>NC_133774.1:48066767-48073230 GCF_003597395.2 Chelonoidis abingdonii | reverse complement strand
CCGTACACCCAGAATCCGCTCCCATGTACCCAGGGAGCTATGCCACAATTCCACCCCTGAGTATGGAGTGGTGCGAGTATACATTTCCTTGCCATGGCTGGCCAGCTAGCTGTACTAGCAGGTGCAGAGGGGTGAGCGCGGGGGCTTACCTATGCTACAAATGCTTTGGGGATCAGCTAGACTGATATAACTATATAACATGGCTACATTCACTAGCAAGGAACAATTCCTGTGCTCACGGTACACAGTAGATTGCAACGTGCCTGACATCGAGCGCTAAAAACGGGGGCGAAGGCCTTCCAGAGTTCACAAACACCCTCAAAGCTAGGTTGTGCCTTAATGGCATAGTTTGACCCTATGTGTGAGAGCCTTGCATGAGATGAAGAGAGGGGACATTAATAATGTGGATTAGAAGAAATGTTTACTGCCCCACCCTTGACACACAGCCACATCTGTTTGAAATTCATGTGAGTTTGAAGTAGGATGAAACGAGTCAGTCAGAATTAGTATTATGAAAGGAATGTTTTTGTCTTATTAATGAGTGGATTTCCCACAAAGGAAATTACCATCTTGGCCTGGTCTGGAAGCTGATGTAATGCCAAGTGCTAATTGCATCTTGAACTGCCAAAGTCTAGCGGCATTGGCTGCACAGTCTCCAGTTACAGAATGAAAGAGAGCTACTCTGGGGCTATGTAACTAGATTCCACCTGACAGGAAGAAAAGCCAGCGGTATGCCAAGGCCAGGCGTGGCTCCAAGCCCCAGCACACCAAGCACGTGCTTGGGGCGGCATGCCGCTTGGGGCGCTCTGTCAGTCGCCGGGAGGGCAGCAGGCAGCTCCGGTGGACCTCCCGCAGGCATGCTGGACCTTCCCGCAGCGGACCGTGGAACCAGTGGACCACCGGAACCAGTGGACCACAGAAGCTGCCTGCCGCCCTCCCGGCGACCAGCAGAGCACCCCCTGCAGCATGCTGCCATGCTTGTGGCGGCAAAATGTCCAGAGCCGCCCCTGGCCAAGATGTTGCCTACACTGGGTATTTTGCACCAGTTGAAAGACCTGCTGTGCTGATGTAAAAAGTGACTTGACAAGTGTGGTTACCTAAAGGCCAGAAAAAACAAAAGGATGTTCAGTGACAAGTACCTCTTTGTCACTTAAACTTAGGGCCAGTTTAGTGATGCTTTCTGTAATATTTGTCAATCAGCCGTATTTCTACTTATTTTTATTTATTTATTTATTTATTTTTAATCTCTGTCTTTCTTTAAAATCACCAGGAAAATAGTCTGTTGCTTATGGCAACTTGACCTCACTGCTGTGCACTGGTAGCTGAGGCAATTACTGTAGGGGCCTTGGAGAGGGAAACTGAACTCTGACTTCTGGGGAAGCAAAGCAAGGAGTAGGTAGTGGCTCAGGTAGAAGATCTCTGGCACAGAGGTTGCTCTTGTTTCTCTCCCATAACAGTGCCACTGGAGGACTGGCAAGGAACCTTCTGGGCAGAGGGAGACCTAACTGACCTGAAAGTTACTAGCTAGGATTGCATCTATGCAAGGATTTGTATGCTGGGAAAGGCAGTGCAGAGAATACACCATATTGTCCCAATGGAAATCTAAACAGCATGAGATGAAGGTATTAGCACAACAATACTCTTTAGTTTGGGTGACTGTCAAAAAGCAACCGATTAAAAGGGGGCATTTAGGACCAGAACTCTTTGATTTAGGGGCCCATAATCCCAATTCTGGTCCCTGTGATGGATTACAGTAAAAATGGGATGGAAAACTGAAAGCAGAACAAAACAGAGAAGGGAGAATGGCTGAATATAGTGAGAGAACTGAAAAACAGATACTGAAGTGAAGAGGAGAACACAGATACATGAGGAAGGACATAGAAAACTCAGCTGAGGAAAGAAGGGAAAGAGATATGAGAAGGGCACACAGACCTGGGAAAATCCACAATAAGAGAAGGAAATTAGAAAGGAGAAATTTGCCTAGAAAAGCTATCCACAGCAGCAGACAGGTGGACAAGGTAAATAGCACATAACTACAAAGTGCTGTCTAGATAACAGCTCTTTGACTGAAAATATAAGATTTTATTGTACAAGAAAAGACAGTTTTGCACTTAATGTGTGATCTGAACCCCACAATGACACAGGATGGGATTTTTATCTGGATGTTAAAACCTAGGAAGCATTAGATATATGTCAGGCTTCTGGTTTAAACTGATTTTTCCTAGTAAGAGCGAAGCAAAAATGCCGATTAGAACTCACCAGTAAATATTTGTTCAAATGAAATCCTCTTTATTTTATACTACATCCATTCCCCAGAGCCTCTGAGTTTCCCACATTCCTTCCAGTCAAGCCTTGTGCCACCTTTGGCTACAGAACTGATTAGCCAGGCATGCAGCCCGGAATTGGATGAGGCTGGTCACTGAGAGCAGAAAAAGCAAATATGTACAGGGTAGAGGTAAGAAGTGTGTGTGCAGAGGAAGGGCTGAATTGCCTTCTGCAGCTCAGCAATTATTTGCCAGAAAATATTGCAGGCATAGTTTGGGGCAAATGTTGAAAACCAGATGCTAACCAAGGGCCAGTTCTGCCACTCTCACTCATATAGATGGAGCAATACTTAATTATGGCCTATACTGCCAGTTTGCCATCTGCTCTGGGAAGAGGCAGCATGTGGCTGTGCTGCCTCAGGAGCAGACCTGGCAAGGAACTGAGATTCTGTGTGTCACGACAACTCCCTTTGTCTCCCCTGTAGGCCTAATTTGACCTGAGTAACTTGACCTCATGTTTCAGCTGGCATGACTGGGAAGGTGAATGGAAGAATCAGTTGTAAGTAAGGGCGTAACAAGCATTAGGCAGGAGTCAGTCTAGCTAAGATAAGTAGGTAATGGAGACAATGGACAAGACAAGTCTGAAATGTAGAGCTCGGTTTATACATGAACTGTACATGGACAGATCATGCTGTACGGCAACTGGCTCCTGAAAAGTAACAAAGCTAATCATGAAGTGCATGTTGCAATGTATAGTCAGGCAGTAGAGATGTATATAAGGCAAAGTTTTGCTGTGTAACTTTGGATTTGTGGTGTGCCCTGAGTCCAGCCCCTGGCTCTGAGCATGGTCAGCTATGGCATCGTGTTGCTGTCAGATAGTGTTGCTGTCACCTGACTGACAAATTCCAGAGTTGACCTGAATTTTTGGGAAGTGAGTGGAAGAGAGGCTCAATGGATCCTAACATCCCCTTATCCCAGGAGAAGGAGGCCACTTATGGACTATACCAAGAGCCAGGGCTGGCTTTAGGAAGTGCGGGGGCCCAGTTCGAACAGTTTCGAGGGGGCCCCTGCAGGGATGATGTAAAAAAAACAAACAAACCACATGTTAAAAAACATATGGGGCTTGTACTCACTGGGTGGTGCTCTGAGTCTTCGGTGGCACTTCGGCGGTGGGTCCCTCACTCGCTCCAGGTCTTCGGCGGCACTGAAGGACTCCCCACCGAAATTCCACCAAAGACCCAGAGCAAGTGAAGGACCCGCCGCTGAAGATCCGAAGTGCCTCCAGGTGAGTAAAAATTAAAAAGGTACCACTTGCCAGGGAAGGGATTCGCACTGGGTGCGGGGCCCTCTTAGGCGCGGGGCCCGATTCGGGGGAATTGGTGGAATAGGCCTAAAGCTAGCCCTGCCAAGAGCACTATGCTCCTCCCGCTGCCACAGCTCCATTGTGCTAGCCAGCAGGTTGTGGGGAAGCACGTGGAGCCAAGACTTCACCCATTATATGGCTACTTGTGTGGAAGAGGAAGGAGTGGCCCCCCACAAAGGCTGGTCTTCCCCCATTCTGGGGCCCACCATGTCATAGCCCACACAGAAGAGTAGAGGAGTACCTTAAGCCTCCAGTACCTCTGCACAAGTGTGGACAAGGGCCAATCTTACCCTACATGTGTAGCCCCATGGAAGTCAGATGGGCTATTTGTGCAGTAAGATACTATCCAGCATGGGTAAGGGGCACAGAATCTGGCCCTATATGGTGGACCAACATATACTAGTCATACCATCTATTATGAAAACACTTCTAAACTTGCCACTACGTCTTGGACAGCAATGGATTTTACAGAATGTATTTCCATATTTAAGAGCAGGATCAAGTTCCTCTTAGTTTTCAGCTGCTGGGAGGAGGGAAGGACTGGGACTGTCTGAAAGGAGCACACAGAACATGAAGGGGATAGGTCTTAAATGCTGGAGCTATATTAGCTAAGCCAGGAAATCAGGCTGTGTTTCCTTTTATTTCTGATTTATAGGTCAGGAAGATGAGATAAAGTTTGCTCATCAGCTATGAAGGGAATTTATATAAGGCCTGATCCCATTGGGAACCTTTCCATTGACTTCAGTGGGCTGTCATTAGCTAGCAAAATACAGTGCAGCCTGTATTAAAACAGAGCAGGTAATGCAGCTTGAAAGGAAGGTGAAAGCAATCCATTGATTTCTATTAATTTGGGGTAACCATCTAATTTTCTAGGGCAGCGGTTCTCAAGCAGGGGTACACGTACCCCTGGGAGTACGCAGAGATCTTCCAGAGGGCACATCAACTCGTCTAGATACTTGCCTAGTTTTATAAAAGGCTACATAAAAAAGCACCAAGAAAGTCAGTACAAACTAAAATTTCATACAGACAATAACTTGTTTATTTTGCTCTATGTACTGTACACTGAAATATAAGTACAATATTTATATTCCAGTTGGTTTATTTTATAAGTATATGGTAAAAATCAGAAAGTAAGCAATTTTTCAGTAACAGCGTGCTGCGATACTTTTGTATTTTTATGTCTGATTTTTGTAAGCAAGTAGTTTTTAAGTGAGGTGAAACTAGGGGGAAAGGTTGAGAGCCACTGCTCTGGAGCCTGATCCTGAATGGCACTGAGCATCCTCCACTTTCATTGAAGCCCCCTGGAAGGGAAGAGTATTCAGCATCTTACAGGATTTCTCTAACAGAAGAGCCAAGCAAATTCATAACATTTTCTTGGGAAACAAATGAAAAGAATCTTTTAACAAGAGAGCTTTGGCACAGCTGATCATGCTATTAAATATAAACCAGCCCTATGGAATAAAGAGTTTCTTAAACAATAGCTAACCTGAAGTAGTCAGAGTACTGGAAGGGGCTATGCAGATTATAGCATTGTATAAATTATTGAGCTGGTGTCAGGGAAAAGACAGATATAACTTCCTCTCTCATGTCCTGATGGGGGTGGGTGCTGAAAGTTTATACCTCTCATCTGAAAGTTATACCCGTTGCTTTCTCTGCTTAGCTAATCGAATTTACAATATTCAGTAGCTAGATGGTGAATGTGGTTTAGAGAGATACATGCTGAATTTTATATTCGACTGTGGATGTTCCACAGTTTTCAGTACCCTTTATTTGTGGATGCAGCAGCTCTTAACTTCTGCTGTTTATTTAATAGTCTTATTCAGGTGTTTTTATTTGTCTTGATTAATACACATTTCTGAACAATGATGTAGGTATTAGTTATCACAGGAAGATACAAGCCTGAATGGCCCTGGCTGCTCCCCTATCCTTCTGCACCATCTCAACAGCGGTGAGTAAATGGAATGATCCTCCTCACAGTACCCAGATTTATGACAAAGAGCTGTATAATCACAGGTAACGACATCACCAGGCTGCCTCCCGGTAGAACCCTGTGGGTGTTAGCCACCCCAAAAGGGAGAGCAAGTGGATAGTGCCATGGAGTGGAGCACATCCTACATTCCATGCAAAAGTATGGTACAAGGTGAGAGCCCTCTACACAGTAGGTGCCTCCTCGAATCCCTGCTGGGATGGGGTACCCCCTCCCCCATTGTGGGTCTTAGTCTAATAGGCACAACTGAGCCCCATATATTTACATTGATTTTTCAGGTAGATACAATCAAAGAGAATGGGGAGCACCTTGCCCTGATGGCAAAGGAGGCAGGCAGATGAGAAATGACATCTATCTATCAAGATGCTTATGTGGCTCCCATCATTGTAGTATATGAGTGCCTCACACCAATTTAAAATAGAAATGGCGATAACAGTCTCTCTCTATTTCTTCCTAGGCTGTAGGAGAAATAGTTGGATTTATACATAGCATTTCTGTGCTTGTTTAATTTGTGTGCCAGAGAGAGAGAAAGAGAAACTAAGTACATGAAATGAGTTTTGTATTTAGTTCTGAAGGTGGTGGGGGCCTGTGGTGAATTTTCTCTTGGGGGGCGGGGGAGGCGAGCTGAATAATGCAGGTCTTACTGCTGTACAAGCTTTGTCTTCCACACTCACAAGCCTTCCCCTTCTCCCCGTTAGGCAGCAGTGTCATGGGTCCACTGGAACATAGATTACATGGGAGGTCCTGGTCAAAGAGATGGTGGCAGATGACAGAACAAGAAGCAATGGTCTCAAGTTGAAGTGGGAGAGGGCTAGGTTGGATATTAGGAAACACTATTTCACTAGGAGG
>NC_133774.1:48051786-48062128 GCF_003597395.2 Chelonoidis abingdonii | reverse complement strand
GTGATGGGAATTTCATTTGACACAATTTTTGAATGGGAAAATTTGAAATGAAATGTAATGAAAACTTTCATTGAGTTTTGAACTGAATATTTAATTTAATATTGAAGTGTCCTGTTGAAAACTCTATTTTTTGGCAGGCAAAAAAGGATGATTTTTTGGACCAGTTCTGCTCAATTTGGGCCACCTTCTTCTCTGTTTTCATTTCTCAAGCCCTCCTTTCACTTGCACTGGTAGGATGCAGTCATGCCTGCCTCCCATCCATTTGGACAGAATGCATGGCTTCCTTCAGCTTCCCAGTCTTGCCCAGCTTCAGTTCTATTGTGTTCTGCCACTCTGTTCCACCCCTTCTCTCAGCATAAAAGAGTTCAGGCAGAGGATAAATTATTTAAATAAATGAGTAGAGGACTTTGTCAGCTGATTGCTAATAGGAGGGGTGGAAGAAGTAAGTCTTCAGAAGAGATGTAAATAAGGCCATGTGATTCTGTTTTCTTTGTGCTGCATCATTAAATGTGAGGAGTCTTTGGAGGCCTGCTGGAGGAGTTGTGGTTGGAGGATCTTGCCAGAGGGCGCAGACACTCTGTTTTTCCCCTCACAGTGACTTTATATTTACGTTTTCTTCCTTCCTTGTTTTCCTCAGTCTACAATAAAAGACATCTGGCTTAAGACTGCATGATTTGCTCTTTGTGTATGGGGGAAAAAAAGTCACTTCAGATACTGTTTGGCTGGGCATGACCTAATAATGGTGTAACTGACTTATCTCTACCTCCCCAAACCTCACACACCTTTCGATAGTGAATCTAATATTCATATGATTTTTGTTACATAATATAGCATTACAATTACCTAAGCCTTTATCAAAGTAGCATTCTGTAATTTAGGAGAGCATCAGCCATGTCTGGGGCAGCTGGCATCTCTGAAGAAGAAATCTATCACCGCCAGATGTCTTGTCATGCAATGCCGGAGGCTGTCCAGGGATAGCAGAAGCTGAATGTGCTGCCCCTCTTTGCAATGTGTTTAGTGATTCTATGACTGACATTTATATAGGATTCACTGAGGATTCACTGTGGGTGAATGGCAAAAAAAAGTGACTACCAATTTTTTTATTTTGTGTCTCTGGTGATTTCTTGCCCCCTCACTTACATGTCAGTCTCATTTTCGTGAGCCCGCAATGACAGCAGGGAAGCATTATTTGGAAAATCAAGGTGTGACAGTGCTTAGGGTACTGAGGGTCAGCTTGTTACCCCCTTGCCTCCAGCGAAAGGGAGATGTACATATGCTTAAGTGGGTGTCAGCTCCCTGATACTACTAGCCTGTTAGCTACTCAAGCACTCTCCTTTAGGCTATGCCAGCCTTTACTTTTTCCTTGCAGGTTAGCAACAGGTGCACTCCGGGCCTCAAGCCCCTTTAAAATGTTCTACTGTATTGTCCAGCCCTTTATCCACTGAAATTTACTCTCAGAAATACTAGGTTTGCTACTCCCATGGGAACAGTGTACATGGCAGCTTGTATGATTCAACTCAGGATCACCTCCTTGTATCACACCACAGCACTGATAGATATAATAGTGAATAGTAAACAGTGATAATAAACTCATCAAAGATTCAAGGAATTGCAAGTAAGGTTTTTGGAAACGAGTGGTTATGTATAAAACAAAATCATAACACGCTTTCTAGAGATTAACCTGAACTAAGTAGGCTAACCTTCTCTTTAAAGAAGTTTCTCTCCCAGCAAATCTCCTTTGCAGTGTTTCAACCACTGTTGGTTATGATGCTGTTTTCATGAATGTAATTGTACTGCCTGACTACTTACAAAGTGCAGGATAAGGAAGTGTCTTCTTTGCTTTCTCCTTATATTCCCCAAAGTTCATCATCAATACCCAGAGTCAAGACAACCCCCTGTAACTTATTCTGCAGTGTGTTGCCTTTCTAGTGATATCACATGCCCCCATTATCGTCTATGTAAATGAGGTTTCCATTGTGTTGGCTTACAATGCTTAATTTACATATCAACAAAGTGATAGGTGAATAATCATCTTTTATCTGGCAGAAAAACCTATTTGCCAACTTTGCCTTGATACAAACTTTAGGAACACATTTTCAGCATACATACATAATTCCTTGCATTTATCTGCACATCCATTTCATAGTGCTGTTAATGATCGGTGTGATCCTGGCTTTCATTTAAGACCTCACACAATATTCTTTAATGATCTGGAATGTACATACATACATCAGTATATTCTTGTAACCCCCTTGCCAGCTGACATTGAGGGGTTTTTAGGCTCACACAAAGTACCTCTGCTATGGTCACCTCTGGGTTCTCCAAAACATTACTGGTCCCTCTAGTCCTTCCCCTTCCTCCAGTGAGGAGCTCAGTGTAAATCTTTAGACCAGGTCACACTGAACTTAATTATTTCCTGGGTCAAGTAATATTAGCCGGAAGCTAGTTTACCCACTACTAGTTTTAACTAGGAGGCCTTTGAAATAAATCCTCAAAGCTGGGAAAACTGACAAACCCTGTGGCATTCTCTAATTAAATACTGAAAAAGAAGCAAACTGGACTCTGATGAGAATTATGCCATGTCACACTTAGCCATGATGTGAACCTACTGCTAATGGGAGATGGCAGTCGTGATGGAGTCATTCAATGAAATAATCTAATGATTAGAATTTACAAGGAGATCAGCGTGGCATGAACTTCTTGTGAATGGGGCTGTCTTGCACATGAACTTTGTGTGATTCAGAGAATGACTCAAATCGTATTTATTCCAGATTAGAGACAACAAATGCTGGATAAACCCTGTAAATCACTAGACAGTTCTTATTGCAAAGACAACTGTCAAGTTCTATCAACTTTTAAAAAAGCCCTTTACTGAGCTCAGTCTTAAGACCAAACAGACAGGGGAGAAAATAGCCTGAAGCTTATTCAATACCAGAAAACAAAGTGGTATAGCACACCTCAGGAGGGATTTAAGCCACTTTTGCCATCCCTAACTCTGGGCTAATTGTATTCTGGTCCAGTCCCCAGGGGTGTATTTATATCAGCTATCAGTCCCCACCAAGGACCATTAGGGCAGCTGGGGATTGCCAGAAAGCAGTGAAGTCTCAGCCATGCTCCATGTCTTTGGCCACAACTCCTGTGCAAGCTGCAGGGAGAGGAGTGGCATGGTAGCCATTATGCCAGCCATAATGTTGGATGAGAGATCCTTCCATGGCCTCTCGAAAAGGAAGGTTAAAATCATTACTACTTTGCTTTGGACATGACAGCGCTATGCTCTCTATTAGTGAGACCAGTGAGAAAGAGTGCGCTTAAGACTGAAGATTTATCTGTTGAAGTTAATTAAATTTGCCCTAAATTCAAGAATTGAGAGACCTTTTTTTTTAAATTGAAAGGTGAACGTGCTACATGTGTTTTTCCAAACTCTGTCAGCTCCAGGGAAGACACCTAATTAACACAAACTAAAAAGATACCTTTAATCAGAGTCTATCTGGAAAATTAATAGAAAAGTAAAGAACTGTTTATAGTCTAATATTTTTATAGTTACATTTGAGGTCGATCAAATTTTACAGTGATGTCAAGCAAGCTCCTTCCTAGCTATTGTGAGGTTCTTTTTGTATTACGCATAGATAACAGATATTTAGAAGACCAATTGCATTGCCTTGAAACCTCCAGACAGTGACATTTACCTTTATTTCAGTTCCAATGACACTTTAAGTACCAGTCAGGGAAATAACTGGATTAATGCATTCTGTTGTGCTACAAATCTGTGTAAATAACCTTTTAACATCCTCAAATACTGTATCCAATCAGAGATCTCGATAAGCTGCTTGGTGACATCAGTGTAACAATGACTATTTTGAAATGGAGCAGTCCCTTCAGGTACTGATTTAACCAGTAAATCTATCATAAGGCAACACCTCCTTTATTCTGCTGCAGCTTGGAGGTGTCAAATGGCTCAGGAGGTATTAGTGTTCAAGGTCAACTGTGGAATAACCATCATATGACAACAATAGCTTTCAGCCATAAACAAGAGCAACCTGGTGTTTGAATGGTAAAAAAAAGCCTGGAGCTGTAGGGGGAAGAAGTAATGAGCTGTTAAAGAGATCACGGCAGATTTTTCCTATTGACAGTTTCCAATAGATAGAATTCTTAGTAATTGCATTCCATTGAGTAATTAAAGAAATAGTTAAAAATTAAATACATGGGATCATTTTATTATTTCAGACATGTAGCTGCTGCAGCACTCGTTCAAGGGACATCTTCAATACAACATAGGAGATACCATGCTGGGAAATGAATTCGTTATGCAAGTGAGAATACACGCTATAGTGAGTTAGTATTGATTACAGTGTGTGCTTAGGATTCATTTGATCAATTTTTTCATGGTCAAGAAATGTGAGCTGAAACATCATCAAGCCTTTAAATATTTTCATTAGTGATATTATGTAGGTAGGGAGCCATGCTGCACTTCATTTCAGGCTGGTATCCGATACCTTTACCTATGCTGAGGAGCACCTTACTCCACGAGTGATACCATTCATTTCAATGAGAACATTCATGGAGTACTATGCAGTGTGACAGTATCAGAATCTGGCCCTTCAGAATTTGTGTTTTTGTACATAATGCTGCTGAATCACACTTGTTCATGTCACATGGTCATTTGTCCTAAATACAAATCTGTTTCGAGGGTGATTCTAGAAAAGAGGACTGAATAGGCAACTTCAAGTTTTCTTTCTCCCCTACAAACCTAAAGCTCCTCTGAGTTGCTCCGGGGGGGGAGGAGGAAGGGAACAGGCCCTCAGCAATCCCCAGGCTCTAGCAGTCCCAGAGATGGCATAAACCCACTTTTGTCTCTCCTCCTACCTCCTGCCCAGTTCTGCTTTAAATGCAGCTTGTCTAGACCAGAAAAACTGAGCCTCTGGGTATAGTCATTCTCTCAGTATGTTACTTCACCCTTCTGATGTTTAAGCAGTTGTATAGTTATATAAGCAGAGAAGCAAATATTTGGGGAAATGCATGTTGGTATTTCTCTCTGCAGGTAATAATAATAGTGATCACAGCATGCACAATCCATTATTTTAAAATGTTCTTATTTCAAAGACAAACATTTCCTCCAAAGGCAAAGGGACTATTCCTCACTCAGGGCTACTTGTTTGCTAAGTGGTGCCTCTGCAGCTACCAAAGGGCCTGAACGCAGCAGAATGGGTGTAGTTCTTCTGCTGTGCAAAGTGTGTGGGGGTCTGGGTGGGGGGAAGATGTGGGCAGCCATTGTAATGGATTTACAGTTTCATGCACCAAGAGTTCATCTAGTGGAGGATCCAATCATGTGAGCATGAAGCTGGGGTTGGAGCTAGACTGTGGACAGAATGGAAGAGGGGGATTTCCAGCTCATTTGTAGTTATACAGATCCACCTTCATCACCTCAACCAACGCAAAAGGCACTTCTCCATTGCAGATTATAGCAGTCCCTATGCTGCAGTACCAACAAAAGAGAAACCTGGCAGAGAAGGATTCTCTTCTCCCTGGTGATAGAGGGAGTCTCCTTCATGCGGCATGTATAGTCAAGTTGAGATATGTTAGTCCCAGGTAGGGTTGCCAGCTGTCCAGGTTTTCCCAGGTTTGTCCCTTTTTTGAGGTAGCTGTCAGAGCTGTAAGAGTGCTCGGTACATTTGGCCAGATGTCCAGTTTTATCCCAGATGTCCTGGAGTTTTTTTCCTTAGAGGTGGCAACCCTTTTCTCAAGTTCATTACCTAGCAGGAGTCGCTCAGCTACTCGCAGATTTAGGCCTGAAGATGATGGCTGAAAGATCGGTCACAAACCTGAATCTGCAATCAGATCCATGTACATTAAGGCTCTTGACAGACAGAAAGATTTGTTATATGGTGATGTGGCATCATATGCCTGTCTTAACAACATTTTTGATTGACAGTTTAACAATAAATGAATTCTTTCTTGCAAAGATAATTAAGTATGTTGCACAGTAGTATATTGTTTGGCAGAAAAATCAGTAACAGTGTGAACTTTATCTTGCTTCTGCCACATAATACGAAATGAGAGAAAATCTTTTGTTTATTATCTGGTAATTTATTTTCTAAACTAGCTCACTCTGGAGCCTCTCCTAAGAGTTGCGGTATCTCAGGCTACGTGGACTGGATAGCAACCGGGATATTACCCAAAGCATATGGAACTGAATACATTAAAAAAACAGGTCACTTTCTTGAGACACACAATTCAGCCCTAGCATAAGCAGGCACAACTGCCAGTGAAGTTAGCTTGAGCTGTACCTGTTTATACCAGGGGTGAATTTAGCCCTAGCAACTAGATTCTCAGCTGGTGTAAAACTGCAAGCTCCCCTGAAGTCAAAGGAGCGACGCCATTTAATATCAGCTGAGGATATGGCCCAAGGACTTTAAACTAGTTTTAAATTATAAATCGTGCTTCCACATGCTGAAGGGATTTCAGTTCTAGCTATTCAGAATACAACTATCAAATACTCATCTCTAAAATCCTGCATCTAACCTGCCAATGTCAAACTATAAAACAATTTTATGACCCAGGAGACACCTTATGTAGAAATGCAGCGTGAGGACTTGCTGGGGGGAATGCTGAATTAGGACAGAGCTAAGGGAATGTGGAAGAAGCTGTACCAAATAAGGGCATATCTCAGGAAGCACTGGAAAAGGGCAAGTGCCTGAGAATGCTGAGTGAGGACATACATTATGCAGCTCCAGATAAGTACATTTGTGACTCTCTTTATTTTCTGTGGACATTCATGAGTGATTTTTTCTGTTTGTTTTAGTTTCAAGAAGTTTTTGCATGTCCAGCTGGACATCCCTTTGATTTCCCGCCTTCCATTTATAAACATTTCAGGCAGGGAGCAGAAACAATATAATGTGACCAGTCACCCGCTATAAATAATGGATAGTGTACAGCGAGTCAGGCCTGGTCAAACCAGATAGCTGGCAAACAATCTGAAATATGTTTACATGAAGTATGCCAACAATTTTGTTCAAATGTATTCAGTGTATAATTCTGACCAGAATGCTCACTATAATACTAGAAATAACAAAAAAGAGTCAAGGGAATGTGGAAGGAGAAGAAAAGGCATCTAGGAGAAAATAAACAGCACAGTAAGGATCTTAGGTGTTCAGTATGTCACTCATGTGAGTGACATACTTATCTGTCTGGATGTAGAGTGAGTGCTTGATTAAATCTGTCCTCTCTCTACATTTATCTAATGCACCCATCACCATGGTATCTAGCACCATTGGTAGCAAATCCCAGTTTTTGCCTTCCAAAAAAATCTGAGTCACAAAGAGTCAAGCCAATTCCCATTAGGGACAACAGGTGTTTCAGTTGAGAAATTGTCAGTCTTTGAAGCAAAAAGGAAGAAAAAGACCCATCTCCTTGATATACCTTGGCAGAAATGTCTTTGCTGTGGCACAGCGTGAGCTCAAGACACTGAATGTGGAGCCAAGTCAACAATGATTTTTAAATGGAAAATGAACCTGGTTTTGATTGGGCAAGACTTTTAGTTAGAGGTCACAAATACAACATAAATACTTCTATGTGCTGATTATTGATTATTTAATGTAGGCATATACCCAATACCCTAGTGTTGTGATGTGTAGAATGACCTGATGCAAGATACAACAGCAGGAAGTCTCCAAGCAAGTGCAACTGCAATGATGCTGGCAATGCTTGGGGACTATTGCAAACAGGCCCATATTAAAAATTAAACAACTTCAGTAGAACTGAGAGAGGCCGCAGGCCTGTAGCTTTCTAATCTGAAGTTGGAACAGTGAGATACGCCTTCTTCATTTATTCCATTCATATAGCTACATTCACTGTATGTTTTCTGTCACCATGGGTACATTTAACCCCAGATGAAAAAAATTTCATTAACTCCCACTTATTACTTTGGACTGCTTTGTGCAGATTTTGGGTTGAGTCATGGAAGGGTGATCAGTGTTAAAGCAGAGCTGGTAGTGATAGTTTCCTAAGGGTAATGTCAGTTTTTGAATATAATGTTTGCCTGAGTCTTTGTAATCTATTAAACTGAGAGCTTCAGTCTTCTCTCTTATTCAGTGCCAAAAATAGTGTTAATGCAACACTTGCCATCTAGCCTGTGTTAAGTCATTACTATATAAATCATCTACATTTGACATTTCTTTAATCTCCCGTCATGACACATCACACAACCTTGATGTCACATGGTCCAGTGTTAACAAGCAGTTCTCGATTTTCCCTTATACAAAGTTGTTTTTTTATTTTTGAAGGAAATGTAGATACAAAAAGTTAGAGACAGTCTGACTATGATCAGAAAACAGAAGAACATTCTAGTAAGACTTTTATTGGAGGATAAACTCTTCTATAAAGTTATCAAGTTTTAGAAAGGAACATTTTAAATGTATTCATTAATTGGTTTAATAAAAGCGCTGCTGCTGCTCCCATTTGAAGTCAAAGGTAAAACTCCCATTGATTTCAAAGGAAGTGACCATGGGCTTAATATGTTAAAGCATACACTGTTAGGAAACCTCTTTAATACCTAGATAAAAAGTTCTGAGTGCAGGACCAAGCATGATCCTTAACTCTGCAGTGTATTGCTTTGTAGGTTTCATTCAGTGTCTTAGTGCTGATAATATTTACGTGTGAAGATAGGTGCATACGCCACATGGGCCAAATTCTGCCTCCTTTATTCACACTGAGTTGTACCTTACTACATGAGCAATTCCAGAGAAATCACTATTCCTCATGACACAACCACATCTATGATGATTTCGCCTTTTGTTCATTGCAAATAAATTGGGGAAAATCTTAGTATCTTGAGAAT
This sequence comes from Chelonoidis abingdonii, assembly GCF_003597395.2. Classification (NCBI taxonomy): domain Eukaryota; kingdom Metazoa; phylum Chordata; order Testudines; family Testudinidae; genus Chelonoidis; species Chelonoidis abingdonii. Next base: position 48,053,295 of record NC_133774.1, on the reverse strand, counting down.
TTGGTGTTGGATGTTAAGGGAAGTGCTGATGCTGCATAAGGGAAAAGGAACGTAATAGGAAAGTATTTGGTATCTTCAGTGTTTTAATGTGATAATTGTAGCTGTTGATTGCTTACAACAGGAACTTTTATTTGAGCAATTAAAAACTTTTACATGTAGAGATCCATTAAAATGCTTTTATTCATTTAAACATAATTGTACAATTATGGGAATATTAAGTGACTTATCTTTGGATTCTTGTCATTCTTTGGCCACGTATTCATGGCCTTGCAGGACTGTTTCCATTAAGAGCAGAAATTGATGATGGAGTCAAGTATTTCTATGGTGCAATCCTACTTATTTACATAGAATGTACAAAGTCTTGTTTCTCTGAACACAGTAGAGACAAACAACAGCAGACAGTTCCCTTGTCCACAATTTCCAGCTCTGCTAGTCAGTTCTGTGGCCCAAAGAAATCTGTCTCTCTGCTCCCTCTCCAGAAAGTGGTCATGACTGCTTCTCTTGTTGAATGCTTACTTCCCTCTCTCTAAGGCCTGGTCTACACTACCGGGGGGGATCGATCTAAGATACGCAACTTCAGCTACAAGAATAGTGTAGCTGAAGTCAACGTATCTTAAATCGAATTAAAATTACTTACTTCACTTCCTTACGGTGCTGGATTGATGGCCATGGCTCCCTCATCGACTTTGCTTCCTCCTCTCGCACTGCTGGAGTTCAGCAGTTGATGGGAGAGCGACCAGGGATCAATTTATCAAGTCTACACTACAGGCGATAAATCGATCCCCAATAGATTGATCGCTACTCGCCGATCTGGGCGAGTAGTGTAGATGTACCCTAACACACACACACAGCTGCCAAACAATCCCCCCGCACTTGCATTTGCAATCAGGGAACCCACACAATTTAGCTTCTGATAGGGCCTTGCCATGCAGCCAACTATCTTGGCTGGTGGCTCCTATTATTTTCAGCTACGTTATTCCATAAAGTGATTTAATTGTGCCCTCCATTTAGTCTGAATGAAAGATGGTTAGCACACTCATCATCTTTAATCTGGTCTATAATAATCTACAGATCAAAAAGCTGTTTGATGGCATCCACTAACACCTTCCAGCATAACTAGTACAAGTAAATTGTTGGTGCTTCCAGGGTTCCTTTAAGTATCATATATTCCTCAAATACTTGCTTAACTGCTACATATGAAAGGTTATCAGAAATGTTCCGTCTTTCCACTTCAGAGTAAGGCTTTGTCTACACTACAGTTTTGTTGACAAAAGTCAGGTTTCATTGACAAATCATTGGAGGCATACACACAACAATGCTCTTCCTGCTGATTTAACTCCTGCTATGCTGACATAATAAAACCACCTCAATGAACAGCATAGAGCTTTCTGCCACAAAGTTAGAGTGATGCAAAGTTAGAGTGCTTTTGTCACTCTAAGGGTACGTCTACACTAAGGGATTTTTCCAATTTTACAGAAACCAGTGTTTGGAAACAGATTGTATAAAGTC
>NC_133774.1:48041456-48050438 GCF_003597395.2 Chelonoidis abingdonii | reverse complement strand
ATGAGAGGAATGTTGGGTGGGGGGGAGTTGGAGAGGGTAAAGATGGAAATTCTGCATGGGCTGCAGGGGGAGTCGAGCACACATGTATTCTGCCTGCAGCGTGATCAGGGACCTGAGCATCTCTTTTTGGTTCTTCATGATGCACCACGATCCATTCCCAGAACTCCTACTGGGAGATGGTCATGATTTGCACAGTGGGATAGCTACCCATGGTGCACTGCTCTCTCTGTCAACGCTAGAGCACCAACTGTGGACATGCTCTGCTGACACAAGGAGCATTGTATAAAAATGCACAAGCGATGTAATTACAATGGTTTATGATCATCAACATAACTTAAGTCAACTTAACTCTGTAGTGTAGACATGGCCTAAAGCTATTAATGTGCTATTGACGTGTTCTCACTACTCAGAGAAAATGTAGAAAGAGAATTCATTCTGTCATTTGATGTAGAAAACTCTGCTTATGTGAATTCAGAGTAGAAGAGGTGGAGGAAAAGAAAATAAGGCCAGGTCTATATTACAGACCTATATTGGTATAACTATATCACTCAAGGATGTGAAAAATTCACACCTCTGAGCAATGCAGTTATAACGACCTAACCCGCATGTAGAGAGCTTCTCCTGCTGACATAGCTACTGCCTGTCTGGGAGGTGGACTAACTATGCCCAGGAGAAGCGTAGTAGCATCTTCACTAAAGAGACAATAAACCTATCTGGACAAAGTCTTCAGAGCAATATGGAAGCCCAATTCATGTGACTAAAAGGTAAGAACAAACATTAAAGCTGCATGACGCCCAAAGGAAGAAGAGAGGAAAGCTGCCATCTTTCTTAGGCACTTCAGTAGCAAATTGCAACTAAAATGACATTTGGTACTTGCCCTGTCTCCTTTCTTCTGCTTCTTCTCATCCTCTCTTCTCTTCAGTGTAATCTGAAACAGATTCAGTGGCAGCATGAATCCCTGCCTTCAGCTCGCTGTCAAGATTTTGTTACAATCACTGGGCAGGGGGAGTCTATAGAGACTCAAAACCCTGCTTGAAACCTGTTTCCATATTTCCCCCTGCAATCCAGGAATTTCAGTCTGTGAACAGCATTGCCTCATGAGGACCCTGCCCTAGAACGTGACCTTTGCCAGAAGCAAGATTTCTATACAAGCTTAGCTTCACATTTCTGACTTGCTCAGAGAGGTTTTGAACCAAAGGTTTTCCTGAATATTATTTTACATTGTGGTGTCCCATTAACATTGGGGCCCTGATTTTTAAAGGCTCCTCAGCCTTGCCTCCTTTTTCACAGGAGCTATTTTGCACTCATAATTAATTGCAGGTGCAAAATTTTGCACAAATGGGAGACCAGGATTGAAAATCTGGTCCTAAATATTACATGGTGACATTTAGGAACCACTAAATCTGTGTCTCCTTAAATGGGCCGTGCTAATCCTATCAATCACCGATAATATATTGAAGGACTCAAAGTCAGTATAGAGTCATATATACAGCAGTCCCCAAGTGACACCAGGCAATCTCCTTCCCTCCCCTGCAAAGATTGGAAATTGGTCCAGCAGGAGACTTCATCACGCACAATAAACAGCAAGCAACAAAACTTGTTAATAAAGACCTGGCACAACCTCACAAGAGCACCACTGGGAAAGGGAAAAGCTGGCACCTAAATTATGTTTGAGTTACACTAGGGACAAGTAGGAGGGAGATAAAAGTATCACAGTGCTATCTTCAGTGCCTGAGGCAGTAGGAAGCTTAAAGTTCATCCAGACATCTCACATAGTGCATCACCCCAACCCCCTTCCTTCCCAGACATCCTGATACCAGTGCTAGAGCAGCAGTGAGAAATCAGCACTATCAGCTGAAGATGAGGTGCCTGAGGCAGAAGGAGAAATCCTCTTGACTCATAGCCTTGGTGTCACGTCATAATAGACTATTTGTTGCTCATGTCAGTTCCATAGACTAAAGTTATTGTGATGGAGACAAAATGTGGCTGAGACAAATGCCTGTGAGGGACAGGGCATTGATCTGGCATCAGGATGCTCCTAGCAGTGACAGGAGTCAGTGAGTAGTGCAAGGTATGAGCTCTGAACACCCCTGCCTTTGTTTAAGAAACTGGTGTTAGATTGAGATTCACCTCAATGCACTGCGAATGAGCAACAGGGGATGGATTACTTGATGATTGCCTGTTCTGTTCATTCTCTCTGGGGGCACCTCGCAGTGGCCACTGTTGGAAGACAGGATACTGGGCTAGATAGACCTTTGATCTGACCCAATATGGCCGTTCTTATGTTCACCCTTGCACCAGTAAGGGAGGCTGCAGCTAAAGAAGAGTCTCCCCATAATGGAAGGAAGTCTGTCTTACACTACTTTCTCCCCTAGCCAGGGTCCAGAGGAGACTCAATGGTAGTGACTTCTAAGTGGATGTGCTGAGTTCAGTGTATCTCCTGGGCACCCTAGCTATGTCCTTTCCTGGCTAGAACCATCCACTTTTCAGGCAGTGCTGACCAGCTTCAAGCCCCCAGAGAAGCTATAGGCACATTGGGCCTTATTGTGATCATTGGGCCTACAACTTCACCCTAATTGTGACTTGTCAGGGTTCCTTCCCCACTCTGAACTCTAGGGTACAGATGTGGGGACCCGCATGAAAGCCCCTTAAGCTTATTTCTACCAACTTAGGTTAAAACCTGGTACGCTGCCACCACCAAGTGACTTAACAAGAAACAGGGAAAGGACCACTTGGAGTTCCTCTTCCCCCAAAATATCCCCCCAAGCCCTTTCCTGGGGAGGCTTGAGAATAATATCCTAACCAATTGGTTACAAAGTGACCAAAGACCCAAACCCCTGGGTCTTTGGATAATGGAAACATCAGTCAGGTTCTTAAAAGAAGGATTTTATTAAAAAGAAAAGGTAAAAATAATCTCTGTAAAATCAGGAAGGAAAATAACTTTACAGGGTAATGAGATTCAAAGAGTCCAGAGGAATCCCCTCTAGCCTTAGTTTCCAAGTTACAACAAAACAGGGATAAACCTCCCTCTAGCAAAGGGAACATTCACAAGTTGAGAAAACAAAGATAAACTAATAGGCCTTGCCTGGCTGTTGCTTGCAAGTTTGAAATATGAGAGACTGGTTCAGAAAGATTTGGAGAACATGGATTGATGTCCAGTCCCTCTTAGTCCCAAGAGAGAACACCACCAAAACAAACAGCACAAACAAAAGCCTTCCTCCTCCCTCTCCCTTCTCCCCCCTCCCCCTCCTCAAGATTTGAAAGTATCTTGTCCCCTTATTGGTCCTTTGGGTCAGGCGTCAGCCAGGTTACCTGAGCTTCTTAACCCTTTACAGGTCAAAGGATTTTGGTGTGATGCTTGGCCAGGGGATTTATAGTATTTTATATAAGGCAGGGTTGCTACCCTTCCCTTTTGATAATTCTATGACATGACTCAACTGTGTTTAGTAAATGTACATGTAAATAAAGTCAAATGATAGTACAGAAAATGACACAATAAACCTATAATAGCAATGTTGATGGAGGAAAAAGGTGCAAAAGAGGAAGACAGAAAGACCTAAAATTGTCCAAAACAAAAAAGCTTCTGATAATACTTGTGTTAAGATCATGCCTGGTAAACAGAAAAGGCATGGACCAAAACAGTGTAACCAAAATTGGTATGTAGAAATTAGGCCTAATAGATGAACAAAATAATAAGAGAAATGGCTATTTCGCCCATCACTCCTTTTAGTCCTTAAAGAACAAACATTTGGGGAAAAAATGTGAGAAGAGATGACTGCCAACAACTACTACAGGAGAGACAGGAAAGGAGCAAGTTTTACATCAATGTCTGATACTGCCACATCCTGGCACCCAAATTACCATAACCATGCTTGGGCGTGTCATCCTAATCGCCGAGAGATAGCCTGACCGTTTGATAAGAGAAGAACACAGGATTGACGATTGCCACTCACCAGTTCTGACTAAATCCTGAACACCATCGGGATGGTAGCCAGTTTAGTTTCATTTTTCATTTACTGTGTTATTCTTGTGCTATTTCCATATGTAATCAATGTGTGATTTAAGATTATAGACTATAGATTGTACAAGCTGACAAGTATTTTTAGGAGTGATGGTACTTATTAGGTAGTATAAGTAAAGCTAAGGCTCTATGCAAGGTCTAAGGCTAAGGCTGTAACATTTCAGCTTAGCACACTAGCCTCAGATTAAGGAGACTTGCAGAGTGGGTTAGAATAATACTCTATGCCAGTAAAGCACAAGATTACTATAGAGAATGGTGCCAATAGGTGATGTTTCTTGGAAAAATATGCCGCAGGTACTGATTGTAAACAATAGATTTCATCTTGACGTATTAGGTCACATGAAAACGTAACAAATAAGAAAAGGGTAATTAAGATAACAAACCTATGAAAAGCAAGGAACCTGAAATTTATGGGGTGCTGGAAAGTACAAATAAGGAAAAGGAGGTTGAAACCTCAGGATAGCACAAGGTGCTAAGCATGATTCAGAACAAATAAAAGGTTCCTGGTGTTGATAAGGTAGGAAGACGCAAGGAAAGACTCATTGGGAATTACCCTATCAGGAACCACCCTCTGTCGGTGACTATATTGTTGAGAGAGCCAACCTGACTCTTATAACATCTTTGATGTGAGTATGAATATGTAGTAGCTATTGCCAGGGGATCTCTCACGTTTTGCATATGCATGGTGATTGTTTACCTTAATCATTCTGCTTTAGTACAGCTTATAATACAGGACAAGACTTTTTTACTTGTGACTGTGTATAACTGTCTTCATTCTTTGTGTGTTCTAGAACCTCCAAATCTAAGCGTGACTTTCCACTCTACTGATCCTAAAAACAGTAAAAACAAAGAGGAGTCCTTGTTCACCTTAAAGACTAACAATTTATTTGGGTGTAAGCTTTTGTTGGCTAAAACCACTTCATCAGATGCATGCGAGTGAAAAATTACAGTAAGCAGTATAAATATTACAGCTTACAAGTGGAGGGGGGGGTAGCGTTTAATAGGCCAATCAATTAAGGTGGAAGTGGTCCTATTTTTCAACAGTTGACAAGAAGGGGTGACTGTCAAGAGAGGAAAAGTGTTTTTGTAGTGTTTACAAGGCAATGCATCAGGTTGGGAACATTGCCATTTCCAAACGCATCGGACAAGAAGGTGTGAGCATAAGCAGAGGGGAAAAGACTTTTTTATAGTACCCATCTAGTTGTTACAGACTAACACGGCTTTACCACTCTGAAACCTAAAAAGCAGTAGTTAGTACAGGACCAAGACTCACTGAATTCACCATAGAACTATCAATCCAATTCAATTAAAATAAAGGCTACAAATGTGAGTGTCAAGCTTCTGGAGAGGCTTGTGGATTATGGCTGCCACCTCAGGGCAGACTGTCAACAAAGCAAGGCACCAAACCCATACGGGTTGTGTGTTTATAATTTAGATTTCACAACCAAGTACAGTAAACTCTCACTTAAGTCGTCCCAGTTAACGTTGTTCGTTGTTACTTGCTGATCAATTGGAGGAACATTGTTCGTTTTGAAGTTGTGCAATGCTCCCTCTATAAATCATTTGCAGCTGCCTGCCTTTGTCCACTGCTTGCAGAACAGGGCAGCCTGTTGGAGCTAGCTGATGGGGCTTGGAATCCAGGGTGGGCCGGCAGCCCCCATTCAGCTCCAGCTCCCAAGTTCCTTGATCCAACAGCATCCAGTAGGCTGTCCAATTGCGGCAGTCCCTCCCCTCACTGCATGTTGCTGCTCCTGCCCTCTGGCCTTTGGAGCTGCCCCTAGGAAACCCCTGCTTGCTGTGCAGCAGTGGGGGGAGGGAAGGAAGAGGCTAATGTCAGGGTTTCCCCCTCCTCCCTGCTCCTTTCTTCACTTACCCTAACCCCCCCCCCCACCCCCCACATCTCCATAGGGCAGGATTGGGACATGGGACAGAGCTCATGGATGAGGAGCTTGCTGAAGCAGCTGCTATTACAGCTGCTGTTCTACCTTAAAAGCAACGTACTTAGATTGGGATCAGCATACTTAAGGAAATGCACATCTCTCTCTCTCCACATACACACAGGTGTTTGCTTCTCTCTGTCTCTGTCTGCCATGCTATCTCCCCTCCCTGGAATGTGCGCTTGTAGAGTGTTTCTGAGGCTACATTAACAACAATGCGTTACTTGAGGGCTCAGCTATTTCTAGTCATCATTAGCAGTAAGATGTCCCTGGGAGAGTATCCCAGCCCTCTGATTTCACCACCTCAACCAAGCTTCACAATCATCATTCTTGAACAGATTAATTGTTTGTTTAAAATTGATTGTTTGAGTAAAGTCGATGTTTCAGGATATAAACTACAATGTTCAGTGAGGAGTAACTGTATCAACTGTGAATGCCTCAGACACTAGAACAGCTTTAACATGGAGTCACAGACAGTTGCTTTGGGCACTTTGATCTAATCTTGCCACCAGGCAGCTTGTCTTCTGTGATAGATGGTCCCTTACACAAAAATGACAACAAATTCATGTTACTACTGCCAGCTCCAAAAGACCAGTCACTTTACTCCAGTCAATTGTGTTACCTTAGATCTTCTCACCAAGACAAAGATTGTAGCCGATTTATAGTAACTAACTGAAACTTTATTAAGAAAAAGAAAAAAGGGTATTTTATGGAAAGGGTTTAAACAGGTAGGAGAGTAACATACATACACAAAATGAGTTACAGTCTTAGGTTTCGCAAGGTAATAGACCCCGTTGTAACATGGGCCACATCTTATATGCCTTTAGACTAACCCAAGCTAAGCAGGCTTGGATCACTTACTATGCTTAGAAATATTGCTCTCTCCAAATTCCAGGCAGCACAATGTTTGTAACAATTCCTCTTGACAGCGAATTTATTTCCCTTTCCCCCAGTTTCAAGCCTGTTAGGATGAGTGTTTGTGTACGTTTACCATCTTCTGGTGTGGGGAGCAAGTCAACACATCTTTTGTCTTGGTGATTGTTCCACAATGGTTTCATCTGATGTCTGTGGGCGTTTCTTTTGTTGGGCAGGAGATGACATCCCTCTTGTGACTGTAGGAGGTCCAGGTTTCATAGCTACACTTTACAGTACAGAGTAACCACAAATATTACCTTTATAAAACTGGATAAAAGATATTTTTTAAGGAATAGGATTAAACACATGCAGGCATCTACAGCATTTCATAAAGTCTAAACGCGAAGACATTCTTACAACTTTAATATCTATTTTAACAATTACTAAAGACAGAATGAACCAGACTGGTTTACCAGTTAAGATTGTTCAGAGTTCAGTGAGTCCTTTGGGTCTAGCATGAGCTGGCACTGGTCTGTAGATCACAGTAAGACTGTCATCTCCACCTCCCTGCAGTGGTGTTTCTTTTCCTTCCCCATCTTGTTTTCTTCTTCTTTCCTATCCCTCTCATTTTCTCTGTTTAATATTTCAACAATGGTCAAGCTGTACAGTATTAATTGAACTAGGGAAGCAACTGAAAGCCAATGCCTCAACCACTCCATGCTGGATACCACTTTGCCAGATCTTGGGGTGGCTATAAGGCCATTGCTGTGCTTGTGTTTCTCAGCATTTTGATTGTTGCAAGTGAGATCAGCACAGGGATGGAAGCTACATTTTCTATCTTTGCTGTTCTTTTTCTCTTTCCTTTGCGTGTGTTTGTTTTGTGGAATGCAGGACTGGATTTTAACAATAGCTCAGTCGCTCTTTTCTCAAAAAAGGACCATTATTGCCATGTCTAATACCATCTAATAAGGGCTGTCAAATTAGGGGAGGAGGGTCCCTTTTTTAACAACTCTCCAGCTAGAGGGAAAGGGAAGAAAGGATGACTTTAAAAGAAAAGCCTTACTTAACTCTTCACATTCAAATGCTTTAACCTGTTTTATTCTTTTCTGTATCCTTAATAAGGATGTTAAAAATATTTTTAATGGTGTGTTTGCCATGGGTGGGATTACTTAATGCAGGCTGAGGTCCCTTTTGATAACCAAACCCTGAGTCTTGTGTTATCATATTTAATGCTGGAAAGTGAAAAGGGTTCACCATTAACACCTTTGACTCTTTGGGATATATTTTACTCTAAATTAATCAACAGCCTCTTTACTGCACTTGCAAAGCAAACTTTCTGATCCTGGGGCCCCCCAGCCATGAGCTTATGCTCGTGAATCGGGCTGAATCAAACCGCTGAACATCCACTGGAATGAGATTTATGAGTGTGGCAGTATTTCTCCAAGCTGAGGTCTAGTCTGGCTCTGGAATTCAGATTAGGCTCCTGCTGATAGGAAATTCTTTGTTCCAAGAGGAATTAATAGATCTCCTCTATATGCTTACTGGGGAGAGGCCTCCTATATCATGTTGCAGCTCAGTTCCTCTTGACTGTTTTAGATATCTTGCAACAAGTGTTTTCAGCATGAAGAGTATTTTTGACATCTGCTATGAATTCACATGGGCCATTACACACATAGACCCCTGGCTGTCATTTGGGACAAAAACCTAGGAAAAACTTTTCAAGGCAAGCTCCTACAAAACTTGAGTAACTCCTTTAGCCTGTGTAGTGCAGCCTTTGTTCATACCTCTGCTCGGAGGCTCTGATCTCTGAGAGTAGACCTCCATTAAACACTACTGAACCAGGTATCTATTACTAACACAAAGCAGCTTCTTGTATTTTGAAAGGGCTCTATGGCCAAACGATCTTCATTTCAGCAGTATGTACTAGTTCAACTGTTAGATTTTCCCACCTCTTATTTGAGCTATTTCATCGAGAACCCTATCTGAGCGTAAAAGTTTATGAATGTGTCACAGGTGTCCTCTCGCTCTGTGGATTCTGCTATGGAACACAAGTTCCTAAAGAGACTCATTGGCAAGTTACAACACGATGTGCTTATTATACTACGTCTTAATATAAACATAACATGCTCCCCACAGCTTTGATGGTTTTAGCAGCGCATCCCTCGGTAC
>NC_133774.1:47979302-48041431 GCF_003597395.2 Chelonoidis abingdonii | reverse complement strand
GGTCTTGCCATGGCAGAATATATTAAGGTATAGTAGAGAGTAGAGTAGTTTGCTTAATGTCAACGCACAGAGCAAAAGATGGATGCATGAGTCCGGTGATATAGTATTGATGTAGTCTGGTGTAGATTTTGGTAGTTGGCATGATGTTTACATATCTAGAGTGGAGTTAATTAAGGATTAGAATTACATAAGCAGGCAACTGAAATGGGGTGTGAAGTACCAAAAAGGAAAAGGAGGTTGAAACCTCAGGCATAATGCACAGAGGATGTATAGATATAAGTAGCAATAAGGGTCCTTGTAGTGGTGATAAGGAGAAGAGCGCCAGAAAGACCTCATGGGAAAGAACCCATCCAGGATACACCCTGCTCGGGTGACTATAGTGGAAGAGACCACCTGAACTCTAATAACTGGAATGTGAGTATGAATTATGAGTAGCTATGCAGGGATCTCTTCACGTTTTGCCATATGCATGGGTTGATTGTAACCTAACATCTGCTTAGTACAGCTTATAATACAGACAAGAACTTTTACTGACTGTGTAATAACTGTCTTCAATCTTGTGTGTTCCTAAAACTCCAAATTAAGCGTGCTTCCACTCTATTGACTAAAAAAACAGAAAAACAAAGGAGGAGTCTTGTGGCCACCTTAAAGACTAACAGATTTTATTGGGTGTGAAGCTTTTGTGGGCTAAACACACTTCAAATCAGAGCATGGAGTGAAAACAGTAGCAGTAATAAATAACAGCACCAAGTTGAGAGGGGTCAGACGAAGGCCAATCATAAGGTGAATGGCCTATTTTCAACATTGACCAAGAAGGGGGAATGTTCAAAGAGAGGAAAAATTTGTAGTGTCGGCTACAAGCAATCAAGGTGGCATGTGCCCATTCAACAACATGTCGACAAGAAAGGTGTGAGCATGAAAGCAAGGAAAAGGACTTTAAGTCCTACATGACCATGTATCTGTATAAGACTGAACACGGCTACCACTCTGAAACCTAAAAAGCAGTAGTTAGTACAGGAGCCAGACTCACTGTAATTCACCACAGAACTATCATCCAATTCAATTTAAAATAAAGGCTACAAATGTGAGTGTCAAGCTGTCTGGAGAGGCTTGTGGATATGGCTGCCAACCTCAGGGCAGACTGTCAACAAGCAAGGCACAAACCCCATACTGGTTGTGTGTTCTATAATTAGATTTCACCAACCAAGTACAGTAACTCCTCACTTAAAGTCGTCCCAGTTAACGTTGTTTCGTTGTTACGTTGCTGATCAATTGGAGAACATGTTCGTTTGAAGTTGTGCAATGCTCCCTTATAACATCATTTGGCAGCTGCCTGCTTTGTCCACTGCTTGCAGAAAGGGCAGCCTGTTGGAGCTAGCTGATGGGGGCTTGGAACCAGGGTGGGCCGGCAGCCCCCCATCAGCTCCCAGCTCCCCTAAGTTCCCTGTGCAACAGCCATCCAGTAGGCTGTCAATTGCCGGCAGTCCCTCCCCTCACTGCCATGTGCTGCTCCTGCCCTCTGCCTTGGAGCTGCCCCTGGAAACCTCCTGCTTGCTGTGCAGCAGTGGGGGGAGGGAAGAAGAGGGCTAATGTCAGGGTGTCCCCCTCCTCCCTGCTCCTTCTTCCACTTACCCCATCTCCATAGGGCAGGGATGGGACATGACAGAGCTCAGGATGGAGGGAGCTTGCTGGAAGCAGCTGCTATCTCAGCTTGCTGTTCTACTTAAAAAGGCAACGTACTTAGATTGGGATCAGCATACTTAAATGGGAAATGCACATCTCTCTCTCTCACATACACACAGGGTGTTTGTCTCTGTCTCTGTCTGCCATGCTATCTCCCCTCCCTCGAATTGTGCTGCCTTGTAGAGTGTGAGGCTACATTAACAACAATGCGTTAACCCTTGAGGGCTCAGCTATTCTAGTTCATCATTTAGCAGTAAGATGTTCCCTGGGAGATATCCCACCCTCTGATTTCACCACCTCAACCAAGCTTCACAATCATCATTGCTGTGAACAGTATTAAATTGTTTGTTTAAAATTGATTGTTTTGAGTAAAGTCGATTTTTCAGGAATATAACTACAATGTTCAGTGAGGAGTTACTGTATCAACTGTGAATGCCTCAGACACTAGAACAGCTTTAACATGGAGTCACAGACAGTTGCTTTGGGCACTTTGATCTATCTTGCCACCCAGGCAAGCTTGTCTTTGTGATAGATGGTCCCTTACACCAAAAATGACAACAATATTCATGTTACTACTCCCAGCTCCAAAAGACCAGTCACTTACTCCAGGTCAATTGTACCTTAGATTTCTCACCAAAGACAAAGATTGTAGCCGATTCTATAGTAAACTAACTGAAACTTTATTAAGAAAAAGAAAAAAGAGTTATTTATGAGGTTAAAGTAGGTAAACATACATACACAAATGAGTTACAGTCTTAGGTTTCGAAAGGTAATAGACCCCGTTGTAACATGCACACTCTATATGGCCTTTAGACTAACCCAAGCTAAGCAGCTTGGGGATCACTTACTCATGCTTAGAAATATTGCTCTCTCCAAATTCCAGGCAGCACAGTGATAACAATTCCTCCTTGACAGGGAATTTTATTCCCTTCCCCCAGTGTTCAAGCTGTTATGGGATGAGTGTTTGTGTACGTACCATCTTCCTGGTGTGGGGGAGCAATCAACACAGTCTTTTGTCTGGTGATGTTCCACAATGGTTCATCTGATGTCTGTGGGCCTTCTTTTGTTGGGCAGGAGATGACACCTCTTGTGACTGTAGGAGCGTCCAGTTTCATAGCTAACACTTTTACAGTTACAGAGCTAACACAAATATTACCTTATAACATGGGATATAGATATTAGAAGTAGGATTAACACATGCAGCATCCTACAAGCATTTCATAAAGTCTAAACGCGAAGCACATTCTTACAACTTTAATATCTATTTTAACAATACTAACAGACAGATGAACCAGACTGGTTTCCAGTTAAGATTTTGTCAGAGTTCAGTGAGTCCTTGGAGTCTAGGCATGAGCTGGCACCTGGTCTGTCAGCATCACAGTAAGACTGTCATCTCCCACCTCCCTGCAGTGTGTTCTTTTCCTTCCCCATCTTGTTTCTTCTCTTTCCTATCCCTCTCCATTTACCTTCTGTTTAATATTTTGCAACAATGGTCTAAGCCTGTACAGTATTAAATTGACTAGGGAAGCAACTGAAAGCAATGCCCTCAACCACTCCATGCTGATACCACTTTGCCAGATCTTGGGGTGGCTGATAAGGCCATGTGCTGTGCTTGTGTTTCTCCAGCAGTGATGTTGCAAGTGAGAGTCAGCACCAGAGATGGAAGCTACATTTTCTATCTTTGCTGTTCTTTTCTCTCTCCTTTTGCGTGTGTTTGTTTTGTGGAAGCAGGACTGGATTTTAACAATAATAGCTTCAGTCCAGCTCTTTTCTCCAAAAAGGACCATTATTGCCATGTCTAATACCATCTAAAAGGCTGTCAAATAGGGGAGGAGGGTCCCTTTTAACAACTCTCCAGCTAGAGGGAAAGGGAAGAAGGGATGACTTTAAAATAAAAGCCTTACTTAACTCTTCACATTTCAAATGCTTTAACCTGTTTTCATTCTTTTCTGTATCCTTAATAAGGAGTTAAAAATATTTTTAATGGTGTGTTTGCCATGGTACTTAAGCAGGCTGAGGTCCCTTGATACCAAACCCTGAGTCTTGTTTATCACTATTTAATGCTGGAAAGTGAAAGGGTCTCATTAACACCTTTGACTCTTTGGGCCCATATATTTTACCTAAATTAATACAACAGCCTCTATTACTGCACTTGCAAAGCAAACTTTCTGATCCTGGGGCCCCACAGCCATGAGCTATGCTCGTGGAATCAGGGCTGAATCAAACCCTGAACATCCACTGGAATGAGAGTATGATGTGGCAGTATTTCTCCAAGCTGAGGTCTAGTACTGCTTCTGGAATTCCAGATTAGGCTCCTGCTGATTATGGGAAATTCTTGTTCCAGAGAATTAGAGAGATCCTGCTCTATATGCTACTGGGGAGAGCCTCCTATATCATGTTGCCAGCTCAGGTTCCTCTTGCACTGTTTTAGATATCAGTTTGCAAACAAGTTTCAGCATGAAGAGTATTTTGACAGTCTTGCTATGTAATCACATGTGGCCATTACACACATAGACCCCTTGGCTGTCATTGAGGAGCAAACCTAGAACTTTCAAGGCAAGCTCCTACAACTTGAGTAACTCCTTTAGCTGTGAGTAGCAGGCTTGTCACCTCACTGGGGCTCTGATCTTGAGAGAGACTCCATTATACACACTTACCTGAGGTATTATACTAACACAAAGCAGCTCTTGTATTTGAAAAGGGTATGGCAAAAGAATTTCATTTCAGCAGTTGTACTATTCAACTGTATTTTCCCACCTCTTATTTACTATCATCGAGAACCCCTATCTGAGGTAAAAGTTTATGAGATGCTGTCACAGGGTTGGTTCCTCTCGCTCTGGATTCTGTACTGAAAACAGTCCTAATAGAGAACTCATGGCAAGTTCAACACCAAGTGCTTTATTTACAGTCTAAATATAACATAACATGCTCCCCACAGCTTGAGGTTCTTACAGGCTCCCTGGACACAGGTGGAGAGATCTCATCTCCCTGAAATCCTGGGCTTCTCTAGCCTTTCCTTCCAGTTTACCTCTCTTCCTCTTCCTATGTAACTTTTAGCTCTCCTCAGCTGAGGAGCTGAGCCAACTTGGTTAATCATTCAACCTTGTGCCAGTTATCTCCCAGATTTAGCCCATGTGGGGACACTTACCAAGTGCCCAGAGTGGTGAGTCAGTTAGGCTTTCACACTGTCACAGATGCCTACAAGCTCTGAGCAAGCCACTGAGAATTTATAGTACATGCCAAGAGAATTCTCCCAAGCTCTCAGTTTAATTTCAAGAAAAAAAACCACCACAACTAAGCACCAATAACCTTTGATTCTTATTTGACATGACTGAGGCCGAATCTGTGCTACCAAACTTCTTAGCTGTAATTCACCAGTGGTGCAGCTTCACTGGTGGAAACTATCATGTAGACAGAATCTGAGCGTACACTATCTGCACAACAACCTCCAGCATTTATGCTACTGCTGGAGCTACATGGGTAGTGAATTACAGCTGTGTAGCTTGCTAGTGTGTAGGCTAGGCCGAAATAACATGAGAAAAAATTATTTAGCCTAAAGCAGGGTCAGCCTGGAAATGTGTTTTTTTAGATTGTATAAATGGATGTTAACAAAAGACATTTCCTCGGAAGTGTTATCATGAGTCAAATAATGAAAGAAAGAAATAACACCCCATTGGTTTGCCAGAGGGTATGCATGGCATTTCGGGTGCTTTTCTTTACAAAATATTTTAAAATCATTTTGGATTCTGTGAAACCTCTAATTTCTTTCTGTCTGTGTTTGATTGTCAAAACCACATTTCCTGAACAGGTAGCTCTGCAATAAAAAGTTAGGATTTTATAAAGAGTCTTGAACAAGAATATTGCAGTGAGAAATACACACACTGCTCTGGGTAGGAAGTAGAAAAACTACAGTATTAGCAAGATAGGGATTCATTCTATATGTTGCACAAGGCAGTTCATTAATGAAAGTGTATCGGCATGAAGTAACAATGAAATATTATTGCATTCTGGAGCATGAAGTTGCTTATAGTTCTCAACTTGTTATGGTAGGAGACTTATAGGTGAGTCCAAGTTTTACAAGGACACGCACAAATTATTCCTGCTGTTCATACTGAATCTGATTTTACAATAGTGTAAATCTTATATTTTTCCATAGTAATTGAATGCCATACCAGGCCTTCTGATCTATCAGCCATAGAAAGGGTTCTGAGTAAAAGATAATATAAATACAAGATTTGTGTGACTTATATGATCATATTCTGGCCTCACAGTTGTGTAACTTTTAGGGATTGAAGTGATGTAAATAAGAAGAGAATTTGGACCATAGTCTTTGGATTTTGATTTTAAAGCTCAAGAGCCCCTTAAATGAATATCTAGAGTAGTTTTGGTTTTTTTAATATTGCAGGGGGACAATGATTTAATCTGTGTTGAAATAATTGCCACAGTGTGTTTCCATCTAACTGGATCTCTTCATAACTGTTTTGAAGTATAAATAAAAAGTTTGTATTCATAGTGGGTGTCATAAACAGATAAGAAAAATTAATAGCACAGAAGTACTTTATATCTCTTTGACTGTAAAGGGTTAACAAGTTCAGCAAGCCTGGCTGTCACTTGACCAGAGGACCAGCCAGGAGACAGGATACTTTCAAATCTTGAAGAAGGGAAGTTTCTGTGTGTGCTGTTAGAATTTGGTTGTTGTTCACTCTGGGGGCTCAGAGGGACCAGACATGCAACCAGGTTTCTCTCCAATCTCCCTGATACAGGTTCTTATAGATTCCAAATAGTGAGTACTAGATAGATAAAGCTAGTTAGGCTTATGTTTATTTTCTTTATTTGCAAATGTGCATTTGGCTGGAAGGAGTTTAATTGTGTATTTGGCTGAAAGGAGTTCAAATTTGTATTTTTGCTGAAAGGATTTTAATTTGTACTTGAATACTTAGGCTGGGAGGGTATTCCCAGTGCCTATAGCTAAAAAACCCTGTACCTATTCCATCTTAAAATTACAAAGATAATTTTTACTGTTTTTCTCTCTTTAATTAAAAGCTTTTCTTGTTTAAGAACCTGATTGTTTTTTTATTCTGGTGTGAGACCCCAGGGGACGGGGTCTGGATTCACCAGGGAATTGGTGGGGAGAAAGGAGGGAAGGGGGAGAGAAAGGCTAATTTCTCTCTGTGTCAGGATTACTTTCTCTCTCAGGGAGAGTCTGGGAGGGGGAAAGAGAAGGAGGGGGGAAGGTGAATTTTCCTCTCTGTTTAAAGATTCAAGGAGTTTGAATCACAGTGATCTTCCAGGGTAACCCAGGGAGGGGAAGCCTGGGAGAGGCAACGGTGGGGGAAAGGGTTTACTTTCCTTGTGTTAAGATCCAGAGGGTCTGGGTCTTGGGGTTCCCCGGGCAAGGTTTTGGGGGGACCAGAGTGTACCAGGCACTGGAATTCCTGGTTGGTGGCAGCGCTACAGGTTCTAAGCTGGTAATTAAGCTTAGAGGAATTCATGCTGGTACCCCATCTTTTGGACGCTAAGGTTCAGAGCGGGGAATTGTACCATGACAGTGGGCAACTGGTTTAGCTTCAATAACACCAATGACTCTCTTGCTCAAGTTTAGGACTGCGCCTGATCCAAACCTTTGTTTGAGGTTCCAAGAGATTGGGCTATGCTCCTTGCGAACACTAGTTTCTAGTCAGGACTGGAAGCAGTGAACCACTACAAGTAAAGCTGCCTGTGGCCAGACAAAAAGTGCTGTAAATCTCACAAGAAAGCCATTTCACTTACAATTGCACCTTGTTGTTCTTCCATCTGATCCCGAGCCACTAGTGAATCTGCATGATCAACTGGGCTCCTCAATAAGCTATCAGTCTCCACTGGGGACATCTCAAGTGCATATTCTACACAAGGCTTAAATCTCAAATGAGTTATGTTGTTACTGTTTATTAATTCTATCAGTGGCATGTCACAAGTTTGAAATGATCAAGAACCTGGAAATAATGTATAAAACTCTCACATGCTCATAGGCTCACCAAACATTCTCTCTCTCTTCAAGTATTCCAGGGCTCAGGGCCTGAAAGTTGTCAGGCGACATACACTAGGGGCTCCCTCATTTTAACTGGATTAGGACCAATCAAAACCATGGACTAGTTTCTGTGCTGTATCTCCAGAGGGATTCAGCACAGGAGGAACAGGTCTTGGTTCTAGGCTGCTGCTGGGGCTGAAACAGTACTGTATCTCCACTCTTAGATGGTGACATTTCAGCTATAGCTTTGACTTGTTCTAGATGTGTCCTAATAAATTAGTTGTCTCTTACACTGTGATCTTGGCTGGTATATGTTTTACATTTGTTTTATTCAGTTTAAAAAGTGAACATATGACAATGCAAGCTGAATGATGCTACATTCTCCTACAGGAGTTAGAGCAGGGCCATCAGTGGAGTACCTCTCCAGCTCCAGTCTCTCCTGATTCCAATGTAATGTTTCCAGGAACTCTTGCAACTACTCAAGTCCTTCTCTATCCTCCTTCTCTATGACAGCACGACCGGGGGCTTAGAGCTGTGATTTTCATAGGGATTTGGTATTTTACTCTCTTAGGTGCCTTTAAATATTGTGGCTCTATGCTGAGATTTGCAAACATTTCAGAGCAGATTAATTGAAGACAAATTTACTATTTCATTGCTGGGTCAGCCACCAATTAACTACTCTGTTCAGAAGACCAGTTTTAATAACTTTGAAACAAAACAATGTCAATGTCTAAAAGTCATATGTGAACTGAATGCATGAGACTTTTTACACACTTAGAAACAAGACATTTTTGGAGAGGTTAGAATATGTGGAGACAATTTCTCAGTTTATATTTCTTTATGAAGATGTTTGATGCAACACAAAACCATAGGTTTAAATACAGAGGATAAAAGGAAATAGGTTACATGAAAGTTAACTCTAATATAGGAATTTTAATCTTAATAAAAAATCTTAATAAAGAAATTCATTTGACAGAATTCCAATGATTAGTAAAAGATTCCAAATTATTGTGTCTGATGACATAAATCCCTTCAAATGGACAACTCTTAATGAGTGAGCTGCTAGGGCAATCCTGCTGCTTCCTGGGACTTGCTCTGCCCTCCCTCCTGCCCTGCTTTTACCTCCCTGGAGCCCTTGTGCCTGGGGGAAGTCATATGGAACCTGTTGCCCATAGGAGCTGCCCCCAACCAAGTCAGGCAGGGGAGGGAAAGCAGAGGTCCCTGGCTGGACCTTCCACCCTGCTACTCTGGCTGCTGTTGGGGGAGACCTTGTTCCACGCAGTATGCACCTGCTTTTACATCTCTAGGAGAGAAGACCCCATTTACCTACCTCCTCCACAAGGGCAATGTGAGGAATAATTAATTAATGTTCATATAACACTATGCAAAGCATCTCATAGTCTAGCAAACAATTGGTAAGAGCCTTTGTAGGCACTGGTAGCATTGCAGACCCCATGCATTCAGAGGGTCCAGTTAACATAGCATAGGAACAAGTTCTGGTTCAGTGTGGGATACTGCTGCTGCCTTTCCTGGATGTGCTGTGAAATTCCATGTAAGTGGAGAGGGATGCGGGGAGGCTCTTTGTTTCCTGCTTTGCCTTTGGATAGTTGGGCTAATTCTAAGTATCTGTCCCGCTTTTAGTTGGTGCAGAGGGACACTGCGCTTCTCCCTGTAGCTGTTTAACTATGCCAGACAGGTAAGTAGAAAAGACAGTTGCCAATGAGAAGAGCTAGACTGGTTTGGAAATGTGTGGCTGTGATTTGGACCCTCGTCATACCCACGTACTTTGTCACTGAGATAGGGTAACCCATGGTAACTGAATTCCTAGCAGTACAGGGACCAAGTGCCTCCCCTCCCCATAGCTCTATAAAAAGGGTCTGTCAAAGGCTGCTGCCTATCAGCACAGACAAGAAAGAAAACTTAGACAGTGAGAGAGAAGAGGGACCAGAGAGGAAGTGCCAGCATGGCTTCTGCTTTCAGACTTCAGTGCCACTGCATCCTGATCTTCTTGGCTGCCCTCAAGGGGGAAACCAGATACCTAGAGGTGAGCAATGCAACTGACACCTATCCCAGCTCATCACACCTTCTCCTGCCTTCTTCCAACGTGCAGTTCCAGGTTTAGGGCTTCCTGCCTGTCTCCTCTACCCCTCCCACTCCCTTCGAAATCCTTAGGAGCAGACTAGAGGTAACTTTAAGGGCAGCAGTTCTTCTCCGCATTCCCCCACCTAGTGCTCCTTTCCGTAGCCTGCTGGCATTGAGAGACTCACCGTGCATCTGGATTGCTCGCTCGCTCTCTCCAGCTCTGATCCCCTCTGGAGCTGGTTGCCTCACCCGCGACAGGCAGGAAGTTTCAGACAAAGCTCTGGAGGAGGGCGGGCTGCCATTCTCTGACACCTGTTTCAGGGGGGTACAGGCCGGGGGTGGGTGCTGCTGCCATCAGCCCATTTCACCTTGGCCCACGCTCTTCTTGCCCAAGTGTTTCCTTTCCCCAGGCGAGGGGGACTGGTGAGGACGAGCCCTTTCTGCTCCCCAGCGCAGACCTGAAGCGGGAATTGACAGGCAGGCAGCTCTACCATCGGGCGCTCAGTGAGTTTCTTGGCTTCTTGGCTAAGGGCGAGCCCCCGTGAGAGCTCAGATCGGGGCACCCTGGGGGCTGAGGGTGCGTTTCTCGGCCAAGGCGTGGGGGATCCGGGGTGAGAACTCAGACACGTGGGATCTGGGCTCAGCAGGGCGCTCCTGGCTGAAGGGAGTGGGAGATGGGATGGGCAGCCTGGACCCCGGGCACGGAGGTCTAAGCCCGAGCAGCCTCCGACTCCCCCCAGCTCAGTTGTCCCCGGTGGTGGGGGTGGCCGGGGGTGTCTCTCTGCAGCACGGTCAGAGGGAGCTGCGAGTGAGTCTCCCTGCGGGGAGCGGTGCTCAGACGCAGTCTCCGTCTCTCCAGGGTGCATCGACATGCTGAGCGTGGAGGGGCAGTTCACCTTCACCGCCGAGCAGCCCCAGCTGCACTGTGCCGCTTTCTTCATAGGAGACCCCGAGGAGCTCATCACACTAGACTACGACTTCGTCAATATTGACTGCCAAGGGGGAGATTTCCTGAAGGTAGGAGCCTGGCAGCGCCTGCTGATAGTCGTATCCTCCGTATGCTAGCCAGGCACAGGACATTGCATTTATGGGTGTGGGGGGATGGAGGGGAAATGGGTGTGCGTGTGTATGTATATTTTAGGGGTCTAAAAAGTAACTGTCATTGGTACTTGTGCTTCTAAATCCCGTAGGCGTTTCTGAAACTCTCCCCCTGTGAGATCTGATCATGATGCAGGCGGAGTTCCTTGTTAAACCGCAGTGCAAACATTTCAGGACTTTCACAGAGGACCCCCGACTATTCTTCCTCCCCGTTTTCATATGACCGGTTTAAAAGAGAAGCCCAGTTGCTCTCTTAGCCTCATTAGTGTTGCTTTGTTGTTGCTTTTGTAACACGATGAATCACACCAATGCTGTGGATGTTACTGTAGCTCTCAGAGGATTTCCACTGCACAGCCATTTATTTAGCTTTAGTTTACTGATGAGGGTCTTGGTACATTCTTTCTTTTAAATGGCTCCAGTGGAGCTTTTCACAGCGTTTAAAAAGAATGAACTTCATGATTCATGGTCAATTATATTCCAGAACGAAGAAAACGTCACTGGAAAACTCTGAGTTCAATGGCCTTACGCCAGGGAGAAACTTTCATCAAGTACTTAATTCAGTTAATGAGACCAGGGGAGGCTTCAAAGTACCAGTGTCATGACCTCATGGGCCCCCCTAATCTTAACATGGGAGGGGGCTATACACGTGCAGATCCCATCCTTCCTGGCAGGGGTCTGGGAATGAAAAGAGGAAACAAGGAGGAGGTGTGGAATGAACCAAGCCAGGCCTTAGACTTTTGGCTTCCCAGTGGAAATACAGATCCCGGCTGTATTACTCCTTTGTAGTCCCTCCCACCTTGGGATCTCCACCGTGTTACATTACCAGTGAGCGATCTTAGGGGAGGGGAGAAGTGATACTGGGGACCTCCTGTGGAGCCATGGCATTTGACACTGGACCTTTTCTGCTGGGCCAGAAAAATTCAGACAGAACTTCACTAGGGGCCTTTGTGGATTTTCCTGCAGCCTACGCTGAGTTTCACAATTCTAACAAACAGCTTTACCTGCTTATATTCTAACACTCACATGTAGCCACTTGATAAGGATTTGCTGCTCTAGAAGATCTGGGGCCTGATCCTTAGGTAAGAAAGCCGTTTCCTATAAGCATAAGGATTCCTCACTAAACGCTTGCAGGATCTGGGCCCTTAGCATCTAAGAGCTCTACATGAAAATGCCTGAAGCATGTAATGGCTTGCTGAGTAAAAGCAATGAGAAGACAAGTGAATCAGCTCTCAAAGGGTAATTGCTTAGTTAAGCTAATTGCAGTGCAGGTATTTTATTGTTTGTCAGAGCCAGAACAAATGTTCTCACAAAGTTCCTCAGAACACCGTAAGGGCATATTTGATGCCATATTTACTGTCATGTTCTTCCGTGGTCAGCACAAGCCTCAGAGTGAGATGAGAAGGAAATGGTGTAGTCCAGTTGGTTCCAGGATGAGAAAAGGACAAAGAGGATGAGGTAATATTTTTTTATTGGACCAACTTCTGTTGGTGAAAGGTAGAAGCTCTGGAGTTTCACAGAGCTCTCCTTCAGGTCTGGGGAAGGTTAACAGCATGCCTAAGCTAAATACAAGTTGGGACACTCTAGGTACTCTCCTCAAACCTGAAGAAGAGCTCTATGAAGCTCCAAAATTTGTACCCTTGGTCCAATAAAAGATATTACCTCCCCTAGCGTGTCTCCCTCATTAAAAGGAAAGGCATAGAAAAAAAAAGGTCTGACCTAGCACAAGCAGTAATACTGGCAGGCATTCTTCACTGAAGATTTATCATGCTGATTTTTCAAGCTGAAGTGCCAGGGCTCAGGAATGTCTTCTATCCAATTAAAAATGAGCATTAAAACATTCCAAGTGGAAATAGGCAGAGGCATCAAAGTAATTAATAGTTAGAGGTTGAGATGGTGACATATGTTTGACATATGCTAGATGAGGTCAGTCAAAAGCTTGGCTTAGTAATAATGGAACAGTAATAATAATGGAATAATAAATAATAATAATAATAAAATTATAGTTTTAAACCATGGGATTCTCACTCCAGCTTCATTTCATTAAATACAACCAACATCACCCCTGGGAAAAGTATAGCTTAAACATTTATCTTCTATGCATTGACTGAAACATCAACAGTTACTTTCTTTTAACCACAGAGAATATAGAAACCCAGATCATTCTAATTTCATTGGTGGTTTTGGACTAAACACCTGGTGTCAAAAAAATCAACAGATCCACTACTAGTTGAGGCGGTTTGGTATTTCTGGGTTAGGATTATAATGCAAGATCTACTTGTTGCAATTACCAAGAAGATGATAGCTAATATAAGCATTGTTTTTAGGTACATAAGACATGACGAGCACTGAGCAAGACACAGAATGAGAATAAGAGCGAGGCAAGTGGCAAATTGAGATTATTACTACTCATTGGCCAAGGACCACTCATACAGCTAACATATTATTTTTGTTAGCCCATCCCGCCATCCACTTGTTTCGCTTGCCCATCTGTTCTGTGTTATCTGTTTAGATTATAAACTCTTTGGGTCAGGGAATGTCTACTACTTGGTGTCTGTGCAATGCCTAGCATAATGAGACCTGATCTGGCTGACTCCTCTGTGGCTACCATAATATAAATGTAAATAATATGAACACATGGTACGTGTCCCTGATGTATAAATAGGACCTTACCATCTAAGAACATCATTCTGAAAACCTTTATTCATGGACGCAGTCATCTGCTCACAAGTAGAGTTTGCAGGATAGAACTCTATATAATCTTAAAATACTTAGTCACTCTCTGACCTAGAATACAGCTGCATTTCTGTGCCTTTGATGTGGGGCCAATACCTACCCATACAAGAAAGGTCATTAAATTGCTGATAAGGCTGCGCAAGTGCCTTTCCTCCCAGCACAACTAACAAAAACCAAAGTGATCACCTGGTAAAGCAGCATCAGAATTCCAACCAGACTCCATTCACAGATCTTACTCCCAGAAGTAGAGAGTGCTCAAGTAAATTCACAGACTCCTGACTTCCATGAACACTCTTTCACCTCCAACACACAACCACCCACAACACAGCACACACAGTTCCTCAGAATCTCACTCAAACTTTCCAGGTTTGTTGGACTGAAACTCTAGCTGTCAAACCTTCACAGGTAATTGGAAGGATGTTTGGGGTGAGGGGGAAGGTGAGATGGATTCAGCAAGGGTGAGGGACTGGTAAGAGGATAGCTATGGAACTAGAGAGAAGATGTGGTAGCAGGTTTCTGGAAGCAGAGAGTTAGGATGCACAGAGGATGGGGAGCAGCTGCAGGTAGGGCAGCAAAGCCAGGCAGGAAACTTCAGAGAATGGATGTTGACTGTGAAGATGCATTGTTCTGTCAGCTGCCACCATGCAAAATATAATGTTATCTTTCAGCATCTTTTAGCATTGATCCCCCATGAGATCTGATATTATTTCCAGGAGCACAAAGCATTAAGAGATATATCAAGTCCATAAGCACTGCCTTCGAAGGCAGAGGAGCCTGAAAAACACAAGACTCTCAGTAAAAATGTCAGGAAGGACTGGTTTTTAATCCCTTTAATGTTTAAACATGAGCGGAGGGGTTGAATTCTGCCAAAGATTTGTAAAATGCAAGTTTGTATTCCTTACTGAAGTGGCATCATTGTGGGAAGGATCAGTGTGAAGTTTCATGTTTCAGGGTTGGTTATTCAAAACCATCTAGAGGAGTTAGGAGCTCATTAAAAATAAATGGGTCCTGTGTTCCTAATTCCCTTATGTGCTTTTGAAAATCTCACTCTCAAACTCCACCTTTAGAGGAAAACTCTATAGAGGAGCCTCTTTTACATCTTTTATACTCTGTAATCTTTGACACATCTGGAGACTGCTGACAGAATGGTAACAAACCTGAACTGTTTTTTGAATCACTGAACCCCTGTAGGTATTTGATGGCTGGATACTCAAAGGTGAGAAGTTTCCTAGTTCTTTGGACCATCCTCTCCCTACTTCAGAAAGATACATAGATTTTTGCGAAAGCGGCAACATCCGAAGGAGCTTCAGGTCATCCCAGAATGTGGCGATGATCTTCTTCAGGGTTCATGAACCTGGGAATGGATTTATGTTTACAATAAAGAAAAATGCCAACCTCTTCCGTAAGTCTGATTTTCATATTGCCACTTGGATTGTCAGATGGGCTATATTTGGATTAGGAACCAAAAAGAACCAATCATTATGAAGCATTATGAAGCAGTACAGTTGAAAAAAAGCTGGTAAACTTAAAACCACTCTCTCTGAAATTATTTTGAACTTTTCAGTAAATTGGTACACAGAGAGAACCAGATTCCTAGCTGCTGTAAAGTGACATCGCTCAATGGAGCTATGACAATTTATACCAGCTAAGGACCTGGTTCAGAAATTACCAATATAGGCTAAGCTTGTGACTCACATTAAGAGAGAAAGTCAGTGAAATAGGAGAGATTTTTTAAGAATACCTGCTATATGTAAGATCCAAGGAATTTTTATTTCAAAGAAGATTTGTTCCAATCCATAATGTTAATATATCCAATAAGAGTAAATGATATTACTTTAAGGATCTTAAATTTGGTAAATAACTAGAGCAGGGTAGGAAATGAGAAAAATATTCAAATATGTTATTTGAAATATGTGGTGAATTTTGCCAAATTACTCTATGGCCGTGTTTTCAAATGATCTGCACAGGTCTGTAAACTGACCAAATGAAAAATAATTTACTCAAAACACAGCATAAAATTCAGAAAATAATTTATTTGACAAGTACTATTTGACCCAGTCCAGTTACTATTCATTTGATAAACATGCTAACTCAGAGTGCAATTCTGCCACCCTTGCCCGCACTGAATATGCCCTACTTTATATTATAGGCCCAAACCATCCTGTGCATGGGAGGAAACTCAGAGGAAGGAATTCTCTGTGAGAATCCTCCGTGGAAAGA
This sequence comes from Chelonoidis abingdonii, assembly GCF_003597395.2. Taxonomy (NCBI): domain Eukaryota; kingdom Metazoa; phylum Chordata; order Testudines; family Testudinidae; genus Chelonoidis; species Chelonoidis abingdonii. The sequence continues at coordinate 48,025,608 of NC_133774.1, read as the reverse complement.
GAGAGTTTAATTTCCTCCCTCCCCATAGGAAAGGCTGTGGGGGCTGACCCCAAATCTGGATGATCTTTGGGAGGTTTGTGCTTCCATGTGGGCTCTGATACCTGGGGCCACTTGTTTGCAGCATGGTTCCTCTGGAGCCTGTCCCTGCCTGTGACTGCTCTGAGGAAATGACAATACAACACCCAGGGCCAGGATAAGGAGAGACCTGTATTCCCCGGTTCCACTCACTTCTCTCTTCAGCTCATCCAGTTTCCTGCTCCACAGGGTGGACCCTGAACTAGAACCTGGGTTCCCTGCAGGATCGAGTAGGGTGGGAGTGAGCTGCACACAACGGGTTCTGTGTGGCTCTAGGGGCAATGTCTGAGCCATACATTAGAATAAATCCTCTTTAAAGGCGAAAGATTCCTTGGAATGAAAATATAGGATCTTTAATATGACAGAAACAAGTGTGCCAAAAACAATTGCTGCTCTGTGCCACTGAGACACAAAGGAAGCTGCCACTGAATCTCTCAATTTAATGAAGAATTTAAAATAAAACCAATATTCATCCTCTCTGGTTTCAATGGGATCCATTTCAGTGTGAGTAAGTGGGGGCAGAACATGGCTGTCAATGAATGTTTTAGTAGCTATATAATGTAAGATAATAGCTAGGGGGCTTCATGTAATATTTATCTTTTTAGTCAGTACTGACCAATGAGCTAGGTCTTAATCCCTAAGACACCCCTGCTCTTATGCAGAGCACCACTGAAGTCAATTGGACTCCATGAAGGTACAAGAATCAACCCAGGCAGAGTCAGTTGCAGGATCAGGTCTAAGGCTATATCTACACTGCAGTCGGGAATGATTTGCAGCTTGTGTACATGTACCCACACTACCTTTAATCTAGCTGGCTTGCTAAAAATAGCAGTGAGGATGTGGTGGTGCAGGCTTCAGTGAGGCTAGCAATGCAAAGGTGTACCTGGGAAGGGCAGGCAGGCTTGTATGTCCCATAAGCATAGCTAAGCCCTGGTCTATGCTACAAACTTATGTTGGTATAACTACGTCACTCAGAGTGCGGAAAATCCACACACCTAAGCAACATAGTTATCCTGGCCTAACCCCCGATGTGGCAGCACTATGTCGACAGAATGACTTCTCTTGTAAACATACAACCTCTTGAGGAGATGGAGTACCTACGCCAATGGGAGAAGTTCTTCCGTCAGCATAGGTAGTGTCTTCACTAAGCAAGATAGCACTGTAAGTGTAGACAAGCCCTAAACCACAAGCCTTTGCGTCTTCACTGCTAATTTTAGCAGACTAGCTAGATTAAAGGTAGCATAGATAATCTACAAAACCTTCTAATTACACCCCCAGATACAGTGTAGACATAGTCTAAAATACTCAGCTAAAAGGAGTTTCTTCAAGTTCTTTGGCATGTGATATTACATTCTGAGTGATATGCTGGCAATTGCTAGAGAACAACACCATGTAGCCAAAGGAAATGCTGAGTGAATCTCTTTTCAACGTTCTATTTATAATAAATAGTAATAAAATGAATTGTTCTTTGATAGCATCCATTATCTGAGAAAATGGAATATAGTGAAGAGGGCAGACTGGCTTATTTGGGGAGTGTAATGACACTGCATGCAGGCCAGATTCTGTTCACGATTACATCAGCTGTAAAACAGAATAACTCTGCTGAAGTCAGCAGAGGTCCCAGAGGGCAGAATCTAGCCCTGTGAGTTTGGCCTGTGAGCTGCAATTACATTAAAAGTGTCTAGAACACAGTTGGAGGTCTACATCTTTGCTGTATGCAGATTGTGACTACTGTCCAAATAATTATGCTGTATCTTTTTCTTGTGCTAAAGCTTGCAATGTCATCTCTCAGACCCCTACTGGAAGGTTTACCATGGTAATTCCTCATCAGCACAGAAACTGCAGTTTTTCCATAATCTATCCAGTGGTGATAAAAATATCTGACCTTATACTGGGACATTTAAATAGCCTCCATTTAAAGGTGAGTTGTTTGTTTGTGTCATAGTAAATTACTGTCTTCAGCTGGAGTGTAGCATAGATAAAGAGGTTATACAGGGTATCATTTGTATATTTATTATTATTGATAGGTTGAATGCCCTTATATGTGCTAGGCATCTCATAAGAAGCCAAGGACTTCTGCTCAAAAGAGCATGCAATCTACATAGACACAACAAGTAGTGATGGTCCTAAACAGGCAAAAGGGTAACATATATTGTGTGATTATGGGTATGTTTAAAATGAAAGACATTAAAAGCAGGAATCTATTTACAGTGGACCCAGTCCCATGAGATGCTGAGACCCCTCTGCCCCTTCTTATTTCAGTAGGAGGGGAGGGGATTTGTTAACTTGCAGAATTGAACCTGAGGTGGTTTGAAATCTAGGGAAATGGTATAAAATTAGTACCTTGAGTTGAATCAGAGGAAACTCTGCTGACTGGATTCCTCTGAAGATCATAGTAACCCATTTGGACCACAACAGGTCTTCCCAAGAAGACCTGTTTATAATTTAAGCCCATTAATATGGCAGGAGGAAGGCCCAGACCAAGCAAAGAGCCGCTCCAAATTCATGGTGAGGCAAGCGGGTTCTTCCACAGCTCAGCCACAGAGGAGCTTAAGAGGATTACACACACACACAATCTAACGATGAACAGCTGTTCATTCTAAAGGGTTCCAAGAACAGGAGGAACACCCACAGCTGCGAAGAGCATTTTCCCTCCATAAAATGCAGATTAGGGGGAAGAGTGAGGCAGATTTCTTTGTCCCAGGGGGTGCTTCTCCTGTCTTGGCTCCCTTGCAGAACTACCAGCTGATAATCTTCAAGTTGTGCAACCTCTTTATGCTCTTCCATCACAGAGCTGTGAGGGAACCTGCTTGCCTCTCCATGAATTTGGAGGGGTTCTTTGCTTCTCTGGAGCTCCCTAGTGCCACAGTAATGGGCTTGTAAGGGTGATGTCATAGCCTCAGGATATGTCTCCACTCCAATTAGACACCTCTGGCTGGTCTGTGCCAGCTGCCTTGGGCTCAGGTTGCAGGGCTGTTTAATTGTTGTGTAGATGTTTGGACTTGGGCTGTGGGACCCTTCCACTTTGCATGGTCTTAGAGCCTGTGCTCCTGCCTGAGCCCAAGTGTCTATACTGCAGTTAAACAGCCGTTTAGCTTGAGCCTGAGCCAGCTGGCACAGGCCAGCCATGGATGACTAATTGCGACATAGACATACCCTTAGACATATGGAGATGGGGTCTGACAGCCACCTGGGCTGCGGCTGGGTTTTGTCAGCCATGTAGATGCTATGTGATGTCCATTGAGGAGCTACTTTGCCCACAGGTTTTCAGTAGTGTTCCATACCTATGGAGTTAGCCTGAGGCAAGGGGCCTGGGTTCTGTCCAGCTTCATGATGTCAAGCACCATAGGGCCAAGATTTGACTGTAAACAACGTATGGGAAAGAATAGCAAATGATTAAAGCTAAGGTACTGAATTTCATGCAGATAACAGCAATGTTCAGTCTGTGGAGTTTGAAGTATAATTTCTAACACTTCATAAATTCTCATCATATATTATACCATTGCTGTTTTGTTTGTGGCACAGAGATAGTTTAATTTAAAAAAACAGAACATTTATGGGAGCCTGGGTGACTCAGTAGATAAAGTGCATATCTTAAATCTCTGAGGATCCAGCTCAAACCAGTACCTATCACCTTGCCTTACTGTCCATCCTTGCATGGCTTTACACGGTTGTCTCTAACCAAGGAGAGAGAGTGTTCCCCCAAACATAGTTCTTAGGTTATTGCCAGAATAACCCCCCCCCCAATAAATGCAGGTCTCCTAAGTGAAAAAAACAAAGTTTGCCCATTATAAACTAGCTGAAAATGCCTGTGGATCTGATTCTGCCAACAGATGCACACCTCTTTTGTCCCACAAGGAGTTCCATTTGTCTCAGTGAAGTCTCTGGGCCTGCAAACATGTAAATGGTAGCTGAAGTTGCCTAGAAATGTAATTTGCACCAAATTGGCATACGGTGGTGTGCGAAATGAGTGTGACTTAATCATTAACAGGCAGACGTGGTATTGTAACAGGAAAAATAATAGTGGAAACTAACTGAGCACAGCTTTTACCATGGGTTGAAGTAGCAGAATGGGAGTTGGTATAAGGTAATGCTGGCAGTCAGCATTAAATCACAGGATAAAATTTTCGCAGTTTTGTAAGACAATGAAGCTGCAGAAAGAGATTCTCCCCAGCTCCCTCAGTCTATGGATGCCAAAATGTATTGAGGGGCTTCCCCAGGACTACAGGGAGGGTTTGGTTCCAAAATCCTTCTTCACCCTGCCCCAGTAGATTTTAGGTCAGCTAAAATGGGGTTTCTGGTCCTTTCACAATGCCCCCTACTTGGGAAAAATGGAGGGAGAATGTTGTGCTTTCCTGATATTTTCATTATAAGTGAACTTATTGAACAACATAGCCTGGTTAATTGTCATGCTGACAACTACCTAGAAAGTTAATAGGATGGTGAAACAGAGCAGGGCGCGCACTCTCTCCTCTCTCTCTCTCAACATTGAAATAAAACATTGTTTTGAAAATTTCATTTGAACCCAAACAATTTTTTTGACTTTTCAGTTCACAAAAATAAATAAATAAATAAAAATTGTTTTCAGAGTCTACTTGAAACAGTTTATTTTTTTTTATTTTTCATAATTGCAGTGAACCACAAAGTCAGTTATTTGCACAGCTCTGTGGGTGTGGAATTTATAGTTAGGATTATATTAGTAGCAAAAATTAATTGACTAAACTTTGCAAAGGTAATATATTTCAGCACCACAGCTATAGTATCTTACTGCTTTTGATAGGATTATTTGGTTTGCTAGAACCAACATGATCCTAAACCGTAATTGGGTACTCCTATTGGCAAAATCCATCTACAGATTACTTGTGTGGTCTCTTAAGGAAATTAAATTTGCTAACTTCAAATCAGAGCATTAAACAGGTCAAAAGTGGCCTGATTTTTACAGGAGCGCCCACAACTCCCATTCACTTCAATGATATCTAAATGACTATTTATTAAGTATATTCAAAATGTATCTTCTGTCTCTGTCTTTATAGAAACCATCAACAGGCTGTGCAGGAGTGGGAGATTTTGTGGAGCTGTTGGGTGGAACAGGATTAGACCCCTCCAAGATGTTCCCTCTAGCTGATCTGTGCCAATCCTTTCATGGTTCTGGTGAGATCTTTTGTTTAAATTTGAGTATGAGGAAATAATTAAATTAGCAATAGAGTACAGCAGAAATCTGATTTCCTGGGTACTTCATATGGAGCAGAACCTGAGAATCAAAGAGGTTAAGAGTGCAGTCAGTATGTTTAGGTTTCCTGTGTCACAGCCAGCAGATGGAGAACCTAAGGACAGACTAGAAACCACAGCAGGGTTAAGCTTCAATTTTAAAAAAACCAACCCATTCTTATTACAGATAGTCAATAAGGGCTGCAACAGAAGGATGTTCCTAGCAACCACGATAAGGTCAAAACAGGGCAGGCAAGTTCTGAGTGGAGGGGGAGGAGTACTTTGTGTGTTACTCAAAGTCCCAAGGAGTGCGATGTGATTGAGCAATTTTTTGGTTTGATGATTGAACTGAAAAATTGAAAATATATATTATATATAATTTCAAGGTGACTCAAAAGCAAAATATTTAAAATATTTTGGCAAACTAAAGTAGTTAAAAAATATACATTTCAGGTCAAACAAAATATTTTGTCCAACCCAAAATGAAATGTTTAATACTTGAGAGTGTTTTTAATACCTTTTAAAACCTTTTTTATACCTTTGATACAAAAAAAAAGTCATTTTGAAACTAAATACTTGAAATGCTTCATTAAAAACATCAAAACAAAACATTTTGATTTTTTCAGATTGTTTTGTTTTGTTCGGACGAAAACGATTTGGTAAATTCAGTATAAACTAACTAAATGTTTCGGTCGACCTGAATCTACATTTTTTGATGAAAAAGTTTTGTCCTAAAAATTTCACTCAACTCTAGTTCTAAGAGCCTTCTCTTCCTTTGGAAAGGAAAAAATGTACTGCTTACATAATTTCCTCTAACATGCGGGACGTTAGAGAAGCTCGAAATCAGTGTACCTCAAGCTTTTCAGGCTGATGACCGGTTATTCAAAGTAAAAAGTTTTTGCAGTCTCCTTATATTTACTATAAAATAAAGAGTAAAAATGTTTGCTGGATAATAGTAAGACGATATAATCTACTTTTGTGGATATATGATTTGAGAGGTTGACAGAAAACTCTTGATCGTGACAAGTAAGGGTGTATGGGGCAGTGAGATTTTCTTTGCTTTAGATTGTAATTCAGCAGCTCGTGACATCTTCTCCTCCTACCCTCAATTGCCTTTCATGATCCATCTTTGAGGTCACAACCCACCATTTGAGAAAAACTGCTCTATACCATAGCAAACAGAATTAAAGTCTCAGACAAAAAAAAAGTTACTGGGCCTACGCTGAGTGCTCATATGAGGTAATACTGTTTTCAAGGCAGCTTTTGAATACAGTGTGAAATAGTGCTTCAGTTAATGAGAGAAAGGGAAATCATACAATACTATATTGTAGGGATGAATATGAAGGGTTGGGAGGCCAGTGGGTTCAGGCTCCCTCCAAATACAAAAGGCCACTTTGAGTTCTTGAAATGGTCTACAAAGGTTAATGCCAAACTCCTCCTCGGGCAGCTCATCACAAAGCAGGGTTTGATAACAGGCTCAATCAGCTCTGACAAGGTGTGGGGCCTGATGCCACTCCTAATGCATATTTGCAAAACACAGGTATATGGAGAGATACAGCAGAATAAATGAAGAAGCAATGAGAAAGACAGAGCTCAGTACTGTGGGACCTCTATACTGAGAAGTTCCACTGACTTCAGTGGGGACTCTGAGTGCACAGAGGACTTAACAGGATGAAGACCAGGGACTGGGAAAAAAGTGAAAGGGAGAAGGGATTGATCTGTGAAGGGGAGAGAAGCAGAGGAAGAAAACAGAGGAAGGCAGAAGGTACAATAGAACACAGGGGAAAAGGAAATGGAGAAAGAGTGGGAACAAGTGTAGAAAAGGTGTGAGGATGGAAGAAATGAGGACAGGTGAGAGAATGGGAAAAGAGATGAGCAACAACATAAATCCTATAGAACTGACTTGAAGCAGGATGGATTAGTTTCAGCATAATCTGCTCCTATGAAGCTTTAGGAACAATCGTCACATCTTAGAGCTCAGGTTCATCCAAAAAGGGACATGCTTGGGCTCTGAAAAAGGGATAGCACAAAGGTGTATATTTTGAAGGTGATGCATTGAGGAAAGCATGAGGGATATGTCTGCGCTGTCTTTTGGTATGAGGGAAGGTTAATAGTAAGGAAAATGTCACATCCCCTCATTGGTAAGGTTAAGATTCTGTCATAGGTATTTTTAGTAAAAGTCAGGAACAGGTCATGGGCAGTAAACAAAGATTCACAGAAGCCTGATACATGTCCCTGACTTTTACTAAAAATACCTGGGGGAGGGGGATGACAAACAGAGCACTGCCGAGGCTTGCAGCTGCTCCAGGCCTGCCACTTCTCCTGTGGTGGGGGCTGACCCAACCCCAGCCTCTGCTCCAGCAGCCCTGCTCCAGAAGAAGTCACGGAGGTCCCAGAAAGTCATGGAATCCATGATGTCCATGACAGAATTGTATCCTTACTCATTGGTAATGCAACATGGAAACACAGATCTCTTGATGCCTCTTAACCAATGGGGTGGAATAACCATGTAAATAATCAGCTATCCATAGAAATGTAGGGCTGGAAGTAACCTCAAGAGGTTGTCTAGTCCATCCACCCCACTGAGGCAGAACTAAATAAACCTAGACCATCCTTGACAGGTGTTTGTCTAACCTGTTCTTAAAAACCTCCAGTGCTGGGGATTACACAGCCTCCCTTGGTAACCTATTCCAGAGCACATCTACCTTTCTAGTTAGAAAGTTTTCCCTAATATCTAACCCAAATCTCTCTTGCTGCAGATTAAGCTGATTCCGTCTTGTCCTACCTTCAGTGGACATGGAGAACAACTGATCACCATCCTCCTTATAACAGCTATTAACATATTTGAAGACTGTTATCAGGTCCCCTTTCAGTCTTCTTTTCACGAGACTAAACATGGTCTTTTTTTAATCTTTCTTCTACAGGTCAGGTTTTCTAAACCTTTTATTCTTTTTATTGCTCTCCTCTGGACTCTGCAATTTGCCTAAATCTTTTTTAAAGTATGACACCTAAAACCAGACACAATATTCCAGATGAGGCCTCACCAGTGATGAGTATAGTGGGACAGTTACCTTCTGTGTCTTACATACGACACTCCTATTTATACATTAGTTTTTTTCGCAATGGCATCTCATTGTTGACTCATATTCAATTTGTGATTCACTATAACCTCCAGATCTTTTTCTCCAGTACCACTGCCTACCCAGTTATTTCCCATTAGTATTTGTGCAGTTGACTTTTCCTTCTAAGTGCCATGCTTTGCATTAGTCTTTATTGAATTTCATCTTGTTGATTTCAGACCAATTCTCCAAGTTACCAAGTCATTTTGAATTCCAGTCTTGTCCTCCAAAGTGCTTGCAACCCTACACAGCTTGCTGTCATTCAGAAATTTTATAAGCATACTTTCCACTCATTTATACAAATCATTAATGAAAATATTGAATAGTACCAGACCCAGGACTGACTTCTGCAGGACACAATTGGACACATTCTCACAGTTTGATAGCAAATCTTCGATAACTAATCTTTGAGTATGATTTTTCAACCAATTGTGTACCCATTTTATAGTAGTTTCATCTAGACCACATTTCCCTAGTTTGCTTATGAGAATGTTATGTGGGACTGCTTCAAAACCCTTCCTAAAATCAAGATATATCACATCTATTGCTTTCTTCCTATCCACTAGGCCAATAACTCTGTCAAAGAAGGAAATTAGGTTAGTTTGACATGATTTGTTCTTGGGCTATTCCTTATAACCCTATTATTCTTCAACTGTTTACAAATTGATTAATAATTTGTTCCAGCTTCTTTCTAGGTATTGAATTTAGGCTGATGGGTCCATAATTCCTCTTATTAAAGATAAATTCATTTTCCCCCAATGCGTGCCCCTGCCCTTTTACTTTGTTGTAATGAAAAGAGGCAGGATTGCAGTAGACATCTGTTTCGATACTCCCCCATTAATTGTGTTACAGTGCACATTATACTCTCATCCTGAATTCTCCTATGGAGTGTTGTCTTAAGAAAACATGATTAATGTGAGTGTTTCCCATTTGGGCATGCTGTATTAGAATTTAAACACACCATTTACATTAGGAAGAATCTTCTTGGTGTTGCCACCTAAAAACTGTCATTCTTTCAAAAGGAAATATTTCACAAATGGTTTATTAATGACACCTCCATGATTGGGAATGGTTTCCTTTAAATATTATTATCAATGGCATTTAACATTCATATACATTTCAGAGTATAGATATAAAAAAGGGACAGGTGGAAATAACATATGGAATTAGTATTAGTAAATAGAACATTTGGTGAACTGGTCAAATCGTTTAAAAATTAATGTAAAAATACAAAATTGTATTTTTTGATTTTGTTAATATTTCACTTGTATTCAGTAGTGTCATCATTCTACAGTCAGCTGGGTGAAAAGTTCATCATAGTGAGAAAGTTACTATATAAGAATGAATGCTTTCAACTGTATATTTAGGCATGTTATACTATGAAAGTGAGGCATTTGTATCTAGTAATTCCTAACATAATGTAAAACCCTGTCTTTTTATTGATTAGCTCAAATGAAGATTGGCTGTGACAATACTGTACTACGAATGGTATCCAGTGGCAAGCATATTAATCGTGTGTCATTTGAGTATCACCAGCTTGACCAATATGAATTGGAAAACAGAAAGGAGAATAGCATTGAGGAGTTCTGCTTCCCTAGTATTTGAGAAACCACTCAAAGCATTTTCACGCTGCTAGCAAAAATATGTTCTTGGTTGATAAAAAATGTATTTTTAATTTTAACTAACTAGTATTATCAAACTTTCCACGGCATAAGCATCCTTATCTTTCTCATATTGAACAACTGTTCCCATGACCAATCAGGAAAAATTATCTAATGTGTTAATCTTTCTATTTATCATAATACTTTTTTTGTGTGCAATATATGGGTTCCTTTATTGTATCCAAAATTAATAAAGAGAACAGAAGACTATGTTCCCAATATGATTATTATTTCAAAAGGACATAGGCGAAAATCCTCTGTGTAGCGAGTTTGAGTGCGCATAAAAACTACAAATTAATATCAAATTCAATTAGCAACTTTATCTTCTTATATCAGATGCATGCACAAAAAGAAAAATTATGGAGGAATGAACATCAGTTTTATAATAGAAAATCCATTATTAGTATGTGCAAAGATTGCTTATTTATTACTATAAATGTACTATTATTTATTTCTAATTACTTGTTTTTAATAAAAACATTTGTAGCATGGAAACTTTTCCTTACACAAGTCCAAACATGAATAAAAATATTCAAAGTGTTGGCAAAATTTTATGTTGCATTTGTCCGAGAAGCTGTTTAACTCTCTCGTTAACTTTGTAAATCTTGTGCAGTTTTGTTGGAAATGATAACCTTGGACATCTGTCACTGTAAAACTGGACCATTAAAGTAACATTATGGCCACAAATTCGGTTTGCACTGTTGCATACCCATATGAAGACTTACAGTAAGCACCGATTTAATAGTTAATTAAATATCTTAAACAGTAAAGATCATTAAGTGGGCACTATGAGGAAAGTGTGGGTATAAGTACCTATAATTACAGGGATTTCTCTCCCTGGACCTTTATCTACCCATAAGAGGGGAATGTTGTGTTAGCATTCCAAGTACAGCTTTCAGAAGGGTGACAGTATATTGAAATATCAGCATTACACAAATTATTCTATTTTAGAAAAATAAGGCTCCATCTCAAGTGTATCTCAGGAGCACTTCTCGATTAATTCTTCACATCTTTGAAAGTATTGCTGCTAAATTTAGGCCTTAGTGACATTATGGCTGATATTTTTAATAGGGGGTCCCTAAAATTAGGCTCCTATATCCATAGTCAGGCACCTGAACAAATGTCCTGATTTTCAGAACTATCAACTACTCATCTGCTCCCACTGAAATCGGTGGAAGCTGATGGGGCCTCAGCATCTCTGAAAATTGACACTTCTGTAGGATCTTAACTTTGGGGACCCTGTTCTGAACTTATAAATTCTGTTGTGGGTTGGGTGAACTATCATTGAAACAGGTGGGTGTAACCACTGCCCCTCACTTAAGATAGTGGTAAGACATAGGCTCCTTTATGAAATAACAGGAGTTTTTGTCCTAAACATGGGTACACCCAGTGCCTTAACCAAAAACACATGTGAGTCTGCCCAGGAATTGAAATGATGTGGAATCAGAAATCTACCTTTAAACCCTGTAACAATGTTAAAGAAAGAGACATTGAGTTGGGGAGAGTCACTCCTCATCCTCTACTGAAAGTAGCAGGAACCCAGGGGTGGCTCCAGGCACCAACACGCCAAGCACGTGTCTGGGGTGGCAAGCCACGGGGGGAGCTTTGCCGGTTACTGTGAGGGTGGCAGGCAGGTTGCCTTCAGCGGCATGCCTGCGGAGGGTCCTCTGGTCCCACGGCTTTGGTGGATCTCCCACAGGCATGCTGCTGAATCCGCGGGACCGGGGACCTCCTGCAGGCAAGCTGCCGAAGGCAGCCTGCCTGCCATGCTTGGGGCAGCAAAATACCTAGAGCCGCCCCTGCAAGGACCTCCTTTCCTTGGCTTGGTGGAGCAGCTCTTCTCAACAATTCCCCACACCGCTTTGGCTTTTCAGTTTCAATCTGCTTTAACCACTCACTGGATGTATAGCAGCCATTTTCATCCGTGAGCTGGTCCTGAGTTGTTGGACCCTAAATCTGTCCCTGCAGTTCATCTTGCAGGGGAAAATTCTGCCTTTCGGGAGGAAAGAAGTAAACATTTCTTAGGCAGTTTTTTTAACGTGGTAACCTGGTTGAATGTGCCTTCTAGGTTGAAAATTCTACTGATGGTCCCAGTGATCTCACCTGCTCTGCCCAGTGATCCAGCTTCACTGGGACCATCCAGTGATATCCATGGGTGAGATGGACCCCTTATATAGTAAAAACTTTACAAGGAAGCTTAAAGAGAGCTTCTTCTCTAGGCCAGTGGTTTTCAACCTTTTTTCATTTGTGGACACCATTTCAAATGGAGATGCGAATCCCTTTGGAAATCCTAGACAAAGTTTGCAGACCACATGGGTTTGTGGATCACAGATTGAAAACCACTGCTCTAACATTATTCCATTGGAACCCCTCCCAAAATTAGCTGGAGGACTAGCCCCAAACCTGCCACATCCATATGCACACACTCTGTGGCTGCATTGGCTCTAGAGTCCCGGGGTAAAATCCTGGCCTTATTGAAGTCAATGGGAGCATTGCCCTTAGATATGAAGCCAGTGTCCACCTCCTGCTGAGCACAGCAGTCACTGATAGAGAATTGGTGGGAGAGGTAATAGGGCTTGAGGCTGGGTCACCTCTTCAATCGATCTTCATGGGGCTGGTAGGGGAAGCACATAATTTACCTGTCTCGTGGCCTCAGGTAATAAAGGGCTGCCCTTTCCGCCCCCACAGATCCCAAACCTGCGGGGGCATAGTGCTGCAGAATCGCCAGTGGGGCAGGTGAGATCTGGAGGGTAAGAGGGAGTTGCAAGCATGGAGGGCACACTTGGCCCCATATCACAAAGTGCATGAGTTTGTGATAAATTGCACACCTTGTGTTAGAATCAAAACTCCAAAATGCCTCATGTTAGGGTTAATGCCCTATACATATCAGAGAGCCAATAACATGAGAGAAGCTGAGAAATGTTTGCATCAGTCTTAACACATCTTCCAACCACACAATAACACTGTAGCAACACTGCGGTCTGGGACACTAGACAAATGCTTTCATTTGGTTTGGAGGTACACAACCATTATTTAGTAATAATACCACAAGGAGTGGAGAAAAGTAATGTGCACTCTTAACATGTGACATTATACCTCGGGGGAGTGCCCTGTAACCCTCATATTCATCATTTTTATATAATTGTGATATTTCATATAAAGCATGCCATGTAAGGTATCATGGGAAAGGTTATAATCTGCTGAAAGCCATCTAAATATGTATATCATTAGTGGATATGAAGTTATGAGAATGTGTTGTGTGGTTGTCACTAAAATATGCTGTGACTTAAGTTATTGCTCAGATATTAGAACCCCAGAGACAACAACAAGGGAGCTAACCAGTGCCCAGGCAGGTGTCAAACAACCATCAACAGCCATTGTCCGGCAAGAGAGTTACTTGCACAAGGCCACATCAGGGGAATTGCTTAACCTTGCCAGGTGATTCAGCAATGCCTACTAGACATGCTTTGTTTTGCGTTCTACAAGCACATGAAATGAGGATATAAAATAGAGGAAAGAGGCCTCATGGTTTGTCCTATATCTCCCCCCACCTATGCTGTGTAGATTGCCACGTATTCGCAGGGGCAAAAAAAAATGCAGGCCTGTTATTTACCAGGCTGCACGTGGCAACAGACTATATAGGTAAGAGATGCAAGGAGAGTATGGGTCACCAAGTATGCGGCCAAACTGCAAGACACACACACAACACAAAACAAATAGCAGTTTTTAAATTTTTTTAGTGGAGATAAGTCAAGGGGTAGGGGAAGGATGCACTTATGATTACCTAATAGAGTTAACAAAAACCTAAAACACACAGATGCCTAAAAAATTCACAACAAGATTTTACAAAAAATCAGGCATTTTAGTTAATTATGATACTTACAAATAAAACAAACACATCAATCACCGGCAAAAACGTAGAAGCTCATTTGAAAACACGTGGAGCTGAGAGGAGAGGCTTCGAGGTGATCAAGGCTCTGGTTACCCGGCATACAAAATACGGCATAACGGGATAGGGATACACGGACTCCGTTTTCCCCCCCCCCCCCCCCCTCCTCTCCCTGCCTACACACAGCAAGGAACCCCAAAGTACTCAACTAATGCATCATCACAAGAAGTGTCATAACGGGGACGGGGCCCCAAAAACCTGTGTGTTTCGCACACTCTGATTGGCACAAGAGCAATGTTACCCCACCCAAAAACTAAGGGGAGCAGGTGCCGAAAGTCTGGCTTTGCCCCCAAAAGGTGAGGTAATGCATATTGTTGTAGAATGGGTCCAACACTGAATGACAAAAGAAGAGGCCAGGGCAATACCGGTCTGGGCAAGTACTACAGGATGCAGACAGGAACTTATTTTAACATGCTGAAGGCAACGAGAATGCTGGAGCTGAGGAGACTGGTCCCCAGGTTAACAGGAAGAGCCTGCATATGAAAGACTGTAACCCTCCTGCAGCAATCAGTGGGGTGAGAAAAACTGCGTAATCCAGATATTGCCTAGTCTATTAAGACTGAGAATTTAGACTGTGTGCTTATTTTTTATTTTCCTTTTGGAACTACTATAATTTTTGCCAATCACTTAAAATCTATCTTTTTGTAATCATTAACCTTATTCTAATGTTTATCCTTACCAGTGAGTTTGATTGAAGTATTTGGTAAATCTGCTCAGGTTAAAAACGCTGTTGCATGTCCACTTTCCATTGAAGAAGTGGTGAACCAATTAAAAAATTGCATTGCTCAAGAAAGGTCTTGAACAGCGCAAGATGGTATATTCCTGAGATACAAAGCTGGGAGCTGGTGGAATTTGGCGAGTGACTTGCTCTGTGTCAGTGGTTCTCAAACTTTTTTTATGGACCACTTGAAAATTGCTGAAGGTCTTGGCGGATCACTTAATGATTTTTCCAAATGTTGTTTGTACCATTAGCTAACTATTATAAACCACTTTGGATAAAAGCGTTATATAAAGAAAAGTTAATAATCATTAATGGTTTTTTGTTCTACAGATAAAAGCACACAACTCATATTTTAATATCAGTAGTCTTACCTTTCTAATGCGATGGATGTGCCCTCTCTTCCTTGCTGCAGCAGCTCCCAAGCTGGGGCTGGGAAGAAGGGGAGTCTCTCCCTCTTTCCCCCACTGCAGTAGCTACAGCTCTGAGGCTGGGAAGGAGGGCTGTCTTTCCCTGGCAGCTGCAGCCCTGGAGCTGGGGAAAGTTGCCTCTTTCTCTGGACACCACAGCCCTGCAAGTCCCAAATTCTTCCACCCCCACTTCTCACCCCACTGCCTCCTCCCACCTACCCTCTATTCCCCCCAAGGCCACCACCTCGCCTTACATGTGCATCTTCTCCAGGGTCCCAACACCTAATTAGTGGAGCCACACTTGTGCGGCTTCACTGATTAGGTGGGTGGCCCTTCATTCTCTCCTGTGCAGCCACCCAGACATGCACCTTAGAGGGAACTCTCTGTGGACCTCCTGAATGGAGCTCACGGACCACAGTTTGAGAACCTGTGCTCTTTGTGATTTGTGAGTGGCTCTGGGAGCATTCATACAATCTAGCTGCGTGTGGGACTCCACATGTGGATATACTGAGTGGTAACTGTACCTGGAGGGGTTTGCTGCTTGTCACCAGTAAGGCATTATGAGACACAACCAAGATTAGTAAGTTAAGGGGGCACAATGGCCTTACAGTCCCAGGTTGCACCCTGAGGATCCTGTCACATAGGTACACAACCATTATTCAGTACTAATGCCACAAGGACTAGAGGAAAGTAATGTCCACTCTTAACATTGCCTCAGTAATAAAACAGCAGTGCGAGAATATATTATTACTGCACCATAAGCAACACTTACAATTCCAGAGTTTCAATTTAGACTTCATACCAAAATGTTACAAATGCTGAAACAGTGAGCAGTAGAGTTCTTGTTCATAAGGTGGCAAGATGTTCTGGTGACTGCAGGAAAGGATGGTGCCTGAGCTAGCTATTATGCCTCATTCTTCACATTGATTGTGTCCACATGCTGCCATGGTTAGTAAGTGCATGAATAGCCATACGTCACCCTTGTCTGTGGTCAGTGCAACACATGGTTGTCCTGCTATGTAGATGGAATCTTCTACTTTGCTGTGTAACTGGGCTGACTGGTCCTCCTAGCCTATCTATATAGCATGGCATACTAAAGTGCATATCCCTATATGTTGCTGGTGCCACTGTGCATACAGCCTCTAGGTCCTCTGGATACACCCCTTAGGCACTTCATTGCCTTGCAGCTTGTATAGCCATTTACATGCTTGCAAAGGAGAATGTAAAGTACCATCAGCTCAGACACCCATGCTGATGTTAGAATGCTACCTTCAGTTGGCATGGACATAAACTACCACCTAATGTAAGAAGCATCAGATAGTAGGCCCTCTATCCCCTTCTGCTGCTAGAGTACAGCATTTTAGGTTTTTCTGGGATACACTGATACAAAGCATGATGGGTGTCACACACACATGCACATAATGTGATTGCACTGTGAGAAAGAAAGGGCTATGTGGACACCTCTCAAGAATGGTTTTTGCAACAGATTCTGAAGAGGGTGTCATGATCTGGTTCCAAAAAGATCATTTTACTGTTACCCCTTTTTCACACACACAGATAGCTGCAGTGCAGGGCCCTGCAGGTTGTTTCCACTAGAAGGAGAACTGGATGATAGAGACAGGTATTTTCTTTGATGCAATCTTGTTTATTTGCAAAGACTACACACAAAATCCTGTCTCTCTGAACACTGTAGGAACAAATAGCAGGAGAAAGTTTCTTTGCTTCTTATTCCAAGCCTGCCTTCCCAGCCAGCATTCTGTGCCCCAAAAGCTCTCTCTCAGGGCCACATTACCAGTATTTCTGTTAATGTCAGTTTAGCTTTCTGGCTGCTTCTGTCTTCTCTCACACAGAAATGCACACTCCCACATTCAGGATCTTGGTACCAAGAAATACTAACTTTATAGGTGGAAGGCTATGACAAGGAGTATTCTCTACAAATGTCTCTAGTAATTCCACAGCGTTTGTTGGCACTTGGCTGGAATGAACTGCACGATTCACTTGTCGTTTCACCACTCGTGATTAATGTTGCCTTCCAAACTCATGTTGATAAAGCTTTTATATAACCCCACACCATCGTGTATTTTGCACAAAAACACTTCATTCTTTGTGTTGCAGATGCGGCTTTTCCTCATGTGAAAAATCAATGCATATTTAAACCTATCTGTCTGTATTTATTGAGGCCTTAGTAGTTATTAAATGCAGAGAGCACAGTAGAAATGCTTTAAAACCACAATTGGAAGGCAGTTTGCTACTGTTGGTTCCTGAGAAAACAAGACACGAAGGAGAGCCAGGAATAGGGTGACCAGATGTCCCAATTTTATAGGGACAGTCCCAATTTTTGGGTCTTTTTCTTATAGAGGCTCCTATTACCCCTCCCACCCCCTGTCCTGATTTTTCACATTTGCTGTCTGATCACCCTAGCCGGGAAGGAATAGAGGCATGAGCAATCCCACACTCAAACCTCTGGCATTGTGATGCAACTGTCAGACTGCTCCATCATACTGCCTTTGATTTATTTGTTTGTTCTACCAATGAGGTCCTCTGCATTTGAAACTCAAAAGGCAATTAATCACAGATTGGCTGATGTTGTCCAAGGGCAGAAAGCCACACCAGTATTTATTTAATAGTTTTTTTTAAAACAGGTATTCAATTGCCTTGGTAACAACCAGGATGAACTGGTCTGTGATGATTGGCAAAGGAAATAATCATGCTCAGAACAGGACAAGTGTCATCCTTCTGAATGGGAGTCTAAATATTTAAGTGGTTTTCAGAATGCTTTATATTTATAACTAAATGTACTGCTAACACTTATGCGATGAAACTGTGCCATTCAATTCACTTGATTGAAAGTTGATTGCGTGGAAGGTTTTATCTGTAATTAGGCAACAGTCTTCAAAAAAGCTGAACAATGAAAAATGTAGGTTTGTAGATTGCGCCAAGTGCTGGATATAAACATCTTTGCTATAGAATATCTCTATTCTTAGAAGATTTAAAATGTAACTTCAATGCAGTCAAAATGTTCTGGCTTAACGTGCAAGGCAGATTTTATTCTACTTAAAGGGGAGCTTTATTCACCTGTACATATAGGCAACTTATAGTAGTGAACCCCATTACCAGAGACACTGCAGACGTGAAATTGCCTTATTTAACAAAAATATTTTTTTCCTTAAAGAATTTTTGTTTTTCTGCATGAACTCAAGTAAAACTTCTTACAACCCCAAAGGTTTACCTACTCAGTACTAAATACAAGCTAAATTATACTTCAGGGAAGTAATTCATTATAATCATTTTTATTTAGATCCACGTTACTTCTGGTAGCTGAGCGATTTGCTTGTTGATAAATTGACGCACTTCCCACTTTTTTCATTTTGTCTTTAAGATCAGCAACAACTAATCATAGCAACTATAGATTTCATTCACACATCATTTCCTATCAAAGGAAAAACAGTATATTATACGTGAGTCACTACCATATGAAAAGTTTTTATTATCATCCACTGTTTCAAACAAAATTGATATTCATGGTATCATACTGCCTCAAACTCCAATCAAACCATCATTTACAATATTGACTTATTTCATAATGTTTCCTCTCGACTGTAATGCAAAGGGGCTTCTAACAAAAATTTGCTTTTACCCTTTTATGGAGACACAACTCTTATCCTCAAGAAGGCCCAGAATTAGCATTTTTCAGTGGCCCCATGAAATAATTTCATGCCCATAACATCCATTATACACAGCACTGGCCTAAGGAGGACTTATTAGGGTGCTCCCAGAAATAATACACCTTTGATATGTGTGCAATATTGCCAACCCTGAGTTCAAAACTCATGAGACTGACAAAATAGAATACATTGTTGTTGCTGTGCCGCTTGGTGTTTGAGCTCTCTATGTGCGGGTGACAACTGCAGACTGCAAACATAACCTCAATTACATACAAAATGTGCTCACATAGACATGTCGCCGCTTATGCCCCAACTCTCTCTCCCTTGCACAGCCTTCTCCGCTCCCCCTTGAAGCCTCCTATCCCTCAGTCTCCTGGTAGGATCCATCAGCTGCCCATGCTTGTAGGCTACCCATGACTTCTGCAGCAACACAAACTAGGGGAGGGGACAAATCTCCTGTGTTTTGCCTGCTACAGAATCTCCTCCTCAGAGCACACCAAGGCAGCATGGTAATAGAGGCAACAGCTTTGGCTACTTTGTGGCACAGTGGCCTCTAGTAGCCAGAAGGCACAGTGGCCTCTAGTAGCCTGTGTGCAGTTCAGGCAAAATTCAGGGGTGTGTGTGTATGTCTGTGTGTGAGGGGAGGAGAGATCTTCAGCTTCACCCCGACCAACACACACACATATCTCAGATTGCTAATGGAGTGTTGGAGACCAGTTGCTTATTTTGGGGTCCATGCCTAGCTGCTAGCATTTCACAGGGATAAGCCAGAAGGGACTATTAGATCATCTAGTCTGCCCTTCTGTTATCTCACAGGTCACTATATTTCATCCTGTTACCCCCTTATAGAGCCTCAAGATTTTTCTGTGGGTGACTAAAGCACAAGTTGTTATGCAAAAAACAATTGTCAACATAAACTGGTGAGTCACTCAGCCACTGGAGGGTTTGTGTTCACCAGAAAGCCCACATACCACATTGTACAGACATTAACTAATCACCTCTACACCCTGTCAGGTAGATAAGCATCACTCCCCATTCGAGTAGCGGATGAACTAAAACACGAAGGTTAAGTGAAGACTCCCTGTGAGGCCTTAGTCAAATGGCAAAGCTGGGATTTGCTTGTGGTCCAGTTGGTTAGAATGTTGCAATTCCTCGCTCTGAGTCTGGTGCTTGCTCCACGCTGCCCGTCACACTCTGAGTGGCCCTTCCTTGTGGCAAGAAGTCACATGGGTTGCCCAGCAGAAAAGCCAACCCCCTGGGAATGTGCATCAGTTCCAGTGCCAGCAGCAGCAGCATATGCAGCTGCTAACTGATGTTGAGATCTTCTGAAAACTGCGGGGACTCTGGAGCCCTTTGTAAGAGGTTGGGAGAAGACTGAAAACCTATGATCTCCAGGAAGGTTCAATGAGAAGCTTTCATCCTATGGACCAGTTTAAGGCTAACTTTACAAGGAAGTCATTTCCCACTCGACCCCCGAAAAAAATGAGATAAGCCCTGACATCTCCTTAACTTGAGGGCAATGGTTTGATGAGGTGGCTAAGGGAGAAAGAGCTCCCATCTCATCACCCAAAAGGGGAGTGGGAGCTGCAGAGGAGCACTGCTTATTGAAACCAGGAAGCGGAGGGGGACTGCTCTGCCCCAACTCCTCCCTACTTGAATTCCTGATCAAAGGGCCACAGCTTGACATCTGTGAGCTTTGTGGCCCAAAAGTTGGCTCCAGAAAACATCTGCATTTGCAGTTTCTGAAGGTTTTCCTCTGTTTCTGCAAATACATTATGCCACATAACTGAAGGGTCATGGTGGATAATCAGCTGAACAGGAGCTCCTGATACAACTCTATGGTCAAAGGGCTAATGTGATCTTTGGATGTATAAACAGGGGACTAGAGAGCCTGAATAGGGTGCCTGATGGTCCCTCCATCATGACAAAGGGGCAGCCAAGCCAAACCGGAGTGACATTGTGATCCTGTGCAACAGGTTGCAATGCCACACACTGAAATGTGGGGGAGCCCGGCTGTGCCAAACCTGAGTGGTGCAGCAACTATGCAGACCAGTCACAATGCCCAGAGCAGAGAGCCAATCCCAGACCTGTGGGACAGGAGCTAAGCCGCCGCTGTTACATAGGTGACTTGTGGGGGAGCAGGCTGGGTCACGTGCCCCCCAGATTTCTACCAGGGAGGGTACACAACCAGAATGTGGCCAGCAGCAGCCTTTTGGCACTGTTTGGGCAGGTTGGGACAGGAGCTGCTTCCAGATGCAGAGGGAGGAGTGAGGCAGGGATGACCTGGCCCGTGTCTTTGCAAAGATCATCCCTTCCCTCTCTATCCCCCTGCGGCTGGAAGCAGCTCCAGGCCCTTCCTGCCCGCACAGCATGGAAAGGCGGCTAACACCTCCATGCTGCTGCTGTCCACCTACATAACCCAGCGGCCTCCTGTCCCCTGGCTGCAGCGCAGGCAGGAAGGGGTTAAGCACTAAGGAGGCATTGTGTACCGGAGCCCCAGGGAACTTGACTGCCCAGGCTTCAGCAGCCCGGGAGCCCAGCCAGAGGTGGCTTAGCGGGGGAGAGTGCAATGGAGATGGGGTAGTCTCGCACTCCCTGGGGCCAGGACCTGGAACAGTGTGTGTGTGTGTGTGTGAGAGAGAGAGAGAGAGAGAGAAGAGGATGCTAAGCCCCTGGGAAGCCAGCCGATTGGACTGTAAATTGCTTCCCCTCCCTCCTCCAGTGCTTATCTGAGGGGTTGAGAGGCTCCCCCAGGCTGGTGTAGTGTCCACCTGGTGCTGCGCAGGGCTCTGGGTGGCTTTGGCACATGCAGGGTTCAGCTCCTCTTGGGCAGTGCCCCATGCCCATCTAGAGGCAGCAGGGGAGGAAGGAGCCTGCCGGGCAGGCTGCAGGTGTGCAGAGCACTCCCACCAGGGCATGGGTCTCTGTACACCGCTGGGCGTGGGACATGCCCTGCTAGAGGGGTTGTCAGGGTTCCTTCCCCACTCTGAACTCTGGGGTACAGATGTGTGGATCTGCATGAAAGACCCCCTAAACTTATTTTTACCAGCTTATTTTAAATCTTTTCCAAGGCACAAGTTCCACCTTGTCCTTATCGCTGCCACCACCAAGTGATTTAAACAAACATTTGGTGGGGGGGGCACTTGGAGCCCTACCTCCCCCTAGAATATTCCCCAAGTCCCTACACCCCCTTTCCTGGGAAGGCTTGAGAATAATATCCTAACCAATTGGTTACAAAGTGAGCACAGATGAGCCCCCCTGGGTCTTTAGGACACTGAAAAACAATCAGGTTCTTAAAATAAGCTTATTTAAAAAAAAAGATAAAAGAATCACCTCTGTAAAATCAGGCTGAAAGATAACTTTATGGGGTAACAAAAAAATTCCAAACACAGAGGATTTCCCCTCTAGGCAAAACTTTAAAGTTACAAAAACAGGGATAAAACCTCCCTCTTAGCACAGGGAAAATCCACAAGCTAAAACAAAAAATAATCTAATGCATTTCTTTGCTATTACTTACTACTTCTGCAATACTAGATGCTTAGTCCAGATGTGGCTTAGGGAGGTATATTTACCCTGCCCTGGTTCCTTTGCTGACTCTGAGAGAGCAAAGCAAAAAAAAAAAAGAAAAAAAGAAAAGAAACAAAAACCTTCCCCCACAGGTCTGAAAGCATCATCTCCCCTTATTGGTCCTTTTGGTCAGGTGCCAACCAGGTTATCTGAGTTCTTAACCCTTTAGAGGTAAAGAGGAATTAACCCTTTACAGGGTAAAAAGGGATTTTTTGCTATCCTTAGCTGTATGTTTATGACAGGAGTATAGAGGAGTAATGGGCTGGTGGGGGGCAAAGGGGCAAAGTGGGGAGAGAACAGTGAGGAGGGGAGCATGTAAAGGGCTGATGGATAGGCAGCAGAAGTGACACATGGGACAGTCAGTGACCCCCTAACCTTTAAATTGTGACACTCCCCCACTGTTGACAGTTACAAGTCCTCTAGGAGGGGTAAGTCCAGTCTGGGCTCACTCTCTAACGCCCATTCTCCCCAGCCTGTCCTCAGTGGTAATTTTTTTTGGAAGGCGGAGTGGCCTCAGTTTCAGATTTTGCCCCAGGCCTACAAAAACCTCTGTGTGACTCTGACCTTATGTTGCAAAACCCAGCTTGGAACAAATTTTACAGCTGAGCTCTGAAAAAAGAAATTTTACAATGGAAATGCTACCAGAGCTTTGGCTGTAATATTATTTGTAGAAAAGGCGGTCTGCTACAGTTTTCTTTAGAAAGAAAGACTTAAAGAAAGAACATTGCAAATAGATAGAACAGCAAGAGAACTTGCGTAAATTCAAAGCAATGTTCTATTTTTACCAATGTTAATTAAATGTTATCTCTCGCCCTTCATGATTTCAAATCATTTCAGCTATTGTCAAATCTCAAGTAGCTCCTTCATTTCTTCTTCTTCAATGAAACCAATTTGAAAGTCTCTTTCAGTGATTTGCTTTTAATTGAAAAGCACTCCCAAATGCAAGACCAAACAATACCTCTTCCTGAGTTCAATGATGTGCATGGATACTCTTGAAACCGATAAAGCATGATTTGTCAATTATCCATTTAAAAGGGATGCATGACTGGAATTTATAGCATGGTTTATTTTATTTATCACTTGTTTCTGCTGCTTCCCCCTACAACAGCCGTGTAAGGATATGGCACGCCCCAAGACTCCGCTAAGAATACAGAGCTCTTCTGTTGAGGCACCCTAAATTCAGGTGTTAGAACCTAACATAGGAAGTGGTGGTCTTGGACAGGCATAGACCTGCCCCTCCCAGTACCTGTAATAGGTAGAACCCAACATAAAAATGTATAGTAGCTCATGGTGGCAGCTGGATTGTGTTCATTCCCAGTAGGATATGAGGGACTGGTGATTCTCTGAGGCAGTGAGAATTAGCTTTTGGGACAGAGAAGGTCCTGCAGGGGAAAAAAATCTAGGAACAGCCAAGCTTGGAGAGTCTGAACTTTAGAACAAAACAAACATCAGCCTATTTAAGTTAACAATAGAGGACAAACCCACAAGAAAGTAGCATTGGACCATACCCAGTGTGTGGCTCCTCTGTTCAGAGAAAGCTGGGAATGCCATCTACTTCCAATCACTTTATGTTTATTGGAAGAAACTGAGACTGCAACAATTGACTAAAACTCTGTTAGTGCTTTTGTATTCTGGTGATATGTGCCCTCTGACTTGTATGGGACTATTCACATGAGTGAGTGTTGAAGTTGAGAGATACCTGTGCAAACCTCATAAGAAGTATGATCTGGGCTTTAACTGTTCATGTTGTTTTCTCTAAGGGCAGGTTTACAGTAGAAGTGCTACATCGGTGCAACTGCACCACTGGTGAAGTTGCTCTATGCTGATGGGAGAGTGCTCTCCCATTGGCATAATTACTCCACCTCCACGAGCTCGTCTCCCGCCGACATAGTGGCAGTGTGGACAGCACTTAGGTTACTGTAACTTGCATCGCTCAGGGGCAGGGTGCTGGAACAACTTGTATAGTGGGGGTGCTGAGAGCCACTGAACCAAACTGTAAACTGTATGATGGAAACCACTTCAAGCCAGGGGATGCGGCAACACGCCCAACACCTTTAGTTCCAGCACCTATGCTCAGGGGGTGTCTTTTTCACACCCCAGAGTGATGCAGTTAGATCAACTTAGCAGTGATGTAGACCTGCCCTAAATATTCATTTCTTGCAAAGGACACAAACCCTATCTTATTTTCCTTCTCTGCCTACACTGGCATCTCAACACAGCTGAGAAACAAACTGCAACCTGCGAACCAGAGATACCTTAAGGACAGGAACTCCACTGGGAAGGCCTGTTTTAAGTCTGTTGTCATGGGGGCAAACCTCTAGCAAGAGGTATCAAGTGACACAACCTTAATTATACATTGAAAAAAATGCCTCATTCTAGCGAACAGTTATTTCCAGTACCTAGCAGTGCACTGCTACATGGCTTATCTCGTCTTTTAAAATAAATAGTTGGAAGTGATGTTGCACAGGACTGCCCTCTGAAATCCTTGCCCTGATTAATGTATAGCCAAGAATACTTCTAATTACCCAGAGTGCGTCAAATGCAATGTTTCAGTTATAAATTCAAGTCCATTCAATTGTTTTTACCCCTATAAGAGTTGAGACAAAAATATTAGCTACCTCCTTCATGGACTCAAATCTGCAAGGTACTGAACACTCCTGTGAGTTACTGAGTGCCCCCAACAGCTCCTAAGGGATGGATTTTCAGTCAAATTTAGTTCAGGGCATATTTCTCTGAGAACTAGTTACATGCCAAGTTTGAATTTTAAGAGAAACCAACATGTTTTAAGTTAAAAAAGGCATCTGAACTGGTCTTTAATAGCTGAAACACTTTTTCATGCTCAGTGAATTCACATGAATGAGTGGATTTTCTTTAAACTGAAAAAAAAAACACTTCTAGGCTGAGAATTAATATGAAAAATTTCAGCCCTGATTTTCTGAGTTGGGGAGGAGTTATGAAGCATTGAAATCAGGGGCTTTACTTTAACTTGCAGTCTTTCTTTATCATAACTACACTGATGCTATATTATAAAGAGCTGCATTTTAATTAATGAGTCATTGATGAAATAGTGGTTTCAGTTAATTACACTTTTGATTAAGGGGTATAAATACTTTTTGTTAAACCGTACTGTATTATGTACTTTCACTAGAAAGGTGCTATACCTCTTCACTAGCAAACAATCTATATAATACAATGGTTTTCAACTTTTTTTCATTTGCAGACCCCTAAAAAATTTCGAATGGTGAGGGCTTTTTTTGTTCAGAATGTCACCAGGTTATGTCATCACTGGGATTCACAGCCTGTTACCATCCAATTTTCAAATTCTCAGCAATTTTGACTTTACAAATTACAGCCATGCAACAGCACAGGCTTTCAGCTACAGCAAGGCATGTATCTATGTGGTGCCAAGAGTCCCAGGCCATTATGATATCAGAGGTAACTCAACCAATCATCATCTTACTCTATAGCTAATTTTCATGCAACAATTTAATTGGTCGCATAAGAGAGACTGCAGATGGTGGGTTACTTGGCTCAACTTCCACAGTTTTTAACAGCACTGGCTTTCACCTACTTAAAAAACTTTAAACTATTAAAATCGAATAAAAACAGCGAACAAGAAAACAAGACCTGCCATTCCAGCAAACATGGTCCAGTTAGTCTGATGAATAGTCTTTTGTTCCAGACCAGTCTAACATTCAGTGACCTCTTTGAGAACTCAGAGAAAGAGTATCAGAGGCCACTGCCAGATGGAGAACTGCCCTTGTAAAATTCCACATAGTCAGTTATGCATTTCTGTCCTATTAGTGGAGGGAATCCTGATCCCAGCTGATGATCATTTTATTCCCTGAAGCATAAGGCCTGATAATGAGAAGTTAAATGGAATGGTATCCTGCATATGCAATATGAACCATGTGCAGCTCCCACTGAAGTGAACAGAAATTGTGAGTGTCTATCTGAAGGAAGTATTTAACTTATTTAGGTTCTCTTTTCTTAAAACACATACAAATGCTCATGATAGGACAGACTTCTTATGAATTTTTCATAATGGTTTTATGTATCTGGCACTGTTCAGAAGTTAAGATAAAAACCTAATTCAGTCTATTAAATTATGGACATTCTGTCATTCTCAGTTGTCAAAGTACCTTTCATATTGGTCTGTTGAATTTTGTTCCCTAAAGAGCAAAACACATAAATAGACGTGTACAGATAGAAAATAACTCACCAAAACACTTCCCTGATTTCTCTTGAGGGAAGATTGAATGTATTAACTTCTCTTGGAATAACATTCCGAAGGGAAATGAAAATGCAAAACACTCATTACTTCCCCTTTTGAGCATGCCATGAAGGCTTTCTACTATCTTATACCAGGCAGAAAAAAATATAAAAAGGTGATGCTTGCTTTAAGATAGCTGTCATGAAAATACTGAAGAAAAGCCTTTTAAAGGATTAAAGGAAAATTTATTTTGTATTTGTTGGACTTTGGGTGAAGTATATATCCTTCCACAACTGAATGTACAATGTACATTTTATTGCTTTAGATGTAATTTACTAATTCATTGCATAGGAAGTATCTGATTTTAACAACTGGTTGAGTCTTTAAAGTGCAAATCAATTGACCAGCATTTCAACTTTCCATTGAAGTCAATAGGAGAAGGCTCAAACCTGTCCTCTGACTCCAGCATAGTTTTTTGTCACTTGGGAAGTCTTCTTCAAATGTTACTGAATAAATAAATTCTCTTATTTTTGTTCTTTTTTATGCAAGATCATAACCATATCCAGAGCAAAACTGAAAACTGTCATGTGCACTTGTCATCTAGTCTGGAAACCAGGCCTGTTTTCTTCAGTTTTAGATAAGATCTGGCGTCATCTTTCAATTTCTACCAAGCAAAGCTGTTTGAAAATGTGCTGTATTTCTTGACATGTAGTTGTCACTTTAATATGGATGTCTCAAAAGAAATCTTTTCTTTTTGATATAGCACAATTGCAATTTATCATAATATCTGCTTCCCAATTCATTTCACATTTTTTGCAGCAGTGCTGACTTCACAGCTGGATACAGTGATAACTTTGTGATGTCATTGTTGAACTAGATAAGAGATAGGAGTAAGAATCCTCTGAAATGTAAAATATTTTAAAAATGATTAGCAGTGTTTCTGCTATCTTAAGTTTTATGATCTAACTTCTTTTAGAAACAGTTATCTTGCTCACCAGATTAACATTACAGCTTAAATCCTATGTGATTTATATTTGGTTTTTACATATTGTATATGAAGATGTAGATTGTTTTTACTTTGGATAATTAATCAAACAACTACTAGATGATGTATTTTATATCAGAATTTTTGTTATGAATAATGACAACCTTCTCTGATCCTCTCAAAACATTATTTCAATTTCTGATTAATGTACAAAAGTAGTCTACATTTTTCTTGAGACAGATCAGAGAAAACTCTTAGTCCCCAGAGGCTCTGTAGCTGAATGTACTGGCTATAGAATTGTTTTAGCAATAGTTGTTTTTAAAACTTTATGAATGCGTTTCTTGAGCTCAAGTAACTCTGACAAAGGGGAGGTAAGTTCTGGTCTATTTCTTGGTTTATTTTATAAAGCAACAATTTTTTGGCTGTTGGGAAAAAATAATTAAGTGGAAGCATTGGCTAGCTCCAACACAAGCAAAATAGGGAATTTCCTTGATTAAAAGGAATTTGAGGCAACATTTCATCCAGAATGGAAGAGCGTGTAGAATATACTATGGGAAATTAAATCTACCATAATTTCCATCAAAGAAATGCCGGATGGAGCACGGTAGAATTCTGTGCCAGTCACAAGTGTCATTGTGATTCACCTAAAGGAGATGTTCTGCTAAAAATCACCCGTCTACATATTGCTGAATGGAGGGGATTGGACACCTATGCAGATGAATCAACCACATTCATGCTGTTGTTGAATATGAAGAACCAGCTTAAAATATGCTTACAGCAATAGGAGGCAATTCAAGAGGAAATAGACTCAGATGGGGTTCCCATGGAAGAGGAAAACCAAACCACTAAAAATGCTCACCCACCTTGCTAATCCCACTGCATTGCCAGAAAATCCATCTGCTGTGTCCAGCAAGCAGATGTGAAAGAGACAAGGAAAGAAAGTCACACCACAACTTCATTTGTTCCTGGAACTTTACAATGAGCACTGCAAGCCACTTGCCTCTCAATCGCAAAGGGACACAACAAGGTGTCTGTGTGGCCACTGAACCTGATCCTTCACCCACTTCTGGTTCTCCTAGTTTCTGCAGCATGGAACGGAGCAGTGGGAGGACAGATACCAGGCACTAGGTAAAAATACATTTATGTTCACAGGGAGAAAGGACTGCTCTGATGTTCCTTGGACAACCAAAGGATTCCCTTTTCCTTCCCGGACCTAAGTATTACCTGCACAATCTAGGGCATCCCACCTTTACCCTATCAATGGCTCAAGGTACAGTCTGATTAATTTAGGCACTCCCACCCTTTCTCTTCCTTAGGCTCGGGGCATAAGGCACCCACCCTTATCAGTCTGGGGCTCAGGGCAAAACCTGGTCTATGTAAGTATTTTGCCAGAAGCTGGGAATGAGCAACAGGGGATGGATCACTTGATGATTACCTGTTCTATTCATTCCCTCTGAAGCACCTGGGCATTGGCCACTGTCGGAAGACAGGATACTGGGCTAAATGGACCTTTGGGCTGATCCAGTATGGCTGTTCTGATGTTCTTATCCCCCTTACCTCTTTCTTTTGGGGCTCAGGGCCCTATGTGTCCATGGGACCTTTTCCCAGTGAAACACTCTTACAGAGCTTGCTCTAAACAACAGTGGGTCACATGCCATTGTAGGCAATCTCATCATATCATTCCCTCCATAAATTTATCAAGCTCAGTCTTGAAACCAGTTAGGTTTTTTGATCCCACTGTTCCCCTTGGGAGGCTGTTCCAGAACTTCACTCTTCTGGTGATTAGAAACCTTCATCTAATTTCAAGCCTAAATTTGTTGATGACCAGTTTGTAATTATTTGTTCTTGTGCCAATATTGACCCTTAACTTAAATATATCCTTTCCCTCCCCAGTGTTTATCCCTCTGGTGTATTTATAGAGTGCAATCATATCTCCCTTCAGCCTTCCCTTGGTTAAACAAGCCAAGCTCCTGAAGTCTCCTCTTGAAAAGTAGGTTCTCTATTCCTCAGATGATCCTAGTAGCCCTTCTCTGTATCTGGTCCAGTCTGAATTAATCTTTCTTAAACATGGGAGTTCAGGATTGCACACAGCATTCCATATGAGGGTTTACCAGTGCCTTGTATAATGGTGTGACAAAGTGAGAATGTTCTGGATGTTTTCTCTGAATATTATGTGGGTGCCTCCATTTTCCCTATGCATTTCTTAAGTATCTAGGTGGTGAAATAAGGGTGTGTGATTGTTGCAAAGCCTTGGAGGGCCAGTGTGATGGTGTCTGCACAGAGAATGGCTGACAACTTGTCTCCTGGCAACTGATGGCCTGGGCCCTCCCCTGCAAAGGTGCCAGCTGAAGATGTTGGAGAACAAAGAGATTAGATGGCCTCCTGGCCCAGGAAAGAGACAAAGGCCAGAGGAGGGGATGGTGAGTTTTTCAGTTTGGAGCTGGCTGGGGAAAGAGAGGGAGGGCCAGACTCGGAGTCTGGCCTCCCTGGCCCCAAGATGGACCTGACTTAGGAGTCCAGTTTCTGTACCTACACACTCTGTTTTGGACTGTGTTCCTGAGGTCTAATAAACCTTCTGTTTTACTGGCTGGCTAAGAGTCACGTCTGACTGCGGAGGTGGGGTGCAGGGCCTTCTGGCTTCTCCAGGAGCCCCGCCGGTGCAAACTAGCTGAGGGAAGCGTACGGTGTGAGAAAGGGATGCTGAATGCTCTGAGGTCAGACCAAGGAAAGTTGAAGCTGTGTAAGCTTCTTGCCCTGGAGACAGTCTTCTCACAGAGAGGAGGCTTCCCCAGAGTCCTGACTGGCTTTGTATGGAGTAGTTCCAGAGCATCGCCTGGTGACTCTTTGACAAATGATACTAACACTTCCCTGTCTCTACTGAAAGTACATCTTCAGATGCATCCTAGGATTTCATTAGCCTTTTTCACATCAGCGGCTCGTAGTCATCCAGTGATCAACTAATAACACTCAGGTCTTTCTCTTTCTCTGTCATTCCAATTGATATGTCCCTAGGTTCTAGCAAAAATTCTTATTGGTAGACCCTAAATCCATGACCTTGCACTTTTCACTATTAAATTAAATCCCATTTCTTTACTCCAGTTTACAAGTTCATCCAAATCTTCTTGTATGATATTCCAGTCCTACTCGTTATTGGCAATACCTCCCCACTTGGTGTCATCCTCAAATGTTATTAGAACATTCCCATTTTTTGTGCCAAGGTCAATAATGAAAATGTCAAATAATGTTGGTCCCGGGATTGATCCCTGAGGAAGGTAGTCAAGGGCGTAGTTCATTAGTAATCTTTGTTATAGCTTCCGCTAAATGCATAACATGGGATTTCCAGAAAATCATTCATGTTTAGCCATGTCTTGCTTGGGGCATGTCATAAACAAATAATAGAAGTTAATAGAACAAAAGTACTTTATATCTCTTTTGACTGTAAAGGGTTAACAAGTTCAGTAAGCCTGGCTGTCACCTGACCAGAGGACCAATCGGGGACAGGATACTTTCAAATCTTGAGGGAGGGAAGTTTCTGTGTGTGCTGTTAGTTTTTGGTTGTTGTTCTCTCTGGGGGCTCAGAGGGACCAGACGTGCAACCACGTTTCTCTCCAATCTCTCAATACAGGCTCTTATATGTTCAGAATAGTGAGTACTAGGTAGATAAGGCGAGTTAGGCTTATGTTTGTTTCTTTATTTGCAAATGTGCATTTGGCTGGGAGGAGTTTAATTGTGTATTTGGCTGGGAGGAATTCAAATGTGTATTTGGCTGGAAGGATTTTAATTTGTACTTGTATATTCAGGCTGGGAGGGTATTCCCAGTGTCAATAGCTGAAAGACCCTGTACCTATTCCATTTTAAATTTACAAAGATAACTTTGTACTGTTTTTCTCTCTTTAATTAAAAGTTTCTTGTTTAAGAACCTGATTGTTTTTTTTATTCTGAGGTGAGACCCCAGGGGATGGGGTCTGGATTCACCAGGGAATTGGTGGGGAGAAAGAAAGGAAGTGGGAGAGAGAGGCTAATTCCTCTCTGTACCAGGATTACTTTCTCTCTCAGGTAGAGTCTGGGAGGGGGAGAAAGAAGGAGTGGGGAAGGTGCATTTTCCTCTCTGTTTTCAGATTCAAGGAGTTTGAATCACAGTGATCTTCCAGGGTAACCCAGGGAGGGGAAGCCTGGGAGAGGCAACAGTGAGGGAAAGGGTTTACTTGCTTTGTGTTAAGATCCAGAGGGTCTGGGTCTTGGGGGTCCCCAGGCAAGGTTTTGGGGGGACCTCAGTGTACCAGGCACTGGAATTCCTGGGTGGTGGCAGCGCTACAGGTTCTAAGCTGATAATTAAGCTTAGAGGAATTCATGCTGGTACCCCATCTTTTGGACACTAAGGTTCAGAGTGGGGATTTATACCATGACAGGGCAATTTAGGAGTGGAGTGGGGCTTGGCTTCAGGCATGTAGCATCAGAGCAAGAGGGGATATTTGAGGAGCAGAAGGAGGGTCCATTGTAAAAATTATCAGCCTTGGATTCTGGTTCCTATCACAGCTCAGGATCCTCCTTGGGCTCCTTTGGGGTGTGGGCTTTGTTCAACCGGTTTTACTAGGTAGAGGTGCTAAATCACACGCTTCTCTTCCTCTGGGTCTCCTGGGTCTTCCTCCAAGGTCCCTGCTGGCTCCTGGCCTCATAAGGCCAACAAGGTTGATGAGGAGATTATAAGTCACTTCAGGCTCTGTACTGGAGCCCTGGAGAGAACCTGGTCCCTCTCATTATAGCATGGACGTATACAAGGGTCCCTCCCTGAGTGACTGTTCAAGTCCTTCACTTTTCAGAACAGGAGCCTCAGGGGCTTCATCTGTTCCCAGCACTCATCCTGTGTCTGATGAATGCCCACCTCCTCCAGCCTGCATGAAGTCTCCCAGTACAAATGAATGTTCCTGGTGCTCCAGGCAAAGTCGTGGAGTACGATGTATTTTGAGTGCACCTTCATCAGCGCTTGGATGTGCCCGGTGGACCAAGTGGCTGCTCTGCTAACCTGTATTGACCAGAATGTAGAGGAAAACTGTTCTGAAGTGCTCAGCACAGCTCACTGCTACCACTGAGAGTGGAGGGCCAGAGGAACTGGATGAGGATCAGGTGGAAAAGGTTCCAATGCATTGTGGGAATGGGCCTTGAGGACTATCGAAATTTGAAACCTGGTACATGCCCCTGGTCCCCTTCCATGCTGCATGGTAGCACATGGAATTGTGCAACAGCGGAGGCGTGTACATATCCATGCCCCTATGCATGCTAGCTTTCTTTCTGTGCGCACTCCATGCGTGTACTTCAGGGGTTCAGATACTGACCATGGGAGAGTGGTGGTACAACAATGCACATGGATGTGTGTTCAGTAACTAGTGTAGACATAGCCTGAGGTGGGGAAAAACTGATTGATGTCATCATGCAAGAGCATAGAAATTATGTAATTTCCTTCACTCACTCCAGAGGACAGGTGTTAATGAGAGGACAATCCAAGCACAATATTGCTAAACTGTTTTCATGATTTGTCATTCAGTGTCTATTTCTGTCTTATACAGGTCCATTTTCATCATCCATGAGCAGATGAGAAGCTTTGGAGTCTCACAGTTGAACAACTTTGAAACCTCGCTGTCTCTTGCTGGAGTATAAGATTGAAGGCATGAAGATCTTGAGATACCTGCAGAGGTATGTTTGATTTGCAGTGTTGGTCCTGGAGGAAAGCTTGCTGTGAAAGTGCTCTGTACACAGAAGCTGAAGAACTGCCAGAAGAAGTCACCTTTCTATTTTCTAATGCTAATACAGTTGCAAATGGTCTGAGCTGCTCAAACTGGAGCACCCTTGATTTAAAGAAAGGAGTGAGCTGCTCACAGGGCATATGGCATTCTGCATGGAGCATCCTTGACTTCGGAGCTTACTCCCTTACTTGGTCTGCCTGATTCTGGATTTGTTAACTTTCCAGGTATGCAGCAAAGTCCTTTGTTCTTTTTGGATATTTGGGGAGGAGATGTATTGATAGATTGACTGACAGGATTACTGATGGGTTTGAGATAATAGGATGTTGATTAGAGGTTGTTGCAGTTATTAATATGTGAAATTATTAATATTAATATGGGAAACCACTAAACACTAATTTAACTATAAGTTCCTTTAGTAAATCCAAAGGCTAAATGGTATTTATGCAATTGCTCTAAACATGCCTAAAAAGCCTAACTACTAAAGAATTTACTACATCCAAACAGTAAGATAACATTTATAAACATTTGATCACGAAACTTACGAACAGACTAAACCAGAGGTGCTTAGACCTATATTGGTTGACTCCAATTTGCTCAAGCAGGTATTAGCAATGAACCCCTTTAAGAGTTTTTATACCTGTTTACAAACAAGTGATGTCATTGCCAATTACTGACTTCAGATAAAAACCAATTTGAAACAATTCACCCTTACTTCCAGTCTTAATCCAGATAAGATTTACAACCTCTTTTCTTCCCAAGGCCTTTCCTTTCTTATCTTCTCCCCCACCTCCCTGCTTACCAGCAGAAAGGTGGGAAGGGGTTTGGGTGTGTTTCTTTTAAGACAATTTTTCTTTGTCTTGTTACTGCAGTTAGAATGGCCCTAATTATCATTTGCGTACCTTTCTAACATGACTTTAAGGGTGGGCTTTGGGTCCTTCAGCCTGCAAGCTGTTTAACCCTTTCTAGCCATGTGTCACAACGTTGTTACTGCAGTTCTCTATTTTATTAATTAAGTTTGGAACCATACCTCACTACAGGTAATCAGATTTATTATTCTCCTGGCCTTCTTTTATTTGCTGATTGGGGCCTTCTCCCTACTAGCCAAAATCTATAAATCAAATATGTTTTTTTCTTAACCAAATTTAAACTCAAATTCTTTATGTTTATACTTTTCCTACAGAGGTTATTATTTGATGGGCTTGTGCTAAGGTTACAATAGTTGCAGTTTAACACATTTGTAAAATGGTAATAGGATAAAATACAACATGGTTTTACCAAAGGTAGATCATGCCAGACCAACCTGATCTTTTTCTTTAATATGATAACTAATTTTCTCAACAGAAGAAATGATGTAGAGCTAATCTGCCTGGATTTCAGTGATACATTTGATAAAGTTCCACAAGGGAAATTATTAGTTAAATTGGAGAAAATGGGGATTAATATGAGAACTGAAAGTTAGATAAGGAACTGGTTAAACGGGAAACTACAGTGGGTCCTACTGAAATGTGAACTGTCCAGCTAGAGGGAGGTTACTAGTGGAGTTGTAGGGTCATAGACATTAAGAACAGCAGTGACAGTCGTGATCATCTAGTTTGACCTCCTGCACCTTGCAGGCCACAGAACCTCACCCACTTACTCCTGTAAAACAGCCATAATCTTTAATATTCTTGGAGATTATCCAGGCACCCCCAGTTTGGTCCCATGAAGCTGTTTGAATTTGACTTCCATCTCAGATGTGGTAATTTCTACTTGCATATCCTCATTGCCATTAGCCGCCCTGCAACAACCTCTAAGCTCTTCATTATTAAAAACGGAGGTTTTGGGACCATGCCTATATTATCTTTAATATCCACCCCATTCTCAGTTTAGCAGTACCATTTCTTTCCTTATTTTCTTTTTATGTATATGGCTAAAGAACCTTTTACTATTGGTTTTGATTTCCTTTGCAAGGTTCAACTCTGCTTGGCTTTTGGCAGTTCTCATATTTCCTTTACATTTTCTGACCTCTAAGGGGTAGCTTTCCTTGCTGATCCATCCCTTCTTCTATTCCTTATAGGCTTTCTGCTTTCTCTTAATAACTTGTTTGAAATGCCTTTTTATTCAGTTTAGTCTGTTGACCTTCCCTACAGATTTTCCCCCCTTGCTTGGGATACAGGTGTCAGATACTTTAAATCTAAGTTGCAGAAACGAATTCTAAGCTTCAACTACATTTAGATCCTTAGATATTTCAGTCCAGTCCACTTACCTAACTACGTCCCTCAGTTTTTTAAAGTTTGCCCTTTTGAAATCAAGGACCTTATTTGCAGACCTATTTTATTAATCTTTCCATTTAGTTTAAACTGAATTAGCTCATGATCATTTGAACCCAGGTTGTCCTGTACAATCAGTTCTTGTATGAGGTCCTCACTACTTAGCAATATTAGATCTAAAATGGCATCACCTCTTCTTTGTTTGGTGACTATTTGGTGGAAGAAATCTGTCAGCTATCACATCCAGGAGTATCTGGGCCCTACCACTAGGGAATTATGTGATTATGGGAGATTTTAATTTCCCAGCTATAGATTGGAAGAAGTGCCTAAGGTATAGAATTGGCTGTATAAAATCTTCATAAGTAGGTAAAATTAGTGCTGTAGCATGATCTGATGGATTTAACCCCATGATCTGTATGGGGTTAAGAAACAAAAAAATGCTAGAGATATCAAACTGAGTAAGTGCTGCATTAACCTAGCAATAGCACTGACTGACGCACATGAAAGTAACTCAGACGCAGATTGTGTGGATATTATTGCTGAAATGCAAAGACCGTCACATTTACCAAAGTCTTTAGATGTACTTGGTATCCCTTCATTTCATTTATAAATGATATTTATTTTAATGTGTCAATAGCCTCTGAGTAACAGTGACAACTCCTGTGACAGTTGCATCAACAGAGAGAAGCTTTTCATAGTTGAAGCTGGTATCATATTGGCATTCAAGTACAGTGTATCCCACCAATGCCTGGCACTGCATTGGAGAGATTTTACCAGATCACAGGATTTTAAGCAATTGATTCCTTTTAAAAGATGAATTTAGGAAAGAAGGGCAGCTTCTTTGGAACATTTGGAACATTCTTTATATAGTATCTTAATTTAAATTGTAGACAACGTATTTAATTAGAGATGTAATGAGCAGCTTGTAGGTATCTCATAGCAGTGGCCTACCTGTCACCCATTTGCTGCCTGAGATCCCCCTCTAGCTCTTAGATCAATATATTCACACTCAGGTGTTTAAAATAAAACCTCCTCTTGTGGTGTCTGTCTTATTTATATGTAACCCTTCTGCCCCTCTGAGTTGGCAGCAACAAGGGCCGGGTTCAGTATCCAGGGGTTCCGTTTCAGTAACACAATGCATAACCAGCTCGAGCCCCCACCCAGTGACCTGGGACACTTACATACCCATTACCCCCTGGTGCCTCTTAGGAGCAATTATATCCCGTCTGCAAGGACGAGTCTGGATAAGATGTAACCAAATCCTTTTATAAAGAAGAGAATCAATGAGGACATCCCATGGAGAAACCCCACAACAGGAGTTTATAACACAAACCCTTAACAAAACCACACCCAAGTACAATTTGGCAATGTCTTTTCCTTAGGGTCTTAAGTCCAAATCACTCCAAAGCTCCAACCACCAAAAGTCTCTTGGTCAATGCAACCAGAATTCAAAGTCTAATTCTGTAGCGGTCCTCCCCGCCTGGTGAAAAGGGCACCTTACGTAGTCAGGGTAACTGCCCTGCATCTCCTAGGGGTCTGCTTTCTGCCTTCTCCACGAACTGCTCGAGCCTTACCAGCGATTCCACTTGCTCTCAGCTTGTCCTCACAAATCTGTCACTTCACTAGCTGCGTGAGCTGCTCAGTTGTCTTGCAACGTGCTTGGTCCTGCTCGCTCGTGGGCCACTCAACCATTCACAGTAATCCCAACTCTGCCGCCGCTACCGGCATCACAGCTTTCCCATGGTCGCTCCAGCCAGTCCACAATAATGTCCACTCCGCCAGTGCTCTGTTCTGCCAGTATGCTTCGCTCCCTAGCTGTTGCACAGTACTCAGTGTCCACAGCTCAGTAATTTCACGTCTTTATGTGATTTCAACTCTTAGTGATCTCAGCACATAGGAGGGAGCCCGTGGCTAGGCACACATTTGCCCAAAGTTGAGTTCAGGCTCAGTAACTGTAGCTAGAGGTCTTAAGGGATTAAAAAAATACTTGACTTTCCACGTGGAAGAAGAGAAGAGATGGAACTGGTTATCTGACTCACAAGAGAGACTAGCACCACAGGGCACAGATACCTGTCTCAACCTTCAAATTCCTAGGGTTTTGAACCCTGTCCATGTTTAGCAAGTACCACCAAACTGAGGTTGAGTCATTTCTGTCAAAGCGTCCACAAGCTCCCAATTCACCATCAGGGTGAACAAAACTTGTTTTTTTCTCCTGCCCATAACAAAGAATTGGGGATCCCGAGCTGTTAATCCATTCCAAAGTGTGTGGGTTTTATGCTAGTTTGAGGTGGATGCCATGCAAATCTGTCCAACTTTTGGATTCTTGACATTCTTTCCACATCCTCAATTCACAATGTCAGGTACGCTCCTCCTGACTTGAACTTCTTACAATAGAAACAAATTAACAGTTACCTTGGCCTCCCTGAAGTGTTCTTCTCCTGAACAGCAGGGTAATTGACATTAGCCCAGAGGGAGTAGAATGATAGACAGTCCTTTCTGGCCCCAGTGCGAAGTCATGCAGACAGTCTCTTCCCTTTGGTGCGAGTTGTATGCTCATACTGGCAGGGAGGCCCAGACAACCTTCTTTTGGCAGGATTTGTGGAGAGGACACAGCCCTTTTAATCTCTCCCACATGTGGGAACACAGCTTTCTTCAGCTACTCACCTCCTGACTGGCGTTGTCACATTGGTCTTAGGCACCTGAATTTAGCGATGGCCAAAACTGAGTTTAATTCCACATATACTGCCAGCTTCTCCCATGTCCTCCAAAGAGATTAGTCAGTGCTTAAGATGGCATGCCTTTTTAGTCTAAGTCCCCAGCCAGGATGACATTATGCCTGTTCAGCAAGCAAAAGGAGGTCTGCAAGCTTTGAGAGGTAACTTTTTCTATATACAGTTGAAGAATGAGTGACCAGGCCTGGGGTTGTTACCACATTATCATAGATAATTGACATATCTTCAGTGGTCAAGAATCAGCAGAATGTAGCATCTGGAATGGACCTTGAAAGGTATCAAGTCCCAGCCCCTGGTTGAAGGCAGAAACAATAAACCTAGACCCATTCCATGACAGGTGTTCATTCGCTTGTTCTTAAAAATTCCGCACCTCCCTTGGAACCTGTCAGACTTACTACCCTTATAGTTAGACAGTTTTTCCTATATTCATTAAATTTCCTTGCTGCGATTAAGCCAATTTTTATTGTCTTCTTCAGTGGACCATGGCGACAATTTTTCTTTGTATCTATATATAACGCCTTACATTTGAAGATTTTATCAGATCCATTCCTCAGCTTTCTTTTCCAAGACTAAATATACCGTTTGTTGTAACCTAATTCCCATAGATCAGTTGTTCTATCTTTAATCCTTTTGTTGCTCTTCTCTTGGACTTTTCAAATGTCAATCTTTCCTACACATGGCTGAGGCTCCAGCTGGGCCTCACTAGCTCTGAGTGGAGCAGACATTCTTGCTTGTGCTTATATATTGACATTCTGTTAATACACCCCAGAATGATAATTAGCTTTTCGCAGCTGCATCACATTGTCTTGACTTATATGCATTGTGATCTGCCGTAACCCAGACTATTACAATACCTAGCCAGTTATTCCCGATTTAGTGTTGTGCATTTGATTTTTCTTCTAAAGGTTAATACTTTGCTTTACTTGATTTCATCTTTGTTAATTTCGTTCATCATCTTATTTGTCAAGTCATTTTGATTTCTAATCTTGTCTCCAAGACTAGATTCTTGGCATTCGGTTTACAATCTGTTTGTCTGTATCTGGATTGCAATCCAGACCGGTAAGGGGTTGTTTACCACCCCCCCCCCCCCAACCCCCCCTAGGGCCTATTGTAAACTTTTTGGGGTGCCTTAAAATGCTTTGTACTTTGCTCAATCTCAGTGGAACACCAACAACCAAGACAAGCATCAGTTCCCTGATACCTGTGTCCTGTGCACTCTGGATTCGCGCTTTGGACTCCGCCTCTGGTTCACCAGCTATTGGAATAAAGGCAAGATGACCTCACACACTTCAGTCCAAATTTCCCAACCATCTGCCCTGATGTTTCGTCTCTTCCTATTTCGCCCAGAGATATAAAGGCTTATTTGCTTCTTTTAGAGTCAATATCAGCGC
This sequence comes from Chelonoidis abingdonii, assembly GCF_003597395.2. Classification (NCBI taxonomy): domain Eukaryota; kingdom Metazoa; phylum Chordata; order Testudines; family Testudinidae; genus Chelonoidis; species Chelonoidis abingdonii. The sequence continues at coordinate 47,985,925 of NC_133774.1, read as the reverse complement.
TTGCACATTAACCAGACTTCAATTTAACACAGCACTAGTTATTAGTAAGTAAAACAAGTTTATTACAAAAAGGACATAGGTTAGTGATGCCATGTCAAGAAATAAAGGTAAGAATGGTTAAAGCCAAGTAAAAGTGAAAAGAATCTGAAAATCTAAATTATTCTAGCAAGATACGATTTTTGTGAAGATAGTATATGTTATGATTATTCTGTTGCCAGATGGCTGACTGTCTCTCAGTTCAGGACTTTCGACAGACGTAGAGGTGATGGTCTTACTTGTACTTCTTAAGTGAAAGATAAAGATGCTCTTGTTTTCAAAGAATATATTTGTTCTGAAGGTCAGAACGGCCTCTGGGGATTTCGTTCTGTGACTTCTAGTGTTCAGAGCCATATTAATTCTTTATATCTGTTGAGTTCAGGCTCAACACACCATGCATGGCTTCGGTTGAAGGTTTGTTTACAGCTAAAATGTATTTGAGGTAAACAATTATTCCTTTATCTGGACTGGATGTTGTTTATCTTGTTACTAAGGTCTAGGAGTGTCTTTCTCTCAATTTCTAGTAAATACAGGGCAATTCATAATCAATATATAATGTTAACACATCCTATTACAAACAATTATTATGTCACTTTCATTATGATATCTTACAAGCATATTTATACAATGTATTTGCAGTACGGTTTGTGTGCGAATCGGGCTTGGTCACAATTAATGTACATCTCGCTGTTATATTCTCTGGTTACTTGATGCAACAAAAAGGGGCTTTACTGCGCAATTGTGTAAGGTTGCCTTGTCCTTGATCAGGAAATTTACTGGGATGAGTTTCATTGCTGTGCTGTGCGGAGCAAAGTAAAATGATCGTATTGTCCCTTCTCACCTGAAATCTAATTCATTGCATATTTATGCTGGCAAGGACGCAGTTGGTTGCTTTTGCATTGTCGACATGGCCCACTGTTCAGTTTTGTCCTATGATTTCTCTCTTTTTGTATGAGTAGCTTAATTTAGACCTCATCTAGATTAAGGACTCTTGTCCTTCCGTGTAATGATCGTGGTGAGGTGCCTGCAGCATGAACCCCAACCTGTGATTATGTATGAGCCTACTGCTGGGAGATAAGGACCGTCCGATTACTTGATGCGAGCGACAGACCTCTTTTTGCAGTGCAGCCACAGAGGAGCAAATAAGAATCCCACTCTGCAATACAGGTACGCTAACCCCTGAGTTTACAACAGGGAGGTGTCCAGAACATCGGAGGACCATAGAGCTGAAAGTTTGTAGAGATCACACTTGTAACAATCTGTAGCTGGGGCTCTGCTGTGACCTGGGCTGATCTAAAGCAGGGCTTTCATGCGTGAGGTGACAAGCAAGTCCACATAAATACGTGTTCCCGGCTATTAGAAGGCGGGTATTAGACTGTTCAAGTTTCTTGGCATTGAACAGCACACTGGCTCAAGCAAATTTAGTACCGTTTTATATTGTGATACAACATTAGGTCATTTGTCTCTTTTCTACAAGAATGTATCATCAGAGCAATCCTCCTCATCTGGTATGCATTTTCTGTGGTGTGAAAGCTGGGTTCTGAGATAGACATCCTGCCTAAAGACATAGTATGGAAAGGACAGAGGGGGGGTTGACCCCAACATGCATCTCGGGCAGAGTGTCAGGAATTCTGCCCCCATGCATGGCCCATTGGCCTGACGGAGCTGCTCCCAACCCCGAAAGCATAGATACAATGTCCAACAGTCCCTAGTGTTTGACAGGCTTTGAGTAATCACGAAGAGGAAATTGCCTGCCACCAAAAAAAGCTCTAGGAGAGGCCTACAATAGGCCAATACATGACAAGTGAGTGAATGCCCAAAAGGACTACTTCTGCACCTGCCTTATCTCAATATATGTCGGCGCCTGAGGCGCTTAGGACTCTAGTGCCCGGGCCTGGTTATGAGCCAGCACCTGAGTGAGGTGAACAGAATAGCGGCTGAGTTTAACAATGCAACAACACGCGCCACCCTTCAAGGAGCCGGACACAAAGGGAGGTAGTCTAAGCAGGAGATTACGTTCGCCAATGAGCCTGTTGCAACTGCATTAGTAGATAAGATCACGTGAAATGGCCCATGGCCCCATGACAGAGCTAGTAATTTCATCTTATTCAGAAACTAAAGCCACCACGTCAAAGATGTCCAGAGTTTACAAACCCAAGGCGGTTCTAATACACCCAAACAATACGGAATGTGTTTTTCATATACTGCATGATCAGGGAAGTTTCCGATTAGCCCGCGCTAACGTCCAGTAACACTCTGTCTCCTCGAGTAGAACACAGATATCGGAAGATATGAACAGCTGTTTGATCCTCCCCTTCCCCAATTATTTAATACATGGTACTCTGGGACCGTTATATAAGTGCTAGGAAAAATAGTGATTTTAATTCTTGATAGATGACCAGCTAGATCGGAGTTTTACAGTCAAAGAGTATCAAGTAATTAACGAGTAGGAACTAATGTATCCAAGTTACAAAGTATAAAAATCTGGAAAGGTCTCGCAGCTGTAGCTTCCAACTGCTCACGCTAAGGAAAGGCTGGAAATACGACTCAATAAACCATGCTGAAAGTTCATCCAATAGCCTTCTTTTTACACGTACCTATCAGCCATTAGCTCTCGATTTAGTCCTGAAGGTTCAAGTCATAGCGCTAGCAAAGTTGCAGCTAACCCACACACACAGTCGACGGTTCGTTATGTACCAACTATATTGTTACAAATTTAATTTTCGAAAGATGGAAGATCTTATCTCACGGGGCAATGAAAGCAACCAAGGCGCCCGGAATGATATATTGAAGGGATCTCTCTAATTTGTGACGACAGTTGAAGTGAACCAAACTGGAGGCGGGTGTCTCCTGCGCTCCACATATGTATGACGATTTTTCGTTTCTTCTGCCGGCAGGTTGGAGCTACACCATCCACTTAGACACATCTAACCCACTAATGCAAAGCTCCAGCTCCAAGATAGGTAGAGAGGCCGGACAGAGCCAGAATTTTATGGAACGTCACACACTGACACATGGTGGCAAGTCGCTTGTCGATAGCCCATGGTGATCGGAGACCTAAGTCATAGACCGGTACGAAAGGTTTTCCTCCTGCCCCAATAACAAAGAAATTGGGGATCCCAGAGCTGTTAAAATCACCATTCCAAGCTGCTGTGGGTTTATGCTAAGTGTGAGGTGGATGCCAATGCAAATCTGTCCACACCTTTTGAGATTCTTGACATTCTTTCCACACTCCCTACAATTCACCACCAGATGTCAGGATACAGCTCCTCCTGACTCTGCTTACATACACATGAAACAAATTAACAGTTCCTTTGGCCCTCCCACATGAGAGCTGTTCTTCTCCTGAACAGCAGGGTTTGACCATTAGCCCAGAGGAGTAGAATGGATGGACAGTCCTTTCTGCCCCACAGTGCAGAGCTCTGCAGACAGTCTCTCTCCCTTTGGTGCAGAGTTGTCTGCTCATACCCTGGCAGGAGGCCCAGACACCTATCTTTCTGCAGGCTTTTGTGGAGAGGACACAGCCCCTTTTATCTCTCCCACTGTGGGAACACCAGCCTTTCTTACAGTACACATCACCTCCTGCTGGGCAGTTGTCACATGAGTCTTAGGCACCTGATTTAGACGCTGGCCAAAACTGAGGTCTTAATCCCATATCTGACCCAGCTCATCCCATGTCCTCCCCAAAGAGATTAGTCCAGCTGCTGTATGGCTGCCTTTCTTAGCTCTAGTCCCCAGCCAGGATGACATTGCCTGTTCAGCAGCAACAAGGAGGTCTGCCAAGCTTTGAGAGGTAACTATCTTCTATTCATTGAAGAATGAAGTGACCAGGCCCTGGGGTGTACCACCATCTATATAGCTAATGTGGACATCATCTTCAGTGGTCAAAGAATCACAGAAATGTAGGTCTGGAAGGGACCTTGAAAGGTCATCAAGTCCAGCCCCCTGTGTTGAGGCAGAACCAAATAAACCTAGCCCATTCCTGACAGGTGTTCATTCAGCTTGTTCTTAAAATTCCGCAACCTCCCTTGGAAACCTGCTCAGAACTTAACTACCCTTATAGTTAGACAGTTTTTCCTAATATCTAATCTAAATTTCCCTTGCTGCAGATTAAGCCAATTATTTTTTGTCCTATCTTCAGTGGACATGGAGCACAATTGTTCTTTGTCTTCTTTATAACAGCCCTTAACAAATTTGAAGATTTATCAGATCCTTCCTCAGCTTTCTTTTCACAAGAATAAATATACCCAGTTTTTTTAACCTTTCCCCATAGATCAGGTTTTTCTAATCCTTTAATCACTTTTTGTTGCTCTCCTCTGGACTGTTTCAAACATGTCCACATCTTTCCTACAGCATGGCATGAGGCCTCCAGCTGAGGCCTCACTAGCTCTGAGTGGAGCAGGACAATTACCTCTTGTGCTTTATATATGACATTCCTGTTAATACACCCCAGAATGATATTAGCCTTTTTCGCAGCTGCATCACATTGTTGACTCATATGCAATTTGTGATCTGCCGTAACCCCCAGACCTTTTACAACTACCTAGCCAGTTATTCCCCATTTTGTAGTTGTGCATTTGATTTTTTCTTCCTAAAGGTAGTACTTTGCTTTACTGAATTTCATCTTGTTAATTTCAGATTCATTCTCTAATTTGTCAAGGTCATTTTGAATTCTAATCTTGTCCTCCAAAGACTTATCCTTGGCATATCAGTTTACAATCTGTTTGTCATGTTCTGGATTACAATCCAGACCAGTAAGGGGTTGTACCACCACCTGCCCTGTAACTTTGGGTGCCTTAAAATGCTTTGCTACTTTGGCTCACATCTCAGTGGACACCAACAACCCACAGACAAGCATGCAGTTCCCTGAGTACCTGTGTCCTGTGCAACTCTGGTTCAGCGCTTTGACTCCAGCACTCTGGTTTCCACCAGCTTTGGTTACACCTGCCAAGATGACCTCAACACACTTCCAGTCCCAAATTTCCCCCAAACCATCTGCCCTGAAGTGTCCAGTCCTCTCCTGGGCCACCCAGAGAAATAAGGCTTATTTGCTTCTTTAAAGAGTCAATACTCAGCAGCTTGCCACATTAACCAGAACTTCAATTTAAACACAGCACTAGGATTATTTAGATTAAAAGTAAAACAAGTTTATTAACAAAAGGACATAGGTTAAGTGATGCCAAGTCAAAGAAATAAAGGTACAGATGGTTACAAGCACCAAGTAAAAGTGAAAACAGACATCTGAAAATCTAAAACTTAATCTAGCAAGATACAGTTTTTGTTGAAGATAGTTTATATTATGATTATTCTTTGCCCAGATGGCTGACTGTCTCTCAGTCAGGACTTTCGACAGACGTAAGAGGTGATGGTCTTCCTTGTCTTCTTAAGTGAAAGATAAAGATGTCCCTTGTATTTCCAAAGAATTATCTATGTTCTTAAGGTCAGAAAGGCCTCTGGGGGATTCAGTCTCCTGTGTCTCTCTAGGTGTTCAAGAGCCATATTAATTCTTTTTCTGTTGAGTTCAGGCTCCAAACACACCCTGCTGGCTTCGTTTGAAAGGTTTGTTTACAGCTAAAATGTAAATTGAGGTAAACAGATATTCCTTTATCTAGGACTGATGTGTTTATCATTGTTACCTCAAGTCTAGGGTGTCTTTCTCTCAAACATGTTCTAGTAACATACAGAGGGAATTCATAACTTCACATATAATGTTAACACATACCTTTTACAACAATATTAATGACTCACTTTCATATGATATCTTACAAGGCATAATTTATACAAATGTCATTGCAGTACTGTTTGGGGTGCGAATACAGGGCTTAGGGTCACATTACTGTACATCTCAGCTGTCTTATTCTCAGGATACTTCTGATGCAAACAACCAAAGGGGCATTTACTGAGCCAAATTAGTGTAAAGGTTGCCTCTGTCCCTCTGATCAGGAATTACTGGGATGCAGTTTCATTGCCTGTGCTGTGCAGGAGGCCAAAGTAAATGATCGTAATGATCCCTTCTCACCTTAAAATCTATCATGCATATTTATGCTGGACCACAGGAGCAGTTGGTTGCTTTTGCATTGTCAGACATGGCCACTGCTTCAGTTTTCCCTTGATTTCTCTCTTTTGTATAGAGTAGCTTAATTTAGCCCTCCATCTAGATTAAGGAAACTCTGCTCCTTCCAGGTGTAATGATAACTCTGGTTAGGATGCCTGCAGGCAATGAACCCCAAACCTGTGATCTAAATGTATGAGCCCCTACTGCTGGAGATAAAGGACCAGTCCATTAACTTGAATGCAGTAGCAGACCCAGACCTCTTTTTGCAGTGCAGCCAACAGAGGAGCAAATAGATCCACACTCTGCAAATACAGGGTACGCTACCCCTGAGTTTACACACAGGGAAGCGTGTCCAGAACATCGGAGGACCATAGCAGCTGAAAGCCTTGTAGAGATCACCACTTGTAACAACATCTGTAGCTGGGCTTCCTGCTGGGATTGAACCTGGGAGCTGGATCTAAAAGCAGGAGCTTCTCATGCAGTTGAGGTGAACAAGCAAAAGTCCAAAATAAATACGTGTCCAGGCTATTAG
>NC_133774.1:47955130-47973986 GCF_003597395.2 Chelonoidis abingdonii | reverse complement strand
TTTTTTAACAAGAAGAGAGCACTATACATCTTCCAGCTAACAGGGTTCACAGGGTCGAGTAGTTACCGGTAAACTGTGAGGTGGAAGGATAGGGTGTCCTGTGCTTCCATTGGGTTTAGGGGTTTGGGTGCCCTTCTGTGGGTTAATGTCGGTGGCCCCTGGGTTTTCCATTCCCCTTACTGTAGCTTGCTTGCTTCTGCCACTTCCATCCATTTGGGCTCCAACTCCCCTGCTCGGTAGATTTGGGGGTGCCCGTCTTGTATGTACTGGTTATCCCAGGAACACCACCAAGAACTGCTCATTTGTATGAGAGTCAGTTTGTCAATGAATCGAACATTGGTTCCTGATATCCAAGGCCTTATTAATTCTTTCCAACGTATAGGCTGTTGGGAAAATGACCCACTCGTTTCCAACTGGGTTCTGAACGCCGACGGGCTAATATGCCGCGGGTGACCATATGCGGTGAAACAGTTTATAATCGTTCAGTTGTCCTTTGGCATTTCAGCCACCACCTCTGCTAAAGGTCCACCTGAGGTGGAACCATCAGCTCTAGCAGTACGGTCTCATGCTGTACCCAATCAGGCCCTTTCAAAATTTCAAGAAGGGCCTCCGTCCATCACCTGCCTTTGTAGTTGGGAAAAATTCTTGTGCTGTGAAGAAGTCATTGTAAGGTAGTTAGGAGTGGTGGTTCTTGCTAAGCCCTGTCTAACCCCAGGCTGCCGATGGTCTCCCCGGAAGTTCTATCGTCCGTGGGCGCATCCTTCTTGTTGTTTTTCCTTTGGGGATGTAATCCTCTTCTTGTGTTTTCTTATGTGGGCTCATCCTTGGCTGCCTGTCTCTTTGTAAGCTGCTAGTTGATTTGTTCTTCTTTTTCTTTCAGACTCCAATCCTTTTGTTTATTGTAGGTCTGTAGCTTTCCATGTCGCTGTTCTGCGATGTTGAGTGTTCCTCCCTTGAATCATAGTTCGTTTTTTGGTGGGGTCCCTCTGTGTTATGTCGAACTGCTGGCTCTCTGTGTCTCCTAGGAGCTGGCCTAAGCAACTCCTTTGGTTTAACTTCTCTGGTAGCAACCTTGACATCGAATTAACAATCAAACCAATTTAATTTACCTGTGTTTGGTTTGCTGGGTATGATTCCCAAATGGTAGTCTTATTGTTTAAAACAAAAGAACTCTAAATGATCCACCTAAGCTCTACTTAAAATGCAAGCCACCAAGTAGCAGGAAAAAAAATCTCCTCTGGTTAAACTTAAAATCAAAACAAACCCTTTCTCTCGCTGTAAAAAGCCCTTGCAGAGAAAAAAGAAAAATAATAATTCCGACTGAATTCCTGACATTCTGACTTCAACCTGCTAGCCCACCATAGATCATAAATTTTTCCATGAACCTTAGCGCAGAAATGCTCTGGTGCCTAACATGAAACCCCCCAAGCCTAATAACCAGCCTGGATAATCTAAATCCCGCTGCCAGTCCCAGACAGGAAAATGCGCCTGCCTTTCGCGCTCCCGGGGTCCCCAAACTTTTCCCTGGAGGGACCCAAGACCCAGAAGCTCGAAGTCCTGTAGACCGGCAAAAGGGACAAGATAAACTCTCACTTCCCTTCCCCTCTCATCTCCCACCCAGAACTTCCTCTGTGGCCCTACTTAAATAACGCTGAGAGTACTGATGCAAATCTCTTTACATCACAATACCAAAGAAAAGCAGGCTCCTCTAGTTTCCACAAAGAACAAAACCCCAAATACAAGGAACAGAGAGACCATCCTTTCCCATACTCTAACTCCCTGGTGCTGCAGAGCTCCTCCTAACTAACACAGAGAATCCCTCTGCCCCCCCTTTGTTCCTTAAGCCTACCCAGAAGAGAAACCAAACAAGTCCTTAAAAGAAGTTTATAATAAAAAATAATATATATGAAGAAAAAGACTCAAATATTCTCTGTATCAAGAACAATACAGGGCCTATGCCTTAAAGAAATATAATAATACAGTCTGATTCAAAAAAGAATAACCAATTTGAAACATTCCACAAGCAACACACATAATAATTGAACACAAACAACATAAAAACCTAATTTGTTTTTCTACCTGTACTTACAATTTGGAAACAGAAGATTAGAAGATAGAAAGAACCTTCTCATAGCTGAGAGACAGACAAAAGACTCAGACCCCAAAAATTCCCTCCCTGACTTTGAAAAATCCAGTTTCCTGATTGGTCCTCTGGTCAGGTGTTTGGTTCCCTTTGTTAACCCTTTACATGTAAAAGAAACATTAACCCTTAGCCAGGCATTCTGGGATACCTCCGAATACCTCTGGAGGCCAATAGCAGTGCTTTTGGTGGCCACACTGGCGGAGCAGCGCTGCATCACCAGCGCTGCAGTCATTATTCCCCAGGCCGAGGTGGAGTACAGCCAGCTCTGTAGCCAGGGAGATACAGGGCTGTATGTGCCTTGCAAGTGTGGACAGTGAGCGAGTTGCAGTGAATGTAGCCAAGGCCTTAGAAATCAAGCAAGTACACAGCCAATATTCAAGTACAAAAATGATATATGTGTACAAATAGGATGAATAGTCATATTCCCATAAAGCATTACGGGGTACAGCATCACACTGTGATGCTGCAAGTTCATTAAGAAAGTATCCAGGCTATGAGTTGGGAACACCTATAAACACTGGTACATCCCATCTGAGTTCACGCTTCAGCCCTCCTGATGCAATCACTGTGCACCTTGGTAAGAATGATTCAATGTTAGAAGCTGTGCTGGTGCAACTAGAAGGATTAACATGACTGGATGACTTGAAACATCTATTCCGGGCAGGCTCCTTACCTGGTGAGTATGGTGAGGTGACAAAATCTGGTGGCTGTGAATTGGGTCAGAAAGAACATCAGCCAGGAGATAAAGACATTTGCACTTATGCCTCGTTCTGAGGGGAGAGGGGGAAAGATAGTTGCTGGGCCTCAAATTCACTGTCCTTGGGTCTTTTGTCCTGATAGGTACCATGTCAGACATTGATATCTTGTTTAGCCTGGATCATGAATCCATCATTAATGGCTTGAGGAATTCTTAGCAATTAGTCTGTGGGACAGCAGCCCTGTAACACACTCGCTGTCTCTTGTGCTAAGTAATCATTGCAACTTGATCTAGTTGGATGGCTGTAGCTATGGTTGTATATACATGGAAAAGTTGTGCTAGTAGAATGGCATTTATTTTTTCCAACAGAAACTGTCTTACTAGTTTATCTTGTGCCAGAAATCCTGGTTTACTTCACTATGCTGTCCTGTGTTGGCTGGCCAGGTCCAGAAGCAGCATTCCGCCAAATGCAGCCGATCAAGGAATGTGTCATGCAGGAGCATCTGCTGGTATCTCTCCTCCTCCTCTCAGAGTAGCTGTGCAGAATCACAGTGGTGAGCCACAGTCTCACTTAAAGCTGCCTGGCTGCTCAGCTGCCAACATCTACCAAATAATGCAGACAGGAGGATCCTGGACAAGCCTGTGAAGTTTAGCAGTGCTTCCTCCATGCTACCTGACAGTTCTTTGAAAATGAATCAGCCAACAAGAACCCAATGAATTATAGGATGCAGCAGGAAGAATAATGGGAGTTTGACCCTGAATATTAATTTTCCACCCAGTACTGGCAGATATCCCACAATCCGCTGTGAAAAACACTGAGAATGAATAAAGCCTATTAGCAGTGCTTTGAACCTGGAATGCCACACAGACTGCAAGGTGTTTATATTGATAGAGCATTTTGCTGTGTGGACACACTGCTTCACAAGCAAAGTAGCTTAAACTAGTGCATGCAAAGCAGTATGAACTCAAACAATCAGATTAGTTACATGGGTATTATGAGCTGGGTGAAACCTTGTTATGGGTTGAGTAAAAACCTCTTCAAACTAATATGTGAATACATCTTTCACTTAGGATAGGTCTAAGAACCACTTCAGGGGCCATACTTAAAACAAGGCCTAATAGAATCTGCCCAGAGACTACCACCATGTGGGTGTGGGGTTCCAATGGGTATTATGACCAGGTGTGTGTGTGGGGGGGGGGAGGGTGGAGAGGTAGCTCTGAAAGAAGGCCAGAAACTGGAAGAGAGCACACAGAACAGATGAAGCAGAGGCATACAATGAAGAGCCGAGTACAGTTGAGATAAATATAATAGCTAATGGGTAAATGTTCCTTCAGACCTGTTAAAGGGTTAAAAAGGGAACCAAACACTGACCAGGTAGGACCAACAAGGAAACCAGATTTTCAAAAGCTCAGGGACGGAATGTTTGCGGTCTGTGTCCCTTTGTCGTGGCTCTCAGCATGAGAGGGGTCTTTCTACGAGCTTCAGCTCTATCTCTTAGTTCAAAAGTCGTGAGGAACAAAAGGTAAAAAAAACAACTAGGGTGCGTCATGTGTTCTGTATGTTGTATTTAACATGTGTCGCAAGTTGCTGGAATCTTTAAATTTGTATCTCTTTTTGAATAAGGCTGTTTATCTCATTGATTTTCTTTTAAGCAATTTGATCCGTATATTATCTGGTCTCACCCTTGAATACATCAGAGAATATTTTTTATGTCTTTTCTTTCTTTTTAATAAAGCTTCTCTTGCTGAAAGACTGTTTCGGAGTTTGTCTGGTAATGCTAAGGAGACGAAGGCATCGGGGAAATCTTCTTGTGGTTAGCTTGGGACAGGTTTTGAATCGCATAGCCTCAGGAGGAGCAAGAGGGGGGAATGGTAAATCTGCCTCTCTCTGTTTGTGCATCAAGGAGTTTAGACTACAGGTGATCGGCCAGGAATAATCCAGGGAGGGGGAGCTGGGGATGAAGATAAAGATGAAAGACAAGGGGAGGAGCTGTTTCCTCCTTGGTGTGATAGATATACTCAGGGGCTTCTGAGTCTGGGGTCCCCAGAGACAGGTTTTGGGAGACCGAAGAGGGGGTCAGCCCTGAGAATTCCTGGCTGGTGGCAGCGGATACAGACTCTACAGCTGGTAATAAGCTAAAGGTGTACTTGCTAGCTTCTCAGATTTGAACAACAGCAGACAATCCTTTCGCAGCCTTTTTCCCTGGATTGCCCTGGCAGACGCCATGCGCATGACATACAATGAAGCCCTATTCAGCTTTTTTTGTTTACAGTCAACCGTATGTGTATGATGCCACGACAGAGGCAATACTCCAGTGCTACACAGCAATCATTCATATGTTGCTTGCATGATAGCAGAAGATGGTTTACCAGTCGTTCTGTACCATCTGCTGTCGGGAGTAAACTGCCATATGAGATGATGGTTATCTCTCCCCCTCTGTACTGTCACTATCCCATGAGTGCCCTGGCTGAGATCGGGCCTGGGGGCGCAAAAGCAAAACTGGAAATGACTCCCCGAAGTCCAATACCTCCTTATGGTCTAAAAACATAGAGCGTCAGTCCTGCCTAGAATATGGCCAAGTGTACTAAAAGGACCAGTGGTATCAGAAAGAGCACAGCTCACCGTGTCTAGTATTCAACAGGGGTCCCCTGCAAGAACAACCCCCACCTCGTTGCGTCCTCCTTCCTCCAACCTCCCTGACTACCGTGGCAAGTGTCCTGCGCATTTGTGTCAATGAAAGTAATAAAGACTGCGGAAATAAAAACACTGGAAAGTTTTCAGTGACATAAAAACATGAGGGGAGGCAGCCTCCCGGTGCATGATAGTCCTAGGCAGGACTAGTAAAGTGTGGGGGGAGAAGAGCCCAGCATCCCACCGGCTATGATAGTCCAGGCAGTACAGAATCTTTTCTGTAGTACAGAAAGGGAGGAAGCTGAACATTGAAGCTCAGCCCCAGTTGCTATGATGAAGACGGTTACCACGTTCGTCCGCAATCTACCTGGGAGTAAAGACCAAGAATCATTCCCGTTTATGTTACCCATGCCCCCTCCCCTGTCGGCCTCATGTCATGCAAACATGTTAGTAGATTCAGCAGTTACTAGCATTGGAGCCACTCAGGGTTCATGAAGGACCGTTACCAGTCCTACTGCAACCATCTGCCACAGAGAGGGAAGTAGAAGCGAGATACTACGCTCGACGCTGCTGCACTAGCGTCTACCCAGCAGCAAATTCAGTAAAGATGCACAGGTGAACATTGAAAGAAGTCAAGAAGAATTTGATTTCTTATCCCTTTTCTTTTATTCAATAACGGTAGGGTTACTGCCTGTGGGGGAGGGAGTAAACTGAGACTTATTGCCCATAATCCCAACGGCCAGACAATGTGTTGAACCTACAAGGCATTGGACCTCAGCCAAGAAATGCAATATAGTTTCGTTGATGACTGCAGGGACTGGTGGGATAGCTGGAGTCCTCATACGTCCCTCCTCCTCATAGCGTCCATTGATGAGTCCGTGGCTTCCCATATGCTTGTTTCACGCAGCAACTTGTAGCCTGGAGATTTTTTCAAAACGCTTTGGGCATTTCGTCTTCTGTAACGGAAGCTCTGATAGAAACAGATTTGCTCCCATAACAGCGATCAATCCAGTACTCTCCCGGCTGACGGTATCGGGCCATCGGACTCTTTTGGACTTTGGGGAACTGCATCGCCGCCACCGTGCTGATCAGTAGCCCCAATGCGGGCCCAAAACAGGGATAAATAATCAAAAAGTTTGCGGGGGTTTTTCTGTCCACGCTGGCCATGCATCCGAGTTCAGATTGCTGTCCAGAGCGGTCAAGTGGTGCACGGGGATCCGCTCCGGAGGCCAATAACGTCAATTTGCGGCCGACACTAAACGCCCAATTCTGATTATGTTTATATCGATTTTAGCGCTACTCCTCTCGTCGGGGAGGAGTACAGAAATCGATTTAAAGAGCCCTTTATATCGATACAAGGGGCATTGTAGTGTGGACGGGTACAGCGTTAAATCAATTTAACGCTGTTTAAATCGATTTAAACGCGTAGTGTAGACCAGGCCTGACTGGTTGATGAGGTCAAAAGAGGCAACAGTATAATTAAATCAGTATAAACTATATTGGTGCAACTTGATTGTACGGACAGGCCCTGTGACAGTGTGGTCAGACTAGGATTTATGGGCCCTGGAAACCTTTAAGCTGCAAAGATTTACCTCCAGGTTTACAGTGTAGTTATGGTGATGTGGATACAAATGTAGAACAAAATAAATGTGCAGCCTTTCAGCAGAAATTCATGTTGAGTAGTTGTTCCTGTGTATCTCTAGCAGTGCCCTCTCATCCAGTATGCCTCCAGGAAGCTTTCTGCTGCACTGAACCCTTTGTACCCTTAGTCACCTGAGCCAAGTAAATGTGAAGTGAATGTAAATTGCACCTATAGCACAATGGCAGCATCTAGTTCCCACTCTGCCCACATACTTGCATTAATGCCAGTGGTGACAGAGGGTGGAGTTAGGACAGATGGGAAGCAGCACTCCCTCATATGCAAGTCGTGCCTTCGCTAGGCCCTTTCTCTCCTCCATACCACTAGTACATGCTAAGAGTGGCACCTAAAAGTAGCACTCAATAGCCATTAATTGCTTTTTATCATCTGCAGTCTAAAGGTGTCCTTTTGTATCATAATTTCCAATGGGCATATACTTAATTGGACTGTGTCATTCAAGCTACCATTGTGAATCAGATAAATGTTTTGTTCTGCAATTAGTTCCCAAACAACACTGGGCAAGCAAACTCATGTTGGCCCAGTTACTTTGTATTTTGTGTGAGCACTCAGTTCAGTATTGCCTTATTAGTGCCGGTAATGTAAGAATTAATATCATTTTATACCTGCTGTCTAGATATTTAGACAGAGAATTTATATGGTGGTATCTGCTAGGCTATTGAGACAAGAACCAGTACTGACTTCACTACGTTGCTGAGTGATGGAGCCATTTCTAGGTAAACATGTGAATGATCTGTGGCTGTTCTCTTATGCTTGATTTGATCTGAACCCCTTTTTAGAATAATGCATATTCTATGGCACCAGGCTTTAATAGGAAGTTGCCCAGTGTTTGCCCTGTGGCTCTTTACCACAAGCCATACTGCTTTATTTCAAAGGATTTAACAGAAATATTACTGGGGAATTGCGGTTTTGCAAACATATATTTTGATAGAGGTTTGAAGAGGGCTGAGGGTACAGAATGGTCAGAGAATGGAAAGGAGCTGTTTTGTAGCAGAGTTCCTTTTTGAATAATTATTTAATTAATATTACAACAATTATGATTCAGGACGTCTAACGCTTTGTATATACATCTTTTTATTATTTACATCAAAATAGAGTCAGCTGCCTCAGACACAGCCAGAGTTTTGTAGAAAGCCTCTTTAGCAACATACAAAGCTGGGTATGTTTGGCATAAGGAGGCATATATTAACTGCAGCCCACATGCCTATCACAAGGTTTCAAAACCAGCTTCACATTTATATGAACAGAAGTATTTCACTACCAAATAATTACTATGAATGAAAGACGGCAGATAGCTTTTTATGATATTTTTCACAGTTTAATGCTATTTTTGCAAACAGATTAAAGCTGTCTCTCAACTTTATATAAGGTAAATTAACAGCAACTTACAGAACAATATCGTGTGTGAATGACTGAAGGGAACAGATAGTGTGGAAATGGATGCTGTGATAGCAGTGGCGGATTTAGAGTTAGTGTGGTCCTGTGCGCAGCTTCATTTTCAGTCCCCCCCCTTGGGACCCAGCCAAGAAAAAACATTCTCTCTTATCTCCCCTCGCCTTTTTAATTCTTTTTTCTTTATCCTTCTCCTATATTATAAGTAATGGGAATAAATGAAAATAAAGTGAGGTACCTTGAATGGGGGCAGGGGATTGGGGTACAGGAGAGGGGCAGGAGAACGGAGTGGCTCCCAAAGCAACTGGCACACACAACCTTCCGGCAGAGGCTCCTCGGTTCCTGGCCAATGGGAGCTGCAGAGTCAACGCTTGAGGCATGGGCAGCATGTGGAGACAACCTCCCGCCAGGGGCCGCAGGGACATGCCAGCTGCTTCTGGGGGCGAAGCAGCACATAGGGAGGGAGGCAGAGCGGGCAGGGAGCTGCCTTAGCCCTGCTGCTGGCATGTCTCTGTGCGCCCCTTGGGGGGGTGGGGGGAAGCAGGTTTCCATGCACTACTTGGGTGGGGGCAGCACGCGGAGCCGCCTCCCCCCCACCAGGGGTGTGCAGAGATGTGCCAGAAGCCAACCACTTCCAGGAGTGGTGTGGGGCCAGTGACCATGGCATGCAGGCAGCCTGCCTGCCTGAGCCCTGCTGCACCTCAGCCAGGACTCAAGAGCAAGTTGTCAGATATTTGTCCTGCATTTTGGGGGGCCCCCTGTTGTTAGGGGCCCCTGTGCCACTGCATGGTTTGTTTCATGGTAAATCCACTCCTGCGTGATAGCACATACTGTATGTTGAGCATTGGCCATCAAAGCATCCATCTTCCTGTGGCATAGAGGTTGAATTCAATTTTTAATTACATTTTTATTTTGGATAAGTAATACAGTAGAACCTCAGCGTTATGAACACTGGAGTTACGAACTGACAGGTCAACCACACACCTCATTTGGAACCGGAAGTACATAACAGGCAGCAGCAGAGCAAAATAAAAAAGCAAATATAACACAGTATTGTGTTAAATGTAAACTACTAAAAAATAAAAGAAATATTTTAAAAAGAAAGATTTGACAAGGAAAGGAAATTTGTGCTCGTTTCATTTAAATAAAGATGGTTAAAAGCAGCATTTTTCTTCCTTTTTCAATATTCAGTTGTAAACTTTTGAAAGAACAACCGTAATGTTTTGTTCGGAGCTATGAATGTTTTAGAGTTACAAACAACCTCCATTCTCGAAGTATTGGTAAGCCTGCATTTCTATTGTATTTAGAATGGCAGACTCTCCATAAATATGACTTCCACATTATACAATAGAGTTTAATGTCTTCACAGTGTGATCTTACAATGCACGGAATAGGTTCTGTGGCTAGTTACTGTACTTGTTTGTAGTGGTTTATGAGCATTTGTAGTAGGCATGTAGTTGTAGTAGCTGGTCATGCCCCTGTTTCCATAGGATATGCCTGATTCCAGTCTCTTATCTACTGACCGCTGACAAACGACTAGGTACAACACTGTTGTACTCTTCCACGGGTTTAGTCTGTGTTGCTTTTCTGTCCCTTATATTTGCCTTGTGGGTCTTGTGCATCCACACAGCACTTCTTAGGAATAGATCCTTTCAGCATATTGTTATGAATTTGTAACCTAGGACACCTTCAACCATAGGAGACCATCCAATTGTATAAATGATAGCCCCTCATTTTGGCTTTACACTTTTTCCTTTTAAGGGCATCAGTTGAAGGAAGCAAAAGCAAAATCATGCTATCTTAGGGAACTATTTTTTCTATGGCAAGAAGTACCAGCATCTTGAATGACAAGCAATTAAAAATGATCACAGTGCCTACACAGACAGTCTAAGACTATGGTATTTTCACCAGCTATAATCATGTATGGCAGGACAGACCTCTCAGATAACCATTAGAGAATTAGTTTCAGGGCTTGTGAACATAGTGCATTAGTTCACAGCAACTGAAGTGTATATTCTAGTTGCCTCAGAGTGTCATGCACCAACTAGCTGTGTGGCCCCTGCTAACACACTAAAAGTTCTTTAGTGCATGTTGACATACTACTGTTTTGAGATGCAACTATGGAGGGAGGGATAGCTCAGTGGTTTGAACATTGGCCTGCTAAGCCCAGGGTTGTAAATTCAATCCTTGAGGGGCCATTTAGGGATCTGGGGCAAAAATCTGTCTGGAGATTGGTCTGGCCCTGAGCAGGGGGTTAAACTAGATGACCTCCTGAGGTCCCTTCCATCTCTGATATTCTATGAACATGACCTAGTATGCACTAGAATTTACACTTCAGCTGGTGAGCACTTGCACACTTTGTAGGCAAGTTGTCAGAGAGTTTAATAGCAAATTAATAGAACGCTGTGTGGATATAAAAATCTGGATCCATACCCAATCCACAATAGTTAACTCACATCTGACCCATGAGCTGCACTCCACCTTTTATATGCATCTCCAGCCTATCTCACTGTTAGAGCCCTGCGCAGACACAAATATTTGGATCTGTATCCAATCTGCAATCCACAAAGATGGTACACAATACAACCACATCTGCATCCACTGATGCAGATATACATGGTTATAAAGCAGATATCTGCTGATTTGCAGGATTCTGTAAACTCAATCCTACACTGAAGAACTCCATCTGGAGATTAATAGTAACTGTTGCCAGCCAGCACTGGAGGGAAAGGAACTGCATTGCTTTAGGGAATCGATAGCTTTACTGGTGTATAATGGAAAATTCCTAGGCACTGATTAGATATACCTTGAAGAGTACTATATACTTAGAGCTTAAGCACCTTTATTCACGTATTAAGGAAGTGAAGTTTCTATATTCCATGCAAGGAAAAATGTTAATGTCTGTTATTAATGCTTGTTAGCACCACTGTAAATCTATTCTGTAGCCTATGTAAAAAAAAAGGGAGGTCCCTTTGCCAGACATTTCCCATCTCCTCTCTATCCTCACCTCTATGCCCACTGGCAGCAGAACATGTGCATGAAGTGAGGGGGCAGGATTTGAGACAAGGAACAGATTTCCTTATGTGTTGTCTACCAGACAACACATATAAGGCAACAGGGCAGGAAGAGGATGAGAATCAGTCATGAGGCCAGAGAATCCTATCCTAGGAATAGAGACAGTCTTTCCAGCAAAAACTGACTCCTTCACTGTAATGCTATTTATATTCATTCTGATGAACAGCAGTGGTTTTCAAGGTTCTGATAGCAGTTATAGTGTTGGGAACCTCTATGGCAGTGGTCTCCAATCCTTTTAAACACAAGACCACTTTCACTGGGCTGGGACAGGTAGTTGGGGTGCGGGAGGGGATGGGGGCACTGGGCTGGGGCCAAGGGGTTCGGAGTGTTGGAGGGGCTCCAGGCTGAGCCTTGGATCGGGGGTTGGGGTGCAGGAGGGGGTTTAGGGTACAGGCTCTGGGAGAGAGTTTGGGTGCAGGAGGAGGCTTGGGGCTGGAGGTTGGAGTGCAGGGTGCTAGCTCTGAGAGGGGGCTCAGGGTTCAGACAACATGTTGGGGTCCAGGATGTGGGCTCTGTGAGGGAGCTGGAGCAGAGGGTTGGGGTGGTGGGGGGAGTCAGGGCTGTGACAGGGGTTGGGGTGCAGGAGGGGTTCAGAGCGCAAGCTCCAGCCAGGCACTGCTTACCTCAAGTGGCTCCCAGAAGGTGACGCAGTGGGGCTAAGGCAGGCCCCCTGCCTGCCCTGACCCCATGCTGCTTCCAGAAGCAGCCGGCATGTCTGGCAGTGGCTTTACGTGGGGGAGGAGGGAGGGACAGGTGGCTCCATGTGGTGCCCAGGGTCCCCATTCCCGGCCAATGGGAGCCGTGGGGAAACTAAGGAAGTTAGTGGTAGTGTTTATTGATAATGGTTGTGATGTTATAAGTGTAATGTAACATGGGGCCAGAAAGAGTTAATTAACTCACAGACTGACATGACCCATGGCTAATCTTTAAAGACTTGTTAGAAAGATATGTAAATGATAAGTGGGCTATCCCATTAGGTTTAAATAGAGCTTTGAAATGCGAGCCCGCATTGTTAGAGGTAGAAGGGCAGATGTTTGCTCAGATCTTGTCATGTAAGCAAACAATTCTTGTCTATTGCTATAGCTTTGATTCAAAGATCAAAAAAAGAATATTAACATTTTTGATGACACTTGAGTGAAATAGTCTTATTGTCTATATGTCTCTTTGAAGGTTGTGATATACTGTATCTGAACTGTTTAATGGATAAATTACACTATACTAATTGCCATGATGTTTGAGAGATAGATGATTAAGCTTATTATCTCAGGCCAAATGGCTGCTGGAAAATGTATAAAAACCCTGGAGCACCTTCCTGTTTTATCTCAGATCTGCTTTGGGTTTCGAGAGGGGGAAACGTTAAGCCACAAGAATTGAGATCCCCAGTTACTGACTGGAGTCACCCTGAATATGGATGTTGGACTATAACCTATGGACTATTTCTAAAAAGACTTTTGGCGACTACAAACTCATCTATGCTCTGTATCTGAACCTCAAGAATTGAATTCAAGTCTGTATGTATATTGATCATTTAACCAACATTCTCTCTCTTTTCTTTTTTAATAAATTTTAGTTTAGTTAATGAAAATTGACTATAAGTATGTATGTTGGGCAAGATCTAAGTTATAATTGGACCTGGGTGTGTAGCTGATCCTTTGGGGTTGGAAGAACCTTTTCTTTTATATAATGAGATAAGATTTTCAGTAATCATCATCATATCTGACATGTGTGTCGGGATGGAAGCCTGAGGCTGGGCACTTTAAGAAAACTGCATTATTTGAACTTCTGAGTAACCAGTGAGATAATATAGAAGCTGTTCTATGCTTGCTTGGTAAATATAAGTATTGGAATATCCACCAGCTTTGGGGGTTTGTCTGCCCCGTTCTGTTTGAAGTTCACCCTAATTAAGTGACCTCAGTTGGCTCCCATGGGCAGCATTGTCACAGTGGTATGAAGAACTGGAAAAAAATCTTTGACAAAGTTAACAAGCATGAAATCTGAATTCCGTGTCTTCCTTCAAAGGTTGGCTTGAATTTCAGGCAATTCAGACTGGCAGTGGCAAGTTGTTGTGTCAGCTTTTAATTGGAATCAAAGGAATGCAATAAATGGTCATCAAGAGCACATACATGCTCCTTCTCAAAGTCACAAATTATTTAGGCTAAGCAAAGTCTAGCATTCAGAGGGCAAGATGAGAGCAATGATTCATATCATGAGAGGAATTTTATTGAGTTACTTGCAATGTTTGCTGAAGGTAATCCCAAATCACAGGAAGAACTGAACCACCAGTATGGTCATATAAGTCTGGAATACCTAAATGCTTTGATTCATGTGCTAGCAGATTTGTTGCATGAAAAAAACCAAACAATCTATAGGAAAATATTGCGCAATATTGTTGATTAAAGTAAAGAACCCCTTTTTCTTGCTCCACTTCAGTTTGCTCCAGGCCTGCTCCCCTGCTCAGTTTCTGACTCCTGGTTCTTGACTCTGATCCCTGCGTCTTGATTCCGACTACCAGGCCTGACCACCACTGCTCTGACCACTAGGATTTACCCCTAATGCCCTCATGACAGTTTGAGCAGCCCAACAAAAAAGGAGGTAAAGAAGGTGTGTGGGAACGGGCTGTGTACTGGAATGGATCCTGTGAAGGCCAGCATCTCCCTATCTGACACAGGGAGGCCCTATAGAATTAACAGACTCAGGCAGACACCCTTCAGGTGCAGAAGGCTGCGCTGCAGGCACAGTGTGTCACCTGCAACTCCTCCCCCCCGCCCAGGAACCTAAAATTCCCCTGCCAGACAAGTTTGGCAGTGATCACAGCCAGTTCCATGGTTTTATGGACCAGTACTGGCTCCTATTCCTGCTGGTCCATGCAGTCTTTTCCCCCCTGACCAATCTCAGGTGGGACTTAGCTTGCTGACTGGGAAAGGGATTGGCTTAGGCTTCCCTGCTCTTGGAAAAGTTTAGACACTTCCTGAAGCAGGTTGAGGACTTTGTTCTAGCCACAGTGGTAATTTTTGATGACCTGAGCTGCGTGTGCATAGCTGAGGATGCACTCTAGATCAGTGATTTTCATTTTTTTTCTGGCGACCCAGTTGAAGAAAATTGTTGATGTCCGCAACCCAACAAAGCTGGGGATGAGGGGTTTGGAGTGTGGAAAAGGCTTTGGGCTGGGGATGAGGGTTGGGGTGTGGGGGTGAGGGCTGTGGGGTGGGGTCAGGAATGAGGGGTTCAGGGTGTGGGAGGGAGCTCTGGGTGGAGGAGGGGATTGGGGTGCAGGAGGGGGCTCCAGGTTTGAGGGGGCTCAGCGCTAGAGCAGGGGGTTGGGCTGCAGGCTTCCTTCTGGCAGCTCCCGGTCAGCGGCACAGCCAGGGTGCAGAGGCAGACTTCCCACCTGTCCTGGCACTGCAGATAGTGCTGCGCCCTGGAAGCAGCCAGCAGGAAGTCTGACTCCTAGGCGGAGGCATGCAAGCAGCTCTGTGCAGCTCTCGTCTACAGGCACCTCCTCACCCATCTCTCATTGGTTGGGAACCGGCCAATGGGAGTGCAGAGCCAATGCTCAAGGTGGGGGCAGCGCACAGAACCTCATGGCCCCCCTGCCTAGGAGCAGGACCTGCTGCTGGCCACTTCCAGGGTGCAGCACGGTGTCAGAACAGGTAGGAACTAGCCTTCCTTAGCCAGGCAGCACCTCCAACTGGACTTTTAATGGCCCGGTTGGTGGTTTTGACCAGATCCACCGTGACTCAGTACTGGGTTATGACCCACAGTTTGAAAACCACTGTCCTAGATCCTGTAGCAGGGACAATGGCCAGTTGCTAATTATGTCACAGAGTTTTGGTGTCTGGTAGCTGACACCACATGGAAGGAGGCTGAGCATCGTTACCACTCCCATATTGGCTTTGAAGATTAGATTGATGATGAGCTAGCACAAGTAGAGCCACAAGCTGGTCTGAACACCTTGATCAAACTCAGTATTACGATTGACAACCACCTATTGGAATGCCGCCTAGAGAAGGTCAGCATCCCGAACCCCTCCAGCCTCAGAAGGTCTGGTTTGCAAACTCCCGGTGCCCTCATCCCAGCCCAAATTTATGCAGCTTAGCCAAGCCTAACCTTGTCTCTCTGAAGCAGAGAAAAATTGGCATTGAGCCTGTGCTGTGGTGAACTTCACATCAAGCTGCCCTGTGAAAGCTTGATCTGTGTTTCCAGACAGGAAATGGCAAACCCCAGTCCTGCGCATGCCCCAGGGCCCAGGTTGGTGTCTTCCCCTTCACTCTGGTACTTCACAGTAACACAGGTCTGCCAGGACTTTGGCAACAGCCTTCCAACTCCTGTTCATTTTGCTACACCCTGCTATGTTGGAGGTTAACCTAGAAGTTCTACTGTAGCGGTTCTCAAGCTGTGTGTCATGACTTCAGAGTGGATCACAAGTTTGTTTTCATGGGGTCACCTAGACAAAGACAAATGACACAATAATAATAGTAATAAAAGTGGTTCTATTAAGTTAAAGTTATTTTATTTTATAATGCGTCACTTTCTCTACTCAGGCACGTGTCTGTCAGAACTGTCTGAAATGGTTACCTAGCAACTGACTCAGCACATTGTGGTTGAAGCTAGTTTGAAAAGTTGCTGTAGAAATAATTTTAGCAATGGACCATATTCTGAAGAAAAGTGGTGGAAAGGGGGGTAAGGAAGGGGAGTTGATTGCCACTTGCAGCAAAAGAAGAGCTGACAATGAGGATCCGAACAGTAAAAAACTAAGAAATTGCAAATATGATTTCAAGTATTTGGAATATGGATTTACAGGGACTGTTTTGAGGAGGACCCATGGCCACAGTGTGTGCTGCATGGCAAAGTTCTGGAAAAGGAGAGTTTAAAACCGTCTAAAATGTTGCGGCACGTGCAGACACAGCACAGTTCTTGTCAAACAAAACCACGCTATTTTTTTCAGCGAAAGCTTAGAGAGCTACAGGGCCAGAAGACAGCACTGAAAATGGCAGTAACCACAAATGAGAAAGCTCTTGAGGCATCTTTTGCTGGGTCATACTGGATAGCTAAAACTGGGAAACCACACACTATTGGACAAACTTTTTTTCTGCTATGTGCCAGGGAAAGGAAATAGTCCCTATTGTTTTGAATCCATTCATTCTTTATTTATTAAAAAAAACATGGAGGTCACTGACAAGGTAGCCTGGGTGGGGTGGAGGGAAGGACAAGGCCGCATTGCTTATTGTAGCCATACTACAAATCAAAGCTGTTTGAATGACAGCCTTCTGTTGCTTGGGCCATCCCCTGGAGTTGAGTGGCTGGGTGCCTGGAGCCTTCCCCTAGCATTCTTGGGCATCTGGGTGAGGAGGATATGGAACTCGGCAAGAAGGGCAGGCGGTTATACAATGGATGCTGTGGGGTCTGTGCTCTAGTTGCCTTTCCTGCAGCTCCACCAAATGCCTGGATATTTCCGTTTGCTCCCCCATTAGCCTCAGCATCTCCTCCTGCGTGTTCTGATCACACTCACTGTATGCTTTCCTGGCCTCTGCCACTGAATGGCTCCATGCATTCAGCTGTGCCCTATCAGTGCAGGAGGACTGCATGAGCTCAGAAAACATGTAGTCGTGAGTGCATTTTTTTTTGCCTTCTAATCTGCAATAACCTCAGGGATGGAGTTGATACGGGGAGCATAGAAACATTTGCACCTGCAGGGGAATAGAAAAGGAGAATATCATTTAAGAAGATACATTTCTGAGAACAAAAGGGAGACTCTTTCACAATGAATCAAGCAATTCACAGCAGACGGCACATGTGTTTTAGGCACAAGGTCGCATTTTGCCTTTTATATTGAGCATCTGCTGGTATGGTGATACATCACACATTGCTGGGCAACAGAATTCGGTTTCCAGGCAGCCATGATAAGCCAAAGGGTTGGATTCTTCTGCCTTCATAACATGTGGGAATGGTTTCATATTGGAGCACCCTCCTTTCCCATTGCAAACAATGCCAATTGGTTTTGCTGTTTAAAATGAGGGGGTGAAGTTTTGGAGTGCATGTGCAGCACACCCCTCACCTCTTTTAGCCAAGTGCAAACAGCCCAGCATGAACGGGGTCCTTTTACTGTTCCCTTACAAAAATCCCCCTATTTCAACCAGGCGACCATGAATGAGATCACTCTCCTGAGGCTGATACAGAAAGATAAAGACCAAATGTTGCATGAATGCAACCAAAACCCAGGACCATTACCTACCATGCTTTGTGCTACAATGATTCCAGACTACTCGCTACTGGCTTGGCATGGTAAAGTGTCCTACCATGGAGGACGAAATAAGGCATTAATTGAGACCATTGCTCCTTGTTCTGTCATCTGCCACCACTGAGAACAGCCTAGCTCTAACCTCTTCAGAACCACCTTTCAAATAGTTGAAGGCTACTATCACATCCCCTTCACTCTTCTCTTCTGCAGACTAAATAAGCCCAGTTCCCTCAGCCTCTCCTCATAAGTCATGTGCCCCAGCCTCTTAATCATTTTTGTTGCCCTCCGCTGGACTCTCTCCAATTTGTCCACATCCTTTCTATAGTGCGGGGTCCAAAACTGAACACAATACTACAGGTGTGGCCTCACCAGTGTCGAATAGAGGGGAATAATCACTTCCCTCAATCTGTTGGCAATGCTCCTACTAATGCAGCCCAATATGCCATTAGCCTTCTTGACAGCAAGGGCACACTATTGACTCATATCCAGCTTCTTGTCCACTGTAATCCCCAGGTCCTTTTCTACAGAACTGCTGCTTAGCCAGTTGGTGCCCAGCCTGTAGCAGTGCATGGGATTCTTCCGTCCTAGGTGCAGGACTCTGCATTTGTCCTTGTTGAACCTCGTCAGATTTCTCTTGGCCCAGTCCTCCAATTGTCTAGCTATAATAGCAAAGAATTATTTCATTAACAACTACCTCTTGTTGGGCTGGAGACACCGTCTTAACATAGCAGATCCTATCCTTATAAAAAGCAATGAGGACTGCAGACACCATGGGTATGTCTACACTACAGGATTATTCTGATTTTACATAAACTGGTTTTGTAAAACAGATTGTATAAAGTCAAGTGCATGTGGCCACACTAAGCACATTAATTCGGTGGTGTGCGTCATGGTCCGAGGCTAGCGTTGATTTCTGGAGCATTGCACTGTGGGTATCTATCCCATAGCTATCCCATAGTTCCTGCAGTCTCCCCGCCCACTGGAATTCTGGGTTGAGATCCCAATGCATGATGGTGCAAAAA
>NC_133774.1:47871755-47953460 GCF_003597395.2 Chelonoidis abingdonii | reverse complement strand
GATACCGCCCGGAGGCCAATACCGTCGATTTGCGGCCACACTAACCCTAATCCAATATGGTAATACCGAGTTCAGCGATACTCCTCTTGTCGGGGAGGAGTACAGAAACCAGTTTAAAGAGCCCTTTATATCGATATAAAGGGCCTTGTTGTATGGACGGGTGCAGCATTAAATCGGTTTAACACTGCTAAAATCGGTATAAACACGTAGTGTGGAACAGGCCCATATCATACATCACCAGCAAGAGCTCCCTGAGCAATTCTGTTTCACTGTGTCTGGGAGGAAGACAACTATGGGATGAAGACAGAAAGAGCCTGAGTGTCAGGCATCCAACCAGAGAAAGAGTGAAAGCTATTACCTGCAACCAACATTTACTTAGTTGAGCATATTCTCCAATTAGATATTAAGTTGCCCTGGGACAGTGACCATAAAGTTCTGTATAAGGCTGAATACGCTGTCCACGTGCAACTTTATTAAAAGTTTATGCCCGTGCAGAGCATCTTGCTCTGAATTACCTAGAGACAATCACAGCAGAAGAGACTCTCGCTATGTCAGGTGATTACCAAGGCTGGAAGGATTCAATCAGGCACAATCTATATAATGCAGAAAATGCTTGCACAAAATGCTGGAGGAACCCACAAAACCCCCAAGTGTGGGAGAACATAATACACTTGTTTACTAAAAAAGGAATTTATACTTATAGAAAGATTAGTTTTTTGTAACCTGAACTGAAAGATTAAATACTATAAAAAATATAGAGACACCTAAAGTATGGCCTAAAAATAGAAACTGCTTGACATGAATTCTTGTTAAATTGACATTGCTTGAATGACTGTAGAAGTAAAAGACAAATAAGGTGGGTGACGTATTATCTTTTATTGGACCAACTTCTGTCGGTGGGAGACACAAGCTTTTGAGTTTACACAGAGCTCTTCCTCAGGTCTGGGAAATGTACTTGGAGTGTTACAGCTAAATACAAGATGGAACATTCTGAAGGCTCCCTTATCATATAGAGGATTGTCAGGAACAATAAGCTCTTGCCAAGTCAATAAATTAGCTTAATCAACCTGGATATTACAGAAGTTTTTCATTACACATTTGTGGATTTCTTCAAGTTCCTTCACCAGCCTCCTGCTGGCCACCATGAAGTAAAAAGTCAGTCATTCTATCCATGATGCCAAAACAGAACCCCATGAAAATTTGTAATAAACTAGTGCCATCTACTGGACACCAATGGAAGCAGCTGAAAAAAGCTGAACCGTCATCAAATTTAGAACACATTTGGCCATCACCTAACAAAATACTAGGGGCATCTCTCCCTCTAACCACATCTATCCCCTGAAGAGGATATTTAAAAAACCCAAGAGGACACAAAAAACTGTAGAAGAGCATGCCTCTGTAATTTCATGTCATGCAACCTGTCCCAGAACCCTGGGGAAAAAATGGGTGGGGGTGGCTACAGTCTCCAGAAGCTGCTTCACTTGCCAAGTATCTGGACAAGGTAGACGGAACTATCATTTCAGGAAAAGCAGATAAAAAATTATGAACCTTAAAAGCAATTACGTGAGCAGTTCCGTCCTTCACAGCATGCCACAGCACCTGAGTAAAAGAGAAGGGGGAGGTTTTAGATGGTGGTGTTTTTTCAATATTAAAGTATGCTTTGAAGTTTGTTATTGACTCTTTAGGCTCTAGAAGTCCCACAAAGAAGTTATGGGATTCAGCTAAAGATATAGTGAAAGTGCTCTGCTGTAACTAAAGTCCAGGTTGCAAGTAATGCAGAAAAGGACTGTGAGCAGGCAGTAGGGCCTATGGACTTCCCTAGGCTGAGGAGAAGCCCTGACCATTCAACTACTGGAGGCCTACAACCTTTGTTGGAAAATTCCTTTATGTTGTTGTTAAGGGTTTTTTTCCCACTTTGAACTTTAGCGTCCAAAAAGTGGGGACCTGCATGATCACTTTTAAGCTTAATTACTGGCTTAAATTTGGTACGCTGCCACCAGCCAAAAATATAGTGTTTGGCACAATTGCTGTTCCCCCAAAACCTTCCCTGGGGAACCCAAGACCCAAACCCCTTGGATCTTAAAACAAGGAGAAATAAACCATCTGCCCTCTTTCTCCCCCCAGACTTTCCCCTCCCTGGGTTGCCTTGGGAAGCTACACAGATCCAAACTTCTTGGATCTTAAAACAAAAAGGAATTAACCATTCCTTTCCTTTTCCCCCCACCAATCCCTGGTGAGTTTAGACTCAATCCCTTGGATTCCAAAACCAAGGAAAAAACAATCAAGGTTCTTAAAAAGAAAGCTTTTAATTAAAGAAGAAGAGGGTAAAATTATCTTCGTAAAATCAGGATGGAAAATGCTTACAAGCAGTGTATAAAGATTATATGCCTAGAGAGGGACGTCCCCCCGCCCCGCAGCCTAAGTTCAAAGTTACACGCAAACAGAGGTAAAAATCCTTTCAGCAAAAACACATTTACAAGTTAAGAAAACAAAGCATATACTATACCGCACTTTCCTGCATATTAGCTTCTAATTTGAAACTATGAAGACTGATGTTCAAAACGATTGAGAAATACTCTTGTACACTGGGTCCTTTTAGCCCCCAAGAGCAAACCACAAACAAAGACTTCCCTCCACCAAGATTTGAAAGTATCTTGTCCCCCCATTGGTCCTCTGGTCAGGTGTCAGCCAGGTTCACTGACCTTCTTAACCCTTTACACGTAAAAGAGACATTAACCCTTAACCATCTGTCTATGACAGTTGTCATTCCACATTTTCTTTTTTTTCAAGACAATAAGCAAAGCCCCGACTCAAGGGCTATGAACTGACTTGGACTGGCTGGTTATTTCCCCACACTGGTGAGCCAGCCCACTAGCCTACATGTGGTCAAGAAGATAGGTGGATACAATGAGCCCTGGGGCTGGTGGTG
The DNA here is from genome assembly GCF_003597395.2 of Chelonoidis abingdonii. NCBI lineage: Eukaryota > Metazoa > Chordata > Testudines > Testudinidae > Chelonoidis > Chelonoidis abingdonii. The sequence continues at coordinate 47,950,531 of NC_133774.1, read as the reverse complement.
GAGAGAAGAGGAAATATGGAAGAGGTAGCATGACTCGTCAGTGATGCAGGAACAACAGGCATTCAAGCAGGAGCAGCAGTGATGATTTCAGACCTTCTTACAGCAGTATCTGACCAGCGAGCCACAGAAGCCTGGAATTCTAGACCAACCCCACAGGAGTGGGGAAGTTTTGCTGCTGGTTGGTCCCTCATGCACCCCATAGGGTGCACCGAGGTATTGTTAAGGAACAGAATGAAGTTAGGAGGAGGAAGACATTGGGCACAGGGGAACTAATATCTCTGTGCATCAGGCCCTGAAGGAAGAGAGCCAGAATTAAGGAAAATCAGTCCCAGGGTGGGGGGAGTTGTTTAAAGGCCCAAAAGAGAAGACAACAGCCAAGAGAGGACAAGGAGGCCTGCAAGAAGGTGAACCAGATTAGAGACCCTAGATGCCCAGTGACTGAAGGGCTATTCTAATGTTGGCTACCAATAGGTTACTGTTTGACTGGCAGGTAAAAGACTTAAGATGCTATAATGCTGAAAGGGGCTGATTCCTGGAAGGAGGCTGACTGGAGGAACAAGCCTCTATCACAAGTACATGCCCAGGGAGCCCTGACAGGGTCCTCTGGGATTGGCATGTTTTGTACCCCAGATGCAGACGCAGAGAGGGCTGCACTCTTAGGGCTTGTCGACAAAGGAAAGTTTTTTGATATATCTTTAGTTTTTTCACCATGAGCTGCCTTACGTCCAACACCACAAACTGTTTTTTTTATTTATCTGGCAACTTATCCCACTTTAATCAATCAGCTTTAGAAGTGACAACTATTTTGGAATGAATTATATAGCTGTAAGATTTGTGTGGATGCATCATCATTTAAAATTAACTATGCCACTTCAGGCATCTTCCCACTGCTATCCCACTCACCATTGCTTTCACACTGGATTGGCCTGTCTGACTGCCTGTGTGCCTTCCACAGCTACAGGGTCATCTAGACTGGACATCATCTGTCTGTTTAAAAAATGCTAGCACACACTCATGCTTGCCCATTTGTAATTCAAGATCATGTCAAGTTCACTTGCCAAGTTCACTATAGCAATCATGTCCATGTTTCTAAACGGTCCCATCCAGAAGTCTTAGATTTCCTTGCTCTTTAGGGAGAGGAGCATGTCCAGTTCCATCTTTCCAAGAGTCACTGGAATGCAAACATTTGTGTGTGCATATTGCAATGAGTGCTGGAAACTCCCAGGATATAGCCCAGTGTGATGCCAGAGCTAAAGAACTCTGACAGAATTACAAAACCATTAAAGACAAAAACAAGATCTCCAGTAACACTCCCAGTGCATGTATTTACTGTGGGGAACTAAACCAGATTATTGCCAAGGAGGCCACCATAGAATCCCAGTACAGAGACGCTTGTTTGCAGCAACACCTTGTAAGAGCAACTTCCACTTACAAGCAACATTTCCCCAGGAACACTTTCCCTACCATGAATTGTCCACTTTGGAACAGCAACATAGCTGCCACGTAAGAGCAACATTTGTGATGTCATGACATCACATCCTCTGCTTACTTGCATCATTTTTTTGTGGCAGAAACAGACAAAATGCCAAGTCTCTCACTGAAAGAAAAAGGACAGATAGTCCAAGACTGTCAAATGCCAGGGGCTACTCAAAACCAACGTGCAGTCAAGTGGGAGTTGCACAGATTGGCTGCATGCGGAATGTGGAAACAGCAGGATAAGCTTTTGGCTAAATACAAAGACAGACAGTTCAATAGCTGCCGTAAGCGTGGGCATGAAGGAAAAGCCCCTGATGTCGACCAGGTTCTCTTTATATGGTTCAAGGAAAAGAGGACGCAGGGAGCACTGCTTGCTGGACTCACAATGAAGGAAAAAGCCCTTCAGCTTGCCGCTTTACTTAGATTGAACAATTGGTTGGTTTACCAGATGGAAGAAAAACTTCAGTGTTGCTTACAAAAAAGAGCCTGTCAAAAAACAGTTGGTGGACAACCAGCAGCTGAGCGGTGACAGTGTGAAAAACTTTGTCATTCTTGAAAAGTTTTCCCTGTTTGACATCTACAATGCTGACAAAACAGCACTTTATCTGAAAGGGCTTTGTGATAGAGGACATGTAGAAAAAAATGAAAAGCAAAAAGGAGGGAAAGCTTCAAAGGGCAGGAAACTGTGCTTGTCAGTGCCAACATGGATGAGAGTGACAAATGCCCACCGTTGATGATTGGGAAGTCAAAATGACCCACGTGCTTTCTGAAGAATTTCAGTAAACTTCCCCTCAATTTTGTCAGCTCAGCAAATGCCTGGATGATGGGGTGAGCTTTTCACCAACTGGCTAAACAAGTGGGATTGCCAGCTTCGCTTGCAGAGCCATAAAATATGCCTTTTACCTGGATAACTGCTCTGCACACCTATGGATTGAGGTGTGATTAAGAACATGAAGGGACATAACCAATCAAAAAATCACAAATTAGATTATTGTAGCTCTTGATGCAGATCCCAGTGCAGATGGTCAGACTGTCCTGAAAACTTTAAATTTGCTAGCTTGTGTCCATCTTGTTGTTGATACATAGCAAGATGTAAAAGCCAACAACAATTTCCAACTATCTCAGGAAAGACAAATGTGTTGTGCCGGCGGAAAGTGTGCAAGACGAGAATATTGAAGCGTTTGACGAACCGCTAAATGATGTTCCACTTCTAGTCAACATGGAAAAAGAGGACTTAGTAGCTGCTGTGGCTATGTCTGAGGATTTGCTCACATTCGGAGAGCTAACTGTTGAGAAATTACTGAGTGCTGCAGCAAGCATAGGCACCTACTCTGTGGGTGCTCAGGGGCTCAAGCACCCATGGAGAAAAAATAGGGGGTACTCAGCACCCATGGGGCTGACCGGCACTGCTGATCTAGGGGCCCTGGCCCTGTACCCCCAATTAGCTGTCGAGTGGGGCTGCCCCTGTACCCCCAATCAGCTGTTGAGCAGGGCTGGCACCCCTCGGCTGTTGAGCGGTCTGCCCTGCCACTCCCTCCTCTCTGCCCCCTCATTGCAGAAAGGGAGCAGAAAGGAGCGAGTGGTGGACAGGAGGTGCTCCAGGGAGGGGCTTGTGACACTGTAGTTGTATGAATCTGATATAATTATGACATAATTATGATGCATTTTGTACAAGATGGGGCATGTGAGGTGTCATTGGAAAAGTTATGATTTGCTGAATATGGTTATCCTATTTTTATGCATGTATCATTTTTGTATCTGAAGTTATGAATATTGACTAGGGATCTGTATTTCAAATGGGCTTACTCTGGAAAATACTGACAGCCAGCCTTTCAGGTACAATAGTGAAGAAGTCACATTGGACTGACGGGCCATCTGCAAAGACAATGGACTGTGGAAGAGCTTAACTTTCCTGTGGGCATTTTGGCCAGCCTATAAGCAATGGCAGCTATAACACTGTAAGGGCATGTGACCAGACCACGTCTCTGGACTCCAACTTGGGATGTCAGTATTTTTCCACAAACTGATCTGAGAACCAAGTTTTGAAACAAAGGTTCCTGCCCTATGCTAAAGGTATATAAGGCAGGGAGTGAGCATCATCTGTTGTTCATCACTCCCCACACAAGAAGACTTCTGGAAACACCTGAGAAACAAAGAGTGATGTGGGGGAAGTGCTGGAACCAGGCTAAAGGGATTTCTAGCCTACATATGAAAGACCCTGGAATTCCAAGCTATAAAGCAAGTGCAACTTGTCCCTTAAGAATCTGCAGCCTACTTGTATTATCAGCCAGGGTGAGAATTTGCTAATTCATATCCTATCTTTCAAGTATCTTAGACTTAGTTCGTGTTTTTGTTTATTAGGTAATCTGCTTTGAGCTGTTTGCTATCACTTATAATTACTTAAAATCTATCTTTTGTAGTTAATAAACTTGTTTTTGCTTTATCTAAACCAGTGAGTTGGAGTGAAGTGCGTGGGAAATTGTAGCTCAAGGGGCAAAGGCTGTTGCATATTCCTCTCCACATTAGAGGAGGAGAACTCTATGAGCTTACATTGTACAGTTCCCTGTGCAGCACAAGATGGTATAATTTTGGGTTTATGCTCCAGAGGGGGTACAAGCCTGTAGAGCTGAAAGCTACCTTGACTTTAGCCTTTCTACTGTTGGCTTGTGCAGTGGCTAGTCAGAGAGCCTTCAAGTAACTGCAGCTGGGTGTGTCCCTACCTGTATGAATGCCTGTGGAAGCGTAAGACCAGGAGTGGGTCTACAGCTTGTCACAACAGCACAGTGAGAGAGGGAGCTGGCTGATCAGAGGGTTCAGTGGTACCCCAGTTCCAAACAGCACCCCAGGGGGAACCCATCACAGGTGTCTCAGGGAAGAGGGCAGAGCAGAGGTGGAGTGGTTTTTTTGTTTTAAAAGTAATTTCAGGAATATTCTACTGTTTACAATGTTTGCATGTGTTTGGTATAAAGATTTGGCTACTAATAAACTGTGTGGCACTCTTTGAAACTGACTGGAAGTATTATTAATAATACCTTCCATTCAGGGTTTTGAATGCAAGAGCTCTTAGATTCGACTGCGTGATGCTTTAAGAATCCCTACAAGGCAATGCTCTGACTTGTACATCAGCAAGAAGTTACACCAGCTTGCAGGAAAGGGGAGTGCATTAGTAGTTTAAAATTTAATCCAGCTCTATCACTCACCAGTTTCTGTACCATATTCAGATTTCAATTTATAAGATACAAGCAAGGTCAAATCTAACCAAAAACAGAGCCAATCTGGTTTGTCTCCAATTCAGCGCTTGCTCAGAGCAATGACGACTACAGGCTGAGCAGCAGAGTCTCCCAGCTCACTGTGATTAATGGGATTGGGATCACTATTCAGCATTTCTGCCGGTGTCATTACACACACGTATTTCCCCCTCCCCTGGGGTCTCCCCAGGGGCGGACTGGAAGCTGCCGGAGAGCCTCTCTCTCAAGCAGGGCTCAAGAGCTCATAATGGTCCCTTCTGACCTTAAAGTCTATGAGCCCCAGCCCAGGATCAGGCTCTCCTACCCGCCCGCTATTTGTCCTGAGTCCCTTGTAGCTGGTTACGCCCCACCCTGCCTGCTGCTCTCCAACAGCGTCACTAACGCTGAGCCCCTCCCGCTCGGCCGCCAAGGGCGGTGCCCAGCGCACTGAACTCCGAACACCCCCGGAACGAATAGGGAAGAAAACAGCAACTCCGGCCCCCATTTATAAGCCCACGTGCACTGCGCAAGCGCACAGCTGAGCCCTAGCAGTCTCCGTCGCTTCCTGTTGCCCTGGGATCGTTTCCGGTCACCTGCCCCGCCCCTTGGTAGCAGTTTAGTGCGCCGCGCACTGCCGCAGCCTTTCGTTGCCGCCGGAAACTTTTCCTCAGGAGCGTTATTAGCCGAGCACTAGGGACTCCCGAGGCCATGGCGGGAGGCTGCCGCTGCCGCTTTGTCTCCCGGCTCTGGCTGCGCCTCTGCTGCGGCCGCTGAGGGTCCCTGGGAGCCAGAGCCCCGGGCATGGCTTCCCCGCCGCTCCCGGAGCCGGGCGCCGAGCTGCGGGCTCTGCAGGGCAAGGTGGAGGTGCTCGAGGCGGAGCTGGGGTCCTGCCGGAGCCAGCTGGAGCAGGTGGAGAGGCTGCTGCGCCACACGGAGCGGCTCTACCGGGAGGCCCAGGAGAGCAACGAGGCGCTGCAGACGCAGGTACCGACCCTATCCTGCGCCGCTGCGGGTCTGTCCCCTCCCCGAGACCCCCCCGTCACCCGGACACGCCCTCCCCTCGCCACTGGGGTCTGCTCCCCTCCCCCAGACAGCCCCCTTCCCACACTGCCGCTGCCCTTTCGTTAGTAGCCAGGCACCTCATCAATTCCTGAGTTTTCAGGGCTTTCCCTGAGAGATCCGGGCCTGCATGCCCAGCCTCATGCTCCCTCTGGCTCTTGACAGGCTTTGGGTCCTGTTAGTCCATCATGCCGCTGAGCTGTTTTCCTCAGCTGCAGCACCAGACAATCATAAGCTCTAAAATTCTTTAGCTCATGGAAAGTCCCACAGGGATATTTGATCTAATTTAGCTTCTCAAATTGAGTGTCCAGCGCTGGAACTTTGTTCCAGCATTTTTGAAACCACCAATTAAAAGTACATTCTATATCATATTCAGATTCACAAATCTGGTTCCTTAATCAAAAGGGAAGATTACACTAGGGAGAGGCAAGAGAAAGAAAAAGATGGAAGACATCCTGGTGAAGATTTGGGACAGTATGCCTCACAGAGGTTTTATAGCCTTTACACATTTTAAGATACATTACTAACTAGTATACTAAGATGATAAATATTATCTTTTAGGGTCACATGAAAAATGGGTGTTTTTCTAATTTTAAACTTGTATCTTACAAACAATTAGGGGTTAGGTCCCTTCCTTCACATTTTCTTATTTAATCAGTATAACTTTAAATATGACCGGAATGTCATCTTTTGTTAGATATCCACTGATCTAATATATGGGAGTTTCAAGAAACTAAAATCAGTTATGGGGTCTATGGTAGACTTAAATAGTTGTTTCTCTACAATATCTGCAAGCAAATAGAGCAGAATAGTTTTCTGAGATGGATAATTATAATGGCTTTGATTTAATATTTTTTTATAATGCATGCTTTTTCTTGCAGGTCGAAGAACTCAGTAAGGAAGTTCATGATAGGAAGAAAAAAGAGAGAGAGACATCTAGTGTAGAAGTGCAAACTGAAGACTATGATTCTTGGCAACAATCAGGTAGCCAGTGGAAATTGCACTGGAAACAGTGGAAAGAGATCCTTAACACTTTCGTTAATTAGTTAAATGAGTTCTCTGACTTAACTAACCTTGTAAATATTGTTTTCCATTTCTTATTCAGTTGAAGCTTATTTTATATGCACATGTAGCTCCCCTTCCTCTCCTGCATCAAACACAACTTCTTGTCATTGCCTTTAAGGCCTTTCACTATTAAGCCCAGCCATTGTTTGTGGAAATCAAACTGCTGATCTCGGCTTTGTACTGCTGGTGATGTAGCTTCGATTGTCCCCTTGGTCTGCTTCTCCCTCAAGCAGTCATGCTGCCCTCTATGCATGCAAAAAAGCCTCGTAATCAAAATTGGAAAGCTACCTGTGAGGAATTCGGAATATGATTCTACAATTTTTGAACTCTGTGTGAGATTATGAACCCCAGGTGTCTGTCAGATTGCAAACTCTATTTTGACTATACACTCTTCTGTCCTTCTCCAAGGTCTGTTTGCCTCCATGTTGTGTTGGCATTCAAAAGGCTGGTGACAGAAGAATAACAGTAGAGGGGAGTTGACCATTAAATACTCAAAGGTTGTTAATTTGCTAAAAGACTTGTTCCTGTGCAAAAGAACTAATTTAATGGGGAGAGGTCTCATTGGTAAGTCGCCTGGCAGGCCTGTGCTCATGTGAGGGAGCTGGCAAGGGGGTCACTGAACATGGGGCTGCAGGTTTTAAAAGGGTAGAAACTGATCTGCTCAAGGGTCCATTTTGTCACCCAGCATATAGAAGCCTCATGAGGAAGGAAGGCCCTGTCTGCTTTCCAGAGTCTGGATGGCCCAAGGGACTCAAGACCACAGCCTAAAGACCCAAGGGGATCCAGAGCAGAGAGGCTTGGTTTCCCTTCAGAACAGTCTTAGTCAGTGATTGGAAAGGGGCACTTGCTAGGATCCCATCCCCTTATCCTCTTTTAAATATCTCTTTAAAAACAACTTCTGCTGCGATACATTTAAATCACTATTGTCTGGCTTTAATTAGGCAAATGTTGAGTTGCCCTTTAAGCTTTTACCAAACACAGTTCATTTTATTGTCATTTTATCATCCTAGTCCTTTCTGTTTCATCCACTTATTATGTGCTGCCTGATTTCTAGATTGTGAGCTTCCAGGGCAAGGAGCTCAGCTCTTTTTGTTTGGTTTTGTTTTGTTTGACTTGTCTATGCAGTGCCTAGCACAATGATATGCTGATCTTTAATGGAGGCTTCTAGGCACTAGCATAATAGAAGAATAAATAACAGGATTACTTGTGCATACACTTCAGCACCTGCATAAGTACATTTAAGCAAGTTTTCATTTGCTCAACAAAAGTGAGGTAAACAAAAAATGTTGTATGCTACCTGGAAATTGATTCCAGTTGGCCTACCTGTGAAAAGTGAAGCACATGCATTAGACTCCTCAGGCTGATTTTGTGTAAAATGTTACTTTGCTAATTTATGCAATTTAAACTTTTTTCTACAGATTATTACAATTATCAGAATTATTGTAACAACATTGATGCTCAAGATAACACATCTGAACTATCAGTGCAGCAGAACCATAAGAGTGAAGGTTCCAATCCTAATTCTACAGAGCAATCACAGGCAGGTGGTGATATTCATTCATACATTGGTAGCACAGAACTTGCTGAAAGTGGACAAAGGGATAACTTAATCGAAAATTTACAGGTAGTAGAACTGTGTGTTTCAAAATACTTTTGGAGTCCTTAATCTGTCAACATGTCTATGATTTTGAAAGTCTAGCTTCAGTTCCGATATTATTATACAAGGTAGCTGTTTCAGTGATCCAGTATTGAAGATTGTTTACAAACTTTTCTCCATTGTGCAATAAAACTAGGGTTCCAGTTCTTTGATCAGGTCCACCAGTGTGGATCTGGGTGCAGGATGGGGGCTAGGTTGTGAAGGTGTATACACATTTTAAAGCAAGAAAATTTAAGATGCTGCAATTATAGCTCCTAGTCTAAATTCTGTGCATGTTTTTACACAGGGAACATCCTTCTAATCTGCATTAGGTGGAACCATAAATACACAACAGCATTTGTAATTGCTTTTTTTTTTTTTTTTAAAGCAGTCACAGAACTTTGCATCCTCTAGGGATAGTAGTCCATTGATTTGTCCATCTCTGTAAAGCTGGAACCAAATGGGATTTTTTTTCTTTTAAGGCACAATTTAAAGGAAGTATGCGTGTGTGTGTGTGTGCATGTGGTGGCGTGGGCCTGGGCTGGCATGGCCTGAAAGCATGACAAGTAGCCCAGCTAGAAGTATTTGCAGAACGTGTGCAGGTAGGTTGGAGGTGCAGCTGGAGAGGTATGCAGAAGTGGACAAGGAAATTGAGATTGAAGCCAGAGGTACTGCATTGGAGGTGAGTGTGGGAAGAAGCTCCAGATGTGTGAAGAAGGAGTGTGTAGCAACCTGAAAGGGGGAAAAGGGATGCTTTTAAATGAATTGTAGATAAATGGAATTCATGGATCAGAACAATGGTAAGGCTGTGACAATGAGTAGGAACTGCAAAGGAGAAGGCTCTTGTACCATTAGTTGTGAAATTGTGGGAAAAGCCTGGGAGAGAGGGTTGTTTCCAGAAGATGAGGGGAAGTAGCAGAGGCACGAGAGAGAGACATAAGGTCTGAGGTATCTTATCTAAGGCCATGTCTACACTTACAAGCATGCAGTGACACAACTGTACCAATAAAGCTGTGCCAGTGTAAGATCGTTTGTGTAGCCACATTATGCAGATGGGAGAGAGCTCTGCCATTGACATAATAAAACCAGCTGAATGAGCAGCAGTAGCTGTGTCCGTGGGACACATAGCTTATGCTTGCAAAACTTGTGTCACTCAGCGTGTGGTCTGTTTTTTTTTTTTTTTGTTTTTGTTTTTTTTTCAAAGTTTTGCCAACATAAGTGCTAGTGTAGACATGGCCAAAGAATTGATACTGTGCTTCTCACCATAGTATATGGAATAGGCTGCAAGTAGTACACGCAGTTTAAAACCAAAGCAGCTAGTTTTAAAATGGATCCTGAAATGAACGGGGAATAGGAGGAGGGAGTTTGAGAAAAGGGGTGTGATGTGGCTATGCTTCTTTTGTATGCTTGATAAGGCAGACAGTAGCCTTATGAGCATGCTGGAAGCTGGAGAGCTAGAATTTGGAAAGGTTCTAGAGAAAGGAGCTTCATCAGTCAATGGCAGAGGGGATGAAAACATGAATAGGGGATCTCAGCAGAGGTGGACTCAAGCCAGTGACATTGATGTTTATGTTATAGAGTTTACGTCACTTTCTAGTAAGGGTACTTTTATAAATAGTTAATCTATGAATGTTTTAATAAGTGATAGATACTAGTACAACGGAAGGTATTCTAGATGGTTATTGACCCTGCCAGCAGGTAGGGGATCTTGGGGGACAACTACTGCACTGGTGGGGTGCAAAATAAACTTTATTAAGAAAATGCAAAAAACAGGGAAAATTTAATGGTGAGGGGTATGGGGTTTGTTAAGGTAGACAATTGGGGAGGGGGTTCTTTTAGTAAATAGTATAGGGGGTTTCAATAGTGGGGTACAATACAGTTGGTACCCGATTTGACACTGAAATATAATGTAACAGGTAGCTAACAATTTCTTATTGTAAAGGATTGTGTGACAGGCAGCAAATATCACCAACTAACAGTTATTGGGAAAAAGTGTTAAATATATCAACAACTCTAGGTAAAAGTGTTCTCAGTGGTAAAATGTAAAATGTGAGGTGTGTTAGACGAGAAAAAGGGTTAACAAGAGAATTTTATGCTAGACTTCAGTATACAATTGAAGGTTTGGCGAGCAGTAAAGAGCCGAGTGAACATGTGGGGAGGGATTAAGAAAGAGAGAGAGAGAGAGCAGTGTAGGAATGAGGTTGGGGGAGGTGAAGGAGTCACGTGGTGAGCAAGAACCAGAGGCAGAGGTGCGCGAGGGAGATTTAACCCCAGGGGGAACAGAGAGCAGACAGGCTGAAGTTTTAAACAGCAGGACACGCAACCAGTGACTGGGAAGGGGGCTTTCGGGGTGGGGGTGAGGGGCAGGGAAGACAAGACTTAACCACAATATCACAGAACAGCAAAATCTTATCTATGATCTAACTAACCAAGATACACAAATTAGCAAGTACAGAACACAATCAACAATTTTTTAAACCTAACTTACAGAGCACAATACAAACAATTCTCTAAACTAACTTAACCACAGCTATGCAAAATGAATTACAACTTACTAGACTAAAACCTGATTCTAATAGGTCACCTTTACAGCAGTGGGGGGGCTGCAGCTGGCAGTCCAGGAAGCCACAGCCAGCAGCGGCACAGGCTTATATTAGCAGCAAAGGAGCTGCGGAGCAAGAAACAGATTATAGATACAGACCAAGGAGTTAGCTTGGTCTGTCTGCTTGGAAACAAGGCCAGCAGCTAGACAGGGGAGCCTGCAAGAGAAAACTCTTACCAATCCCAGGACGGCAACAAACAGAGAGAAACAGCAGTAGCATTGGAGGATGGAGAGAGGACTCGATTCGCTTTCAGTAATCAGGAAATCCCAGGCACAAATTCGTTGTTCATGGAGGGGAGTTTAAAAACGGGGGTACGCTCAAAAACAATAGAGCGTGAGAGAGGGCCCCCAAAGACCCCTAGCTGATCAGACCAGGTGGCAAAGCAAGGACCTTTCTGGGGTCTGATCAGAAAATGTCTGGTTTTAAAGGCAAACTTAGGCAGTTTCCCACCACTACTTTTGATTGGCTCCTCTTGATACAGGAGAGGAGAGAGGCAGGGAAAAACTGAGGTAAGCATAAGCATGCCTGGGCATTGCTGACCACAGGTAAATCAGTATGCTTAATAGTTGGCCATTCAGGTCGTGCATTTTGGACAAGCGCCTCCCTACACCAGCCCGGGTCTGAACAAAGGAGTCAAACACAGAAGCAACAAGCCCCCTCCCTAGGCAGGGCAGTGGCTCCAGTTAGTCTGTACAAGCCATCCCTATGAATAGGGCTGTGACTTTAGTTAGCACAATGGCCGGGAGGGGCGGCCACCAGGACAAACAGAAGGAGAAGGGAAAGAAGAATGCTAGCAGGGGGACAGCTGTAACAGACAGTTACATCCAACCCAATGACATGGATATCAATCTCTAACACATACTACTTGTGTCTATAACATACTTAATAAACTAGTAATAGATACTATAACCTTTTATAAACTAATAAATGTACCCTTCATATAGTATAGGGCTGATTTTATAAATCAGATAGCATGGTGATGAGCACATAAATGCATAGGTAGGCCTTTATGGGCATAATTGCAGTGCTCATAAGGATTATGTCAATTACAGTATTGGATTGAAAGTACTTACTTTCAAATCTTTTATCAACAGAATAGATATAACATGGGCATTGGCAGTGCCAGCTCTCCCGCTTCCCTATGCTGTCAGTTTGCCTTACCCCCTGATGTAGTTGGAGAATATATAGGGTTAAGAAAGGAGTTCACTCTATTCCTGTTAGTCCTCCACCTCTCAGAGTATCTCAGTGCTGGTTTTGCAATCTAGTACTTAAACACTGAACTGAGAACCAGAATTTATTTTATAAAAGTCGCTGTGGGGACAACAGATGGTAACTTTTCTTCGCTACTGTCAGTGACCTGAGTCGCTTCTGTATTGATTGATGAAAAATGAAAGGCTTTGGGTGAAGTCCTGGCCCCCTTGACATCGTTAGTGGGAGTATTGCCATTGATGTCAATGCAGACAGCATTTCAACCTCTTTTCTCCACTAACAATCCCCCGAGCCATCTGTATCCCTAAGGCACCAGATTTTGATCAGTTCATTAAAATGGATATTTCTTTAAAATGCTGAAGTGTGTTACAATGGAAGAATAAAAGCTGACCTTTCTTGTAGCAGGCAACTTACCTTTTTATTATCTGATCTTAGGAACCAGAAGATACTTCGTTAGCAGAAGGTACATTAGCAGAAAGCTTGAGAGCTGCTGCAGAAGCTGCTGTATCACAGACTGGGTTTATTTATGATGAGAATACTGGGTTGTATTATGACCATAGCACTGGATTCTACTATAATTCGGTTAGTTTGTTTTTCAGAATCATTGATGTTTTGTATATATGGATCTGTACCATTTGCCTGATATACGTTGGAGTAATAAATATTGATGAAATCAACAGAGAACTAAGACCCAAGCTGATTTTATAATTTAAAGTAAATATTGATTGAGTGTGCTATCACCATGTCAACTTAATAATTATTTATAAAGTTGCCAGTGATTTCAGGTAGAAATAATTACTACTTTCAGAAATGTACTTTCTATAAATATTGTTTTCATGCAAATATCCTGAGAAATAATTTTGAAAAGAAAATTTCATATCCAAGCACGTTTTTTGTAAACAGAGTGACAAAACTGGAGTAACACTGTTGTTTCAGTCTAGAGTTAAACCACTGAAAACCAATGCAACAGAGGTCAGACACTGCTGAATGTTTTGCGTGGGACATCAAGCTGTTTAATTAGTTCAGTCAGAGGAAAAAATCACAGAAATGTGTCCCTTGATGTGAACAATATAAATCATGTTTACTGTGTTTTAAGGTATTCTTAACAGTGTTTTCCATAATTTTTGCATTATTGATGGTGGTCTGGTTTCTGTGAACCAATTGACATTCACTGTAGTTCAAAGATCAGTGCAAACACTTACTCTCAAAGTGTTGGGTTCCTACACATGCAATTGCAGTGTTTTGTGCAGTCATCCAGTTCACATATGCCGTTTAAAAGCGCAGTTGCTGAATGATGATAAATGTCAGTATGAATAGCAAATTTAGGCCTTTATCTAGTTCCTTTCAGATGCTGTGTGCTGTTAACATTTTTATACTATTAACAAAGATGTCTCTTATTAAGGAGAAAATTATTTTTGCAGCAAATTATTCTACAGTAGCAAAGCTTCTGTTGGAGTCTTTATTCTAAAATTATACTTAGAAACTTGAGCTTAAAAATCAAATTTTGAACAAAACAGATTGTAGTAGCCTGCCCTGAGTGAGTGAGATTTCTCTGCTACCGAAGGCATATTCAGAGAAAGTATAGAAAACCATTCCATTTAGCTGGATGCTCTTATGCTTAATTGAAAATAATTTTGGGAGAAAATAAAGAATATTAAGACTGTCTACGCTACAAATTACTTCAGTATAACTTGCATCACTCAGGGGTGTGAATAATCCACACCCCTGACCGACATAAATTATACTGACCTAAGTGTGGAGGCAGGAGTTATTAAGATGACACAGAGCTTAGAGCGTCTTCACCAGAAGTGCTGGAGCAGCGCAGCTGTGCCACTCTAAATAATATAGTGTTGACATAGCCCAAGACCTCAGGCAAAGTGGATCAAAATACTTGGAGTTATTCAGCTTCAGCAATATACAGTCGTCTTCATTTACAAATGTGGATGTCTTTCTTTTGTAAGGTGTCTATTTTGCGATGAATGCAAAAGCAGACATGTTAATCTTAATGGAAGTTCTATACTGAAGGAAGACTAGACTCTTAAATTTGCAACTCTGCATGGGCAAACTCAATCATGTGCTTTGGAAACCTATGTAATGCTAGTAAAAAGTGCTATACTGACAGCACTAGAAAGTGAAGGACAGCTACAGCATAGACATTGGTTTTACAAGCTTTCCAACACATTCACCATTTTGGCTCAACCCTGCACCATCACCTGTTTTACTCTCTGCTTTTAGGGATGCTTATTCCTAATGTTTAGTACATAAATCAGATTAAAGAATGCATTGTGCTTTATTATTCCTTTTAAAGGAAAATCAACTTTATTATGATCCAACCACTGGAATCTATTACTATTGTGATGTTGAAAGTGGCCGATACCAGTTTCATTCACGAGTGGATCTGCAGTCTTACCAGGCTTCAACCATTCAGACTAGAGATAAAAAAGGGAAAAAGAAAAGAAAAGATCCAGAGTGGATTACTGCAAATGAATATAAGGTAATTTATTTCAGATTTGCAAATTTATCAAATGCAAAAATTATTTTTCTGTGATGCAACTTGTGATTAACAAATGTGTGTGCATTTTGTGGACTGAAAGAATGATATGTATCCAAAATGTGATCAATGCATCACTAAAAGTTAATTATTTTAACACTTTCTAGTGTTTAATTCTTTTCTGATTGACGGGGCTGGGGGGGGGTTAAGTCAGCATGTCTTTGTGCTGCAATTATAGTTCAAACTGAGAAAAACAAAGTATATACAACACTTTAAACTCACCCATGAGTCATAACTCTGCAATAGATAAGTACAGCTAGGTAAATTGAAGAAGGGAGTAGCAGATTTAGTTTGAATATAATTGCTTTTATGTCAGATCACTAATGTTACCTTAATGTGTTTTTTTAATTCTTTTTTGTGTATAAAAATATAGGAAAACTTTAAGAAAAATCAATGTGAATACCTTTTATCCCCCAAGCCCATTCCATTGACATCTTGAATCTATAGTGATTTGGATCCAGTATGAAATTCATAGAATTATTTTAATTAATGTTATATCCCACCCTTCTATTCAGATACCATTTGTTCAGGCCATCTTTTTGTCATCTGCTGTGTCAACTGAACTACTGTGATATACATCTTAATATGTAAATGGCCACTGAAATCAGTGTGTATTTTAAGAAAAGTTTAGCGCCTCTTATTACATTTTGTCTTACAAATGCTAAAACAGTTTGCTGTGTACTACATTTATAAGTAGACATTTCGAACTTAGACATACTATCATCTTCAAGTGGTACAAGTATAAGTTCTGTTGTCATTGATGCTTATAGCAGAATTAAAGAAACATCTTCCTAATGTATATCAGTATTTGCTATATCAAATGATTGTTGCAGAGGAACACCATTTGAATTGTAAATCAGTTTTTTTCTATTACTCATTTAATTACACATGTTGATTACCTCAGTTCACAGTGCTTGCTAGTTTGCATTTCTAAACAGAATGCAGTATTGTCTATTTTCCTCCATGAAATTACATGAGCATCTCACATTTCAGCCAGTCATGTTGTCTAAAACCTCGAATAAAAAAAATCATGCTTTTACAGTAGGGATTCTCACCTTCCTGAATCAAGTCCCTCAACCAGCTTTATTTTATTTTTTCACTTGGAGCCCTTCCTACTCACCCCACCCTTACCATAGTGAGTAGGATACTGTCACCTAGTGTTGCTAAAGCATTTTGTTCAGGAGATAAGGCAAATTACTTAAAATACAAGTCAAATGGTACTGTAAAAAACATCCCTTCTCTGTATTAGTGCTGCGATGTCAGTCAGTGTGAGAGGTTTGGGCTTGTTTGGTATTGGAACTCAGATCAGTGCGAGGTTCAGTGTTTGGAAGGCAGAGTTGTGGGTCATCTACTTGGAGCTGTTTCTGTACTTTGTCTTCAATGCGGTAAGTCTGGAAAACCCATCTTTGCACGGGTACAATGAAGCAAAAGGTAGAAAGAGTAGAGAGCTCTGGGAATTTCTCTGTAATTGAAAGCCAGAAGTTTGAGAGGGAAAAAGTTCCAAAATTGTTGTCCTGTCTGCTATGGCATTTCAGCTCAATTTGCTATTCTTCTAGCTCCCTTGAAAGATGGCTTTAACCTACAGAAATGAGCAGATCATGAGTCCAGGCAAATGAGCTGCAGTCTTCTTGGAAGTAGTAACTGAGTAGTGCTTTCAGTCCCATCACATGTTCAACAACGGCAGCCTGTAGCTCAGGGGTAGGCAACATATGGCATACGTGCCAAAGGCGGCATGTGAGCTGATTTTTAGTGGCACTCATACTGCCTGGGTCCTGGCCACCAGTCCAGGGGGCTCTGCATTTTAATTTAATTTTAAATGAAGCTTCTTAAACATTTTAAAAACTTTATTTACTTTACATACAACAATAGTTTAGTTATATATTATAGACTTATAGAAAGAGACTTTCTACAAACATTAAAATTTATTGCTGGCATGTGAAACCTTAAATCAGAGTGAATAAATGAAGATTCGGCACACCACCTGAAAGGTTGCTGACCCCTGTTGCAGTTCATCAAAATTAGGCTTGAAAGGATTAGATTTTTATTGGTAAATGTCAGTTTTACCATGTATACTCATGCCAATAAAAATATTTCCATCAATAATAATTGAAATTTACAGATAGGCAAAGTAAGAAAATTGCTGCTTGAAAACTTAGTTTGGTTTAAGGCTATTTACTTTGTATATTTTGACATGATGCTGACAACTCGTGTTTTAATGGTTATACAGCTTGAATATCAACATGTATCATTAAATTACTGTTTGGACCCCCCCTTAATTTTCCACAAGTGTGAACATTTAAATAGCTAAAAGTAAAAGCTTAAAATAAACAGATATTAGCCACTGAATTATAAAAGAATAAAAATTAGTTCTGCCAAGCATAATTGCCACCCCACAATCCTAGAGGAAATCTGAAAATGTGGGAAATGTTGTAGTTTCCGCTTGCAAATCAAGAGGCCCACACGTCCTGTTTCTGAATAGAATTTGTTAATTTGTCTGATAGGATTTATTCTTCACTTGCATAGATGCATTTAGTGAATTCAGATGGTTGAAAACTTTAACCAAGTAAGCAAATAGAGCCAGCCAAAGGTAGTCGCAGAAGATGGTTAACTTCGCATCAGTTAAGATGATTTTAATCTCTTCACATGACTCAAGAAGGCGAAGTCCTTTTCTTCTTGATAACTACCTTTGGTTTGGAGTAGTAGGTGGTGATTATTGTCATGCTGTCTGGAGTGGCTCACAACCATGAGTGCCAACCTCAAGGCAGACTCAAAAAGCAGGGCAGAAACCTCAAACTGGTTGTATGCTCTATAATTAGACTTCACCAACCCAATAACAAGATGAACTCAATTTGCTCAATATAACAGTCTTACTATGGAGTCACAGACAGTTCCTTGGGCATTTCAGTCTATCCTGCCACCCATGCAAGCTGGGCTGTGTGATAGGTGGTTACTTTACACCAAAAAGCGCAGCAACATTCAGGTTACTCCCAGTCCCAAAGGACCAGTCACTTATCCCAGGTCATTTGTATTCAGATCTCAAACCAAATACCACACCTGTAGCCAGTCCTGTAATAAATTAACTAAAGATTTGTAAACTAAGGAGGGAAATGAGTTATTTACAAGGTTAAAATAGGAAACACATGCACACAAATTAGTTACAGTCTTAGATTAAAAAAGGTGCACCACTACCTCGATATAACGCCACCCCATATAACACAAATTTGGATATAATGCGGTAAAGCAGTGCTCCGGGGTTGGCAGGGCTGTGCACTATGGTGGATCAAAGCAAGTTCAGTATAACACGGTTTCACCTATAACATGGTAAGATTTTTTTGGCTCCCAAGGACAGTGTTATATGGAGGTAGAGGTGTAATATAAACTCCTATAGTAAGCATACCTATATGTTCTTTAGGGCTGACCCATGCTAAACTGTATGGGGATCTTTTGTTTGTTTAGGAGTCTTTTCCCCTCGGAGTCCAGACACCATAAAATCTAGTTTCTCCTTGTCAGAGATTTTTATCCGCTTCACCCCAGAATCCAAGCTGATGGGATAAGTTCATGTGTAGGTCTCCCCTTCATGGAAGGAGTAAGGAAGGCAATCGACAAGGTCTTTATCCTTTGATGCTACACAAAGCCTTATTTGCCTTCAGTGGACCATCTTGTGTCTAGGACAAGCACTTTACCTTAATTAATGCTGCTTCCTCTTTGGTGAGTTACACCATTAGAAGTTTACAATGCAAATACTCAGTATAACTTTATGCCATGGGCTACAGGTATTATAAGTAGGATTAATGCATGAAACATCCTACAAACATTCCATAAAGTCTAAACACTAAATACGTTCCTATAACACTAATATCTATTTTAACTGTACTAACCCACAGGTAAGCCAGACTGATTTCCACCTATGCATTTGTCTGTGTACACTGAGGCACTGTGCTTTTGGCATGAGTTGGCATCTGGTCTGCCAACATCACAATGATCAGATCTCATTTCATGACAGAACTGAAAATAAATGTGCATTAAGTGTCCATGGTTTTATAAAATTTATTATCCTGCACAGGACCTATGAAGGAAGGCTGAAAGAATTGGGTTTACTTAGTCTGGAAAAGAGAAGACTGAGAGGGGACATGATAGCAGTTTTCAGGATCAAAAGGGGTGTCATCCGGGAGGAAAAGGGAGAAACTTGTTCACTTAGCCTCTAATGATAGATACAAGAAGGCACTGGGCGTTAAAATTGAGCTAAGGGAGATTTAGATGGAACGATAGGAAAAAAGTTCCTAACGTCATGATGTAGTTGAATCACAGAATAAATGCCTAGGAGTTGTTCGGAATCTGCGACATCTCTGAGATATTTAAGGAACTAGTAGATAAAAGTCTATTCAGGGATGGTGCTAGACAGTATTTGGTCCTGCCATGAGGGCAGGGGACTGGACTTGATGACCTCTCAAGGTCCCTTCCAGTCTTCGAGTCTGAGTCTATAACTGACTTCAAGGCTGATGCATTTTCTTGGCAGCCGAAGCTTCTCTGTGTGTAATGCAGTGTGTCCATTTGGGACTGGTGGCAACTTACTGAATGTGGGTGATAAAACTACTGAGCTTTTCCCATCATGGATCAAGCACCATCACTGCAAATCCCAAGGCATCAAATGAATATTATCTAGCACAGTAGCTCTCAACCCTTCCAGACTACGGTACCCCTTTCAAGAGTCTGAATTGTCTTGCAGACACCTAAGTTACACCTCACTTAAAAACTTACTTACTTACAAAATCAGGCAAAAATACAAAAGTGTTACAGCACAGTTTTACTGAAAAATTGCTTTCTCATTTTACCATGTAATTATAAAATTTAATTTAATTATTAAAGTTATTAAATCAATTGGAATATAAATATTGTATTTACATTTGTGTATAGTATAGAGAGCAATACATACAAATGATTGTATGAAATGTTAGATTGTACTGACTTGGCTACTGCTTTTTATGTAGCCTGTTGTAAAACTAGGCAAATACCAAGATGAGTTGATGTGTCCTCTGGAAGATCTCTGCGTACCCCCAGGGGTACATGTACCCCTGGTTGAGAACCACTGATCTAGCATTTCAGATTTGTTGCCCGATGTATGTTGAAAGGCGTTGACAAAAAAAAATTGTTCAGAAGTGACTCAGTGCACAAAACGCATAAACAAGCAGTTGTACAGCTCTAGCAATATCTGTTGTCTGAAGTTGGATTGCATTGTATTGACTCATCTGAATATATTTCAACACTTCGTGGTTCACACCACTGAGTTCTGAAATTCTGCAACTCACTGTGGTGTTTGACAGTGGAATGGCACCATCCTGCAGAGCTGAGCTTTCCCCAGACATAATGGAACAAATCTCCTTTGCAACTGGCAAAATCAGTGTATCTGCTGTGGTGTGAGGCTTAGTATGACACGGCACAAGACGCTTTAAGATGCTTTGCAGGCAGTGTAGCATGCTTGCTTATAGTACTTTTTGGCTGCTTTAATGCTTTGAGTCTTCCTTTGAAAAAGTCAGGTGGCTACCCTCTAGTCCACAATGTCTCATCTCAATTTGCAAGGCTTCAGGCTACCATTAGCCAGTACATCACCACAGACAGTGCTTTGTGGATGAGGTTCATTTGCAATGCCAATAAATGTAAATCTCATTTCCAAGTAACTTTCTTCATACATCCAAACTTTGTTTCTTCGAAGATGAAGCACTAGTACAATCACCATCTCTTTTCATGCCACAAAAACTGATCCATTTTATGTACTGTACAAGGCAGCTATTCTAATGATTAAGCACTAGAAGAACTGCAAAATTGGATGCTCCAAATGCCTGAAGGAGAGGAAGGGTATAAACCTCAGGTCTCTGGCCCCCAACTACTTACAATACCAAGTGGCAACCCCCAAAAAATAGGTTCCATTATCTGAACTAAATCTAGAGCTAAATTCCTGAGCTAAATCTAGAGTACTTAACAGCATCCACAGGACACTCAGACCTAAAGTTATAAAAATGGCCTCCAGTTCTGTAGGTGGTGTTATTTACACCTCTAGTTGCATACACTTAGTAATGATCTGATTGCACCTGTAAGTTACTTAGCCAGGCATCTTAAGGGCACAGACTTCAGGTTCCTGGCTTTACTCCTCCAGTTACTCACATCACTTGGTGGCAACACTGGGGTTCAGCACATTGCCTCCCCTTTCTCAACCTTAGGTCTGGCAATGCACTGGGCCTCTGGGCTTGGAGAGTTGCAGAGGTGCCCATATTGGCAATCCCTGGAATTGCAGGGTGGGGGGTGTTATAAGGTATATTTCCCAAATCTGAACCTTAGCGTCCAAAATTTGGGTACCTGCATGAAACCTCTAAGCTAATTTACAGCTTAGAAATGTAAAGCTGCCACCAGGAATCTCCAGTCCCGGTAACTCTTGGTTCATCCCAGAACCGTTGCTGGGGACCCCAGGACCAGACTCTGAGTCTCCACGAACAAGGGGAATAAACCATTCCTCCCCTCCTTCTTCATCCCAGTTTCTTACCCGCCGTGGGGACACTAGGAGGTTACCGTGGCTCAGTCCCTTGAAACAAAACACAGAGAGATCAGGTTCTCTCCCTTCCCCTCCTTTACCTTCTTCCAGGCCTCCCTCTCGTTACCTGGAAGATTAGGTACTTAACTCCTGATACAAAAACAGAAGGACATTCACCTTCCCCCTCTTCTTTTCCCCCTCCCATCTTTCCCTGAGAGAGACGTAATCCTGGCCAAGAATTCCATCCCATTGCGCTCAACTAGAATAGAAATCAAACAGGTCTTAAAAGAAAGCTTTAATAAAAAGAAGAAAAGACATAAAAAGTGTCTCTGTAATCAAGGTGACAATATTACAGGTTATTTGCTTATAAAAATGAATAAACAGCTTATTCAAAAAAAATACAATTAAACATTTAGCCAAGTACAACTCAAGTGCAATACAAAAACAATGTAAAAACATGTATGTTTTCTGTCTGTACTTACACTTGAAACAGAAGATTAGAGAGCCAATGGATGATAGTGCGATCACCCTAGAGCCTAGAGAGCACGAACCAGGACAAAGACCCTCACACCAAACTGCATCCCCTTGAGATTTGAAAATATCTTGTTTCCTGATTGGTCCTCTGGTCAGGTGTTGTTTGTTACCCCTTTGTAGGTGAAAGAGACATTAACCCTTAGCTATCTGTTTATGATGGGGGAGGGTGGACACAGCTTCTTGTACAATAACAGGCTCTTAATAGTAACTCCAGCCACTCCCTGCTCCACTTCAGCCTCTGGGAAGTAGCAGCATTAAGGCTATAGGCTGTGGAGGGTAATACCCATAATGGCTAGGGCTCTGGACAGGGATTCTGGGAGGAGGGGGGTTGAGGAAAGGGCTCTGGACCCACCCCAATGGAAGCCACACACCCTTAACCTGCAGGCTCGGTGCTTTGAATTCTCCTGAGGGATGGGAGCCTTTAATGGCATTGCAATCACATGCACTAGGTTGCATTGCCATTCACTCAAGTTTGGCCTGGCTGCCCTTCCGCACTCCACCTGGTAGCAGTGATCCAAAGGCATGTCATGCTCAGTAGTTACATAGAAACATTTCAGTTGTTTGGGAGAATTGTTAATAAAATAAAAACATTTTGTATCAGAAAGTAGGGGAAAACTGCCTTTGGGGGGAAGTGGAGTGGCAGAACTTTATTCGGTTAATGATGGATCTGATAATTTTTCATAGCAAACTTGGAGTTAATTTCTTTGGAACAGGCGCTTAAAATGGTGTTGTTTTGTCATAAGGGTCAGATCAGTATTGCCTAAAATATAGTGTTAAAAATAATGGCCCTGAAGTGTTTTACTTTTTCAGTAAGTACATCTATGCTTAAATTCTGGATGATTACCTAGCATGTATCATACATTTCTACTAGAAACAGCTGTTTATTATTTACATTCTCTCCTTTCTTTTGTGAGAGAGTTTTTGTTTTTTTTTGTTTTTTTGGTCACAAATAACTTGGAGGGTACTCTAGCTGAAGCAACTAAGTTATTTGCCTTGCTGTTCTCAGACTCCCTCTGGTTTTCTGTTTGAGAGACAAGGTGGAGAAGGATGAGACTACCTTTTTTAGGCATCCTGCTGTTTTGAGAGACCCATTCAAAGTATGCACAAATTTACTGAATACAGTTGTGCTCCATCTTTATTAGAAGACCATCTCCATTAAGGAACCCATTTTTGTCAGACCCCTTTGGTAGCTGCTTAATACAAGTTTCACAGTATGAATAATCTCTAAATTTCTTTCATTGTAGGTGAAGAGGCCTCTAGTTGACTCCTTTCACAGTGCTAGTGGAAGTAGTTCCATACCTAGATCAGTTGCCATGAGTAGAGTAGATTCCCACTCTGGAATATCAGAGGCAGCAGGCCATCCCAGTCTGAAAGCATGCATTGGGCAGCTAGCACAGTTGAAGAACACAGTGAACTCTTAGGCTTGGGGGGAGGGGGGGCCAGGAGGGGAGCTAGCGAAGGGGGCATTTAAAAGTAGTTGTATTTTGTACAAAATGTCCAAATCAGTAGTAATGTGAAAGCATAACTCTACTGAAGCCACTTCTCCCCCAGTATATTACAGATGCAGAGCTTAATTCAGCTAATGACAAGCTGCAAGACTGAAAAGTCAGAATGGTAAACGCTTGTCTGTTGGCAAAAGAAGAGCAGACCACTTAAAGTTAGTTCTGAGTGATCAGGTGTTTCACATATCTAACAATATTTACAAGAATAAAGCACCATACAAGTTGTTAAGGGAACCCTCTACCCTAGCTAGCAAAAGCATGTCAACACATCTTGGTGCTTTTCCACATTGCCCTTGTCTTCCACTTCTGCTATGTAATCATATTCCATATGGACTCTTGGATTGAATTAATTTGATTTTTAGTAAGATATTTTATATATGAAATCTGGTTAGCAAATTAAATCTTGTATGGAGATTGGCTGGTATAGTCAAAAGGCAAGAGGTAAACATCTATAATTTATGATGTGGTCTGTGCTAGATGCTTTTTAACTATGTACCTTGTTCAAGCAGGCAAATCAGTTTACAACTTGATTGGGCAACGAGATATGCATTAACATGAAAAAAAATCCAAAGTAAATAAGATAGGCAGTGCACAATTTTCTTAAATGTAGTTGTTGTATCTTTGAGCACAATAATTAAAAAGAAATGGTGTTTCCAAGTAACAGCAATTACTTTTTGCTGTTTTGTAAATACAAGCAAATGGCAAAACATAAATAGAAAATGAAGTGTAAAAATAGTCTGTTATAGTCAAAATTTATATTGAAAATAATCAGTGAAAGGTTTTTTGAGCATTTTTATATAACTATATAAATTATTATTGTGGTGTTCTTAAGCAGCTAATCTAGTTCAGTTGCAATACTTCCATTTTCAGTGATCATCTTATTATATAAAGAAATATATTGAGTAATAAGAAAATTACCAGCTTGTGTAGAGATTATGACAGCACCTGTTATATAAATACTAAGGAAGATTTTCCTGTTGCAAAACTTACCTTATTAACTACTGCAGCTGCTGTCAGAAGTCATTCGTTCATATTGATAGTGTGTAGTGTTTCTTGGCAACATTGTATGTGGTCCTTTTTTTGGGGAGGCACAAGATAGTCAGTTTATAGTAATTATTTTAACATTTTAAAGATGTCTTTTTAATCTGAAAATGAATCAGGTTTGTTTGTAATGAGTAATGTTATGGTTCTAGTGTTGTATCTTATGCAGATAGCTTTGCTGCTAAATCTTGCTTTTGAACCATTATCTTTGCCGGATACCTTACTTTAAATACTGTTTGAAAAAGTCATATCTCTTATCTTGCACTCCAACTTTATGTATCATTGTATATATAAATTTAGATCTACTCCGCATTTCTGTCACTCTAGAGATCAGAGAATATATATTGCATAGTCAAGGGATGTCGATTCATTTCTCTTTATAAGACAAAGCATTCTTTTACGAGAAAAGGAATTTAAATTTTGCCAGCTTTATACTGTAATCAGTCCTATCACTTGATATCAGGAATCCTAAACAGTCCACTATAATTTCATTATGACAAAACATAAAGCATCCCCCAGGGTAGGTCATAGAAACTTACAGGTTGCCTACAAATATTCATTGGACTAGTAATGTTAGTTATTTTGAAAATGAAATTTATTTCTGGTTATTTCACGTTGAGTTACCAATTACTTTAAAGTGCAGATTTACTCTGAAAAGTGACTGAAAAAAGCAACTTCTTACTCGGTAGACCAGGTCCATGTTTGCATTCATAGTCATAGTTAGCCAGTAACATAAAGAGATAAGTTTTTATTACATTTTACTCTACATTTCTCTCTTCCAGAGCCTATATAGCTGAGAGAATGAGCTGGATTTTGTTTTGGTTTGCACATCATTAACAGAATTGGTAACTTAAATTCTGAATGCAAAATCTTTATTTCTGGTGATACATAAGTCAGAAGGAACCCAGCTTGACTTTCAGATTCCAGGTTGAGTGTGCAGAGTTAGCAGATTTTAAAAAAAATAAAGGAAGAGAAGGAATTTTTAATTAGACTGTTTAAAACTCCTGTACAAACAGATTAGATCTCAAAGGTTAATTGACAAACAAAAAACCTGGAGCCCCATCCATCCTTTATAACAGTAACTTTTCAGAGTAGAAGTGCACTTCAGTTACTAGCTTATTAAATATAAACAAAATTGTTGATATACATATTTTTATATAAGTATTAAAAGAGAGCGTTCCAAATACAGAAAGTAAGGAAATTCAGAGTCAGTATAAGTTGAGTTACTCTAGGTATATGGTGACATACAGTACTAATACAGTATGTTTGTTTTTTTCCACAAAAGTGATCAATGAATTCTTATTGGTTTATTCCACTTAAGCCATTTTTCTTCTGAGTTCAGTAGTTAGTTAATTTACTGCTTTTATTAGATTAATTTCTCTCATTTATTCTTCTCAACCACATTTCTTTTAATATTCGTTTTTGCAGCCACAGTGATGAGATGCATTTATTGACTGTAGTCTCAAAAAATCTAAACAGAGATCCGTTTTTCAGCAAGTCAGGACATTTTCCTAACACTATAGTAATAAGCAATATATTCCCCACATTTGAAATGTTCCTTAAAGAGACATGTAAGTGTAGGCATACAAAAGATTAACTGTCATTTAAAAAAAGAAATCCCACACTTTTACATATTTTGGAGAAATAGAATTACATAATAGAAACCCATAGAAGGCTTCTTCTAAAATATTGTGCTTTTATTGCAAAAAAATACTAATAGAATTTTTTTCATCTTTAATATCACCTATAAAACAAAGCTGTTTAATTTTTGTATAAATAACGGAAATGGGATAAATAACTTCTATAGGGATATTCATTCTTTTAGATCTCCACAGTCACTTATTACAGACCTTTTTTCTTTGCAGGCATGAAACTGAGAACTTTGCCCAAGAAATTTTGTTTTTGTCTGATAGGACACAAAATCAGATAAACTTATGTTTTCTTTGATCAATAAGGGCTTGGTGTAATACATATTGAAGTTTTTCTGTTAACTTCGGTGGGAATTGGATCAGGTTTCTATTTCTTCTGGCTGTGAGGGATTGAAAAAGAATAATATTGGGGGAAGATCCTCTTCATACATGGAAAAAACGTTTAAAAGTAAGTGAATTTGGGGGAATAAAAACCAGAACCTTTTAAAAACCAAACAAGGATTGAATAAATGATAAACATAGGCCTCCGATACTGTAACTAGAGCCATGGGTTCCACACAGGTGCAAAGATGTCTCTGTGTGGCTCTGTTTGCCAGATTGGGGCCTGAGAGACTACACAAAATTACTAATTTGAGGCCTGTTGTCTGCATCCAGTTTCTTACGTAATTTGCTCATGAAAAACACATTAGTAATTTTTATTTGATCACAGTAGAAACTAGTTTTGATTGTGTCTGTATCCAACATTTTTCTCTTGACGCCATGCTGACTGTACAGTTCACTTCTCTCACAGAATTCAATAGGCTGTCTCAAAACTAGGTGCACTTAGCTATCTCTCCAGGAGACAGCATTTAATAGCAAGTATTTCCCATAGAACTCTTGATACAGATGATATTTTTTTTACAGTGTGCAGTTTACTATCTGCTGCTATTCATCCTGTCTTTAGGTACATCAGTTGACAGAAACCATGGCTAATCTGAAGATTTCTTCTTTTGAATTGGCAGCTTCTGGTGAAGGTAGAGTTGAGACACCAAACACGTTAGTCTGTGGATGTTTACCTTTAACCTTGATAGATTAAAAAAAATTCTTAGTAGCTGGGTAGTTGCTGTTTAAATGGTTTGTTTGTTTTTTTTTAGCTGGAGGAAATAGGATTAAATTTATTGCACCTATTCGCCGTAAATCAAATCTAGTCTTTAAATTATTTTCTAATTGAACTGAAATGTACAAATCTAGACATCTGCAGAAAACTTTGACAAGCCTTCTGTCTAAATTATAGTTGCCAAAAGAAATATTAAGCATCCTGTTACATCAATATATGGTGTCTTGACTAACCAAGAATCACCTTTGATGTTCTTACGGTAACAGTCACATTTGTGCTGCTTGCTGTGTAAAGGTGCCTGCCAAAAGGATTGGGGTGGGGGGGTTGTTCCTCCTTCCCCTCCCTCCCAACTTTTTTTTTTTGAACTTATGATATGAAGATGGCCTGACCCTTTTTTTTTTCTCCGCTCTTTACATTGGAAATTTGGCTTCTGGGTTGCTGGAGTAACTGGAGAATTAGTGGAATGGTGGCATTAAGCAAGTGGAAGCTTAGCTATGAGTGTTTTATAAATCCTTCAGTAGAAAAATCAGAAGTCTTCCGTTTACATTTCTCTGAATCTTAAGGAATTGACATTTCTCAGCTTTTTTCAGAAAAAGTACTGGTTCCTTCCTCTAAGCAGTGGTTATGTTGAATGACGTCTGATTATTAATCTAGTACATGTGTTGATGCACATTTACAGAGATGTTATGTTCTGCATTAATACTACAACTGATATATTATGAAAAGTCGTCTTCTGCACCGTTACTCTTTTGTACGTCACTGCTTTTGCATTTTTTCAGATGCCGTATTTCCGTTAAGATGCCCTTGCAAGTGCTTTAAGAATGAATTGAAGTGTGTCTACAGCTTTAACATTACAGAGCACCAGGGCATGATGGAAGGAACAAAATTTGTTCCTTTTAAGCATGGAAAGATGGAAGCTACCACCCATAAAATAAATAAATAAACCCCAGATCTTTACAGAAATGTTGGATTAACTAACAAAACCCCTATCTCATGCATCCTTGATTCCTAAATTTATTTGTTGCTGTACCCAAAGCATGCCAGGAGCTTTATGAACAAGTATAAAAGTCATGGGCCTTCCCCAAAGAACTTAGTCTGAGTGTCTGATCCTGCAAGGGGATTTATAAGCATGGATCCTTATGCTCACAGAGTTCCATTGTCTTCAATACTTTGCTTCAGCAGTAGTCTACACATGCATAAGGATCCATGCTTGTAGCTCACTTTGCAGGATCAGGACTAAGTCCGTGGTTGTGAGGGCTCAGCATCATGCAGCATCAGGTCTCAAATAAGAACTTTCCAACAGGGATATTCAATATATATCATGAATAACATTGCCTTTGTTTTTGTACATTTGAAACAACCAGTCAATAAATTCCTGACCCTGCTGCCATGAACTTCAGTAAGAGCAGAATTGGGCCAATAAATTGTAAATTAAAAATGTAACACTGAATTCTTTTTTTGTTGGTTTAAAGATAATCTGCAAATATCTACACTTACTTAAATAAACAGGCTTTCTATTAAGTACTAAATGCCCCCACTTAAACAGCTGAATTGGGATGTTTCAGTATATTTCTAAAGCTGACTTTGCTTTTTTCTTTTTACATGGCGTAATGTGTTGAAAGTCATCTATACTTGTTGATTTGGGGCAGTGAGTTCGCATGTAATACTACATTTTTGTCAGGAGGAGGGGGAGATTGCCTTTAGATGATGATTTTGTTTATGTATATTCACTTGCTTTCTTTTTTAAATTGAGTAGTCTGTTACTGCTGAGATCAGAATGTTGTATAAGTTTTATGTTTATATGGGCATTGATGCTTAAAAAAAAATTGTTCAGGATGTATGTGTCATGCTTTTTCTGAACATTTGATCTGCATACAAGAATTTAAAATGTATATTGCAGTTTTCATCCAAGAGTATCTAATCTTACTGGCCAGGTTTTGAGCCAGGCAACTATCTATTTTCTAATATACAACATCTGAAGGGATGTTTAAAACAATATCTTCACGTATTTGCATAAATACTAAAGTGAACAATTTGTGAATACACATCTGTCTTTATCTTTGATAAAAGTTATGATCTAATTGACCAAAGAAGCTTCTACCATAATTCTCTCTCAGGCACTTGTGACCTGTGTAACCTCTTCACCAACCAGGTTGCCACATTGCTAATTACAATTTTAAATAAATGACAATGGCTCTGATCCCTAATGACCCTCTCATCCAGTCCCTCCCTGGCTACTGGAGCCAGCCATGGCCACTTGAAGCCCAAACATCCCCAGGGAGGGCTGCATGGAAAAGATACAATCTGAGCTCTATCATCTTTTTTGTGCCTTGTTTATGTGGGGCTGAAGCAGTAATGATTTGCATCCATTCCTTCCCTCTCACCACAGACAGGCCTACACCTTCACTACCCAAGGAGGCAGAGATGGTGTTGCTGAGGCAATCAAGTGAATTCCTCTTTGGGCTGGTCTACACCATACAGGTTGACATAAGGCAGCTTTATGTCAACCTAATTATGTCAGTGCCTACACTACAGCCTTCCTCCAACCGATGTAAGTGCCCTACTACACTGACATAGTAACTCCACCTCTACAAGTGGTGTAAGGCTTATGTTGGTGTAGTTAGGGCGACACAATGTCTGTAGACACTGTGCTCCTTACTTTAGCTGTCTGTTAATTTCACAGCAGGAGTCATGAATTTGACAAGAAAGCCAGGCAGCTAGAGCCCAGCTGTCCTCTGCTCCCCTGGAGAAATGGGTGGCTTTGGACCCTGCTCCATTCCAGGAGACGGGCAGCCTTGTCAATTTCACAATTTGGTGAGCTCTGGGTGGTGCAGAGGTGAGAAGGCCCTGAGGAGCCAAGAGGGTTAGGACACTCACCACTGACTCAGGGAGGGTAGTGTGGATGTGCATTGTGGTGGCTGTAAGTCGACCTAATATAGGTCGACTTAGATTTATAATGTAGACATACCCTTTGATGCAGAAGGGGTAAGATTTGTGCTCTGAGACATCCCCACCCTTCCTATGCAGATCTAAGTGATGCAGTGTGGTGGTCCTTTGGTTGGAACAGTCTAAAGTTCTTCTAGAATTGCTGTTTAATGAGAATTTAATGTGCGTTGAGCGGAAAAGCTCTTTGAAAATGATTTTAAGTTCCAAAACAGCTGAATGTGCATGTAGACTTAAATGTTTTTTGCTGCCTAGTGGGTTAAGGCCAAGACTGGGTGACAGGAATTCTTGTGTTCTAATGACAGTTCTGCCATTGACCTGCCTTGTGGCCTTGAGCAAGTTACTTTACCTCTCTATTCCTGTTTCATTTATAAAATGAAAATACTTAACTTCTTTCACAGGGTTTACATTAAGATTAATTCATGTTTATATATAATCTTTTAAAAAAATACTTGGCACTTTTCCATTGTTTACTTGCTCTGTTTCAAGAGTATTAGATTTATTGCAAAACATCTATTCTGAGTTCAGGGTTCCAAATAAGTAAATAATTTGGGATCTTAAATGTTTTTCATTTACTTGACAAAGCTTTTCTGTTCACTTAAGTCTCAGGGTTGGTAGATTAAGAATTATGACTACAGTTTTTCTTAAATAGTCTGGAAAAGTTTGTCATTCTTTGTGTTGATTTAATATTTTGTCTTGTGAAATTTTTGATGGTCTTGTGAAGGAAAATCAAATGCATGCTATAAGCCAAACACTGATGGACAAACATACAGTAAAGCCGCGTGTGTATGTGTAATAGAGAAAAGTCTTTCAGTAAGGAAATAGATTTTCAGTATGACTCTTCTGTGGCATTATAATGGGAACTTGGAAAATTAAACTACTTCTGCAGTGCCTTGTAATGAAAGGCTTTGTTAAAGATGCAAGTTTGAAAGAAGAAAGGAAGGTCGATCAGCGAACGTAGCAGGGAGTTCCAGGCATAGGGAGCAGTGTAAAAAAAGAGAAGACAGACATAGAGGAAGAGATGAAGAACAATTGAGGAAGCTTGGAAGGAGCATAGGAATTGAGTGAGGGGGAAAGAGAAATTAGGAGATGAAAGCAGAACAGACATATTTGGGATGGATTTACACAGGTCTTTGAGAGTGAGAACAAGAATCCTGAAGCTTGTTGTGAAGAAAGAGGCTGTCAGTGAAGGGATTAGAAGAAGAGAGTGATAGATACAATATCAGGAATTGAAGATAGCCATAACATCTTGGATGCACTTGAAATGGGTGAAAGGTGTCATCTGGAACCTCTCTTGCATGCACACACAAGTTTATTGATTTTAAAATCTCTTGACACTAGTTATAACATCTAGTGAAGGATTTAAATCTGTTATTTAAAGATTAAAAGAATTCAGTCCCTAAAGACAATGTTTAATTCCTCAAGTTTGGTTTCTATAAATCCTCTCCAGGATTTGGACAAAGAAGAGCAGAAATCACCCAGAAGTCTGAATTGCCTTTTCACCACTAATGAGCAAATAAATTCTACTGAAGAGGAGGAGTCTCCAAATGCAAGAAAGAAGGCTAAAGTGGACATTGATATAAGAAACAGACTAACAACCAAAGAATCAATTATTGCAGATGGTATAAATTCACACCTTAACAGAAAAACACAAGATACTGCTGCATTTATGGATGACAGTAAAATAATAGAGACAGAGAGTGAGCCAGAAGAAGGTGAAATTACTGACTCTGAATGTGAGGAGTATAGCACTGAAGATGAAGTAACAAGTGAAGAGAGTGTAAACTCAGAAGACTCTGAAAATGAAGGTGAATTATTATGGCTTTTATATACAGTATTTTCTGTAGTTTTTTCAGAAGTCCAGTAAATACATGAGAGCAAACTATAAGAAAATGATAGTGACTCATAAAAATAAAACGGAAAAGGGATGACTTGAGGTAGTTTAGCTTTTAAAAACTGCAGTCTTCATGAAATATAAAAGCTTATGCCAATATTCATTGTGTTCTTTCCATTCTTTCCTTCCACTATTTTTAGGACTAAAAACAAATATGGATTTTGTTCTTGTAAAAGCTGTCATATGAGTATCTTTCTTTTTTTTTTTTTTATTTTATTTTATTTTATTTTGTGATGTTAACATGATACTTTTTCTTTGCTTACATAGACTGAATATCGTTTGTGTAGTGAAAATTGTAACAGGAGCTTTTAGACAGGGAAGCAATGCCATAATACATATACACTAGAGAGTGTAACCTATATATACTAAAATTAAGATCACAGTCCTATGCTTATAGTAATTTCTGGGATCAATTCTCCAAGTAGTGCATAGAATTTGTTTATTGATAAAGGTTCTCTAGACAAATACCATATAATCTACTGAGGGTGAAGCTCATCTATGCTGCAGAGGGCGAGCACAATCCGTCCAGACCACTTTAAGTCCTACTTTGGACGTGTTCGAGTGACTGTGGATGGAGTAGGTGTACAGGGAGGCCTCTATGCCCTTTGAACGAGTGTGTCTACACTACCAGCTAGATGAGTGATTCCCAGCTTGCATACACATACGTGCATTAGTTCTCATCAGAGCTAGTGAGCTAAAAATAGTAGTGTTATTGCAGAGGCATGGGCGGCGGCGGCAGCAGCAGCAGCATGGGCTAGCCACCCCACGTACATACCCAAAGGGTTCAGGTGGGTTTGTGCTCAGGGCTGCTAGCCCTGACTGCCACTGCTCATGCTACCATGGCTGCTCTACTGTTTTTAGTGCGCTAGCTCAGATGAGAGCTGACATGAGTGTGTGTGTGTGTGTGTGTGTGTGTGTGTATATATATATATATATATATATATATGCGACCTGAGAATCACATCCCGAGCTCCTAGTAGTTATTGCCAAAGTGTCTTCATTGTTGGCTCTGGATAGGTTAGAGCAGTGTTTGTCAAACAGGGGTCTCCACTTGTGTAGGGATAGCCCCTGGCGGGCCGGGACGGTGTGTTTACCTGCCCCACCCACAGGTCCGGCTGATCGCGGCTCCTATTGGCCCGGAGCAGCGATCAGCAGCCAATAGGAGCTGCAAACGGCCGGACCTGTGGGCGGGGCAGGTAAACACATGGCCCAGCCCGCCAGGGGCTTTCCCTACACAAGCGGCAACCCCTGTTTGAGAAACCCTGGGACAGAGGTTGGCAGAAGGACTGGACTGTGGAAGAGGTCACAGGATCTAGCTTTATGCAGATCCTGTGACCTAGAAACATTACCAAAAAGTGCATGGAGGGTCTGCAGTTGTTTTTCCAACCCACAGATTTGAGTAGTAGCTGCAAGGGCCCTGTACTGCAACCCCATGACCTGGCTACAGTTAGGAAATTTTATCTGTAACATCCCTTTTCTTCATTCACATAGAGCCAGGTTACTCAGGCTTTATGCAGATAAAGTGAACTCCACGCTAACTGGTTTAGAACTCTAGTGTTATTTAATCATAAATCCCATGTAACTGGTATGATAATATATTACAGTTGCATTTAAGATCGTTGACTTCAGAGGTAAGTTTTGGGTTTTAGTAAACATCAGAATTACATTCATGGTAGTCTCTGACCATCAGGTGCTTTTAGTATAAATAAAGGCATCCTTAGAACATACTAGTCTGAAAAGTGAATGTAGAAATAGCATCTTGGTAATACGGTGGTTCTTACCTTGTGACACCTTGATTGATTTTTATCCTTCTACTCATTAGAAAAATGCTTTTCTAACTATCAACTCTGCAAACTCAACCTAGGTTCTGAAAGTCAAGCTGTGTTCTTTCTAGCTTGTGCATCAACACCAGAGGAATAAAGAAACTGAGGCAGATTTATGTCCTTGCATCTGTGCAACCCAGTATTTTCAAATTGTGCCCTTAATTACACCTGCTCAACGTCATTAAATACATGTGCAACAGCATTGTCTATCTGAAGACACACAGTTTACCCAAGCAACTGGAATTCAGTTAACAAGTCTCTTCATGCACAAGAAGGAACAGAATACAGCTCATTCTCTTCTAACTGCGATGGCTCTGTAGTGCTAAAAAGTACTCAAAATTAAACTTTAGTTATTAAAGTTATCAGATATAATTCTGAATACCAATAAGGAGCACATTTGTTGAATAAGATTATATTTTAGATAGTTTCTTTTCAGAGTAGAACTACATTTTAAACAAAATGTTAATTTGTTTATTTCTAATCAACTGTCTCTAATAACTCATGAATAAATAGCATGTCTATAACTTCTACAAAGTTATTTTTTATGCTGGTTGAAGTAAATATGCACTTCAATACATACAAGTAATCCAAGTAGCCCATTCCAACACACTGAGGAAAAAACATTTCTGACAGTTTGGACTGGAAATGGACAAATTAAGCTTTTTGAAGAATAGCTTAATCAAAGTTGTTCTGTCAGAACTGCTTGTACATTCCATTTGCTAAAACTGATGCAGGATTGTGCCGGACAACACCAATTAATTGCAGTTGAGGTGTGGCTAAATCCTTTCCAAGCATCTGAAAAGTTAGAGAACTGTGATATCATAGTTGTAGGCTTTGCTTTTTACTAATACTTATTTTTTTGTAAATATAGATGAAGAGAGAATTTGGCCTCCATGTATCAGAGTAATTGTAATTAGATCACCAGTACTGCAGACTGGATCACTTTATATCATCACAGCTGTGAAAGCTGCTACAATTGGAAGGTAAAATTGACTGGAATCTATGCAGTCCTGGCTCATGTCTGACACTGAAAAATTGTGTGAGTCACTACGTTTGCGTTCATCTTTTTACATTAGCAATTCTGAAGTTTTGGTATAATAGTAACCAGTAGATTGCAAATGAGTGCAGTGTGATTGGCTGCAGAGAGTTCAGTGAAAGCTATTATCACCTCCCAAAAGGTGATAATGACTTTGAGGCCACTAAGTGCCTCTTTCACAAGTAAAAAAATATAATTCTGAAATTCAGAGTGAAGCATATTAGATATTTATGCTGGAACCCTGGTCTCTCATATTCACATTCCAGTAGAGTTGACTCAACTCTTTATCTCTGAAATACATAAGTTGAGTTTGAGTTTATTTTTCCATGGGTGTCTTTTGGATGAGATCTTCAAAAAGTCCTGTCTGCTCCTTGTGGATATCAGAGTTCTCTTGGATGTATTTTATGCAAGAGTAGTGATATTATGTAAGAGCAGTGTTGTTTGCCAAAATTTTTCCTCTCTTTCAGCTGTGTAGTATGCTGCGTGCTGTTGGCATTTCAATGGTGGGATATGTATATAAGATTTGATTCCACAGGCTCAGTAAATGGACATTGTAGTATACAACTTTGTGGAGATCGTAATAGATGGAAATTCCCCCTAACTCTCAACCTGCATCCTGAGGTCCTTTACTATCTGTACAGTCACGCATCAGTTACTACAGCAGGCTCCTAGATTGTGATGACTGTCCACTACATAGGAATTTTGGCCAAGGGATCCATGTAGTTTATAGTTCCACTAGTTATATCCCCTGTCTGATGCTAAAAATGCATACCTGTGCCCTAAACACTACTGTAGAGATCCACTGAAGAGCACAAAGTATGCAGGATTTCCCTGTCGTCTCTCCATAACCAAAGCCATTTTCTTACAGGCCTTGTCTGCTTGTGTGGAATCAGCTTTTTTTCCCTGATAAGTTTACAGATTCAGCTTAATTATATGTTCATTGTCTGCTGCATGGGTTAGTATTTATAGATGTAAGACGGTACATAACATAATTCTCTCCATCATATATTGCATCACGATAGTTTTTCAGTCTGTACAGCTTCTTAATAGTTCAGAAAGGAAATTTGATATTGCGATTTGTACAAAGTGTGCTTCTTATCACTGATTATATTTAAAACTTTTTTTCTTTAAGAAATTATAACACAACCAAATTAGTGTGAAATATCTTAAATCTCTCTAGTACCGTGATGTAAGTTACATAATTATGTATGCCAGAAATCAAGTTAACTAACTATTTACCTGTTTTTACAGAGAGAAAGATATGGAACACACCCTCCAGATTCCTGAAGTTGGAGTCAGTAAGGTAATTCTTAAATTGTTATTTTTGTATTCCGATAGATCAAGAAATTTAAAAGTACGCTGTCAGAAATATAGGCCAAAATTTTAGTGTGTGTTTTTAAGAGTCTCTTGCAAGAGTCTTGCTATTAAAAGAAGTATTTTTTTTTTAAATGAACTGGTCTTTAAGCAGAGGAATGTTTTATGATGATTTCCCTACAGTTTTGAAAACAGTACAGCGCTGTCCCAATGGAAAGGAAACAAAGTAAAACTGACCAAAACCAGCAATTTAATTTCAGTGTCCAAGTGCAGTGACATGAAAAACATAAAAATTCACAATATAAATGTTGGTGTTTTTTTTTTTAAAATTCTTTGCATTTAAATAGCTTGTGATAGTAACACAGGAAGGAATTTATTAAATACAATTTTAATCTTGAGCTTTCCAGTTATTCAAAATGTTTAAAACCTATTACAGCGGTGGGTACGGAATATTCTGGAAAACTAATTAGGACTTTTTGCTGGTCATATCAATATTCAAATCCCAGAGATGAGTTGAGAACTAGATTTTTCATGTGTTCGTCTGATTTATCTTCTAGGTAATTGTTATGTAAAATGAGCTCTCAAGGGGAGAGGAAATTTAGTAGCATTCTCTTCTTTGATACAGGGCAATGGAAAAATATTTTTTCTAATTAAGAGATTACCAGAGGTTCATACAACTATATTTTGTTATATACTTATTTTTATTTCACTAACTACTTCAATAAAAAAGTACAGACCTTAAATTTAGTAGTCTTCATCAAGAAAAGCAGTATGAAGTGAGCACATTTAGGCTATATAAACACCCTTAACACCTTTAAACTATTGTAAATAGGCTTCAGACAGAACCAGATAACTAGGGTCCTACCAAATTCACAGCCATGAAAAATGTGTCACAGACCATGAAATCTGGTCTTTTGTCTGTGTTTACCCTATACTATACAGATTTTATGGGGCAGTCCAGCATTTCTCAAATTGGGGTCCTGACTGAAAAGGAAGTTGCAGGGGGATCAAAAGGGTTATTTTAGGAATGTCACGATATTGCCACCCTCACTTCTTCACTGCCTTCAGAGCTGGGTAGCCAGAGAGCGTTGGCTGTTGGCCAGGCGCCAACCTCTGAAGGCAGTGATCTGCTTCCTGCCCCCTCCATGCCACCATTACTTCGGAGCTGGGTGGCTGGAGAGTGGCAACTGCTGACTAAGGGCCCAGCTCTGCAGGCAGCAGCACAGAAGTAAGGGTGGCAATACCATACCATGCCATCCTTACTTCTGTGCTGCTCCCTGCAGAGCTGGACCCTCAGTCAACAGCTGCCGCTCTCCAGCTGCCCAGCTCTGAAAGCAGTGCCACTACCAGCAGCAGTGCAGAAGTAAGTAGCAGTACTGCAATCCCCTACAATAACCTTGCAGTCCCCCCACAACTCCTTTTTGGGTCAGGACCCCTACAATTACAACACCATGAAATTTCAGATTCAAATAGCTGAAATAATTACATTTAAGATTTTTTAAATCCTGTGACTGTGAAATTTACCAAAATGCCCTATGAATTTGGTAGGGCCCTATAGATAAGCTATTTAAACAGACTAGCGCTACCAGTTTTCCTTTGCTTCTAGTACATGAAACACATTTTACTGAATCTGTTCCCTGACCATCACTCCAGTTAATCCAACCATACCATTTATCGGGATGTCAATTAAGTGGTTTCTACTGAAAACCGTGAAATTCCTTTTTCTACTATTAGTGACATAGGGCTGGAAGGCATCTCCTGGGTCATCGAGTCCAATCCCTTACTATTGCAGGTAATCTCTTCATATAATCCTGTTCATAAATATTCAAGCTCCATCTTAAAACTAGTTAGATTGTTTGCCCCCATTACTCCTATTTGAAGGCAGTTCCAGAATCTCATTCCTCTGATGGTTAAATGATTGTTACCTTCCCAAAAGATCATTAATAGTTATTGTTTGAATCAGGAGTATATAGCAACTCAATACAGAGATGCCATCCCTCCTTATTTTTTTGTAATCCTAATTTTTTCATGTAATTGTAAAATTACTAAATCAGTTTAAATCTACAAATTTTGCAAGCTGAACTATGCACACTTTATTTATATATAGAAAAGTGGGGGTCAGTCACTCATTGCCACTTGGGTTTGACCAACACAGAAAATAGTACCACAGGGTGGCATTCTTCACCACCACCCAGTGGCATATGTGCAGACTGTGCAGTCAGGGTCTGATAGGAGGCACGCCACAGTGATTTAGGCCACGTCTATACGACGCGCCATATCGGCGCGTTACAATCGATTGCTCGGGGATCGATATATCGCGTCTCATCTAGACGCGATATATCGATCCCTGAGCGCGCTTACATAGATTCCGGAACTCCACCAAAACCAACGGAGTTCCGGAATCGACATGGCGAGCCGCGCACATCGATCCCGCGCGGTGAAGACGGGTGAGTAGATCGATTTTAGATAATCGATTTCAGCTACGCTATTCTCGTAGCTGAAATTGCATATCTAAAATCGATTTTCGCGCGTCGTGTAGACCTGGCCTTAGAATCGTTTGGGGCATTGCTGGATTCATGGGCCAAGCCACAGGTTGCATGTTGCACTGTAGCTGTCCTGTGTGGACCCTGCTGGACCTAGAGCAGGCCAGCTGGCTCCACATTGGGCAACTGGAGTGCAACACACACGGAGCTTGTGGCTTGAGCAGCAAATCCTGCAACCCAAACCCCACTGACAATCACCGCAGCGTACATCCTATCAGATCCTAGCTGCATATTCTGCTGGGGAGAAAAGGAGGAGGTGGTGGAGGAGGAGAGAGGGAACATGACAAAGGAGGAGGATCATCTGAGAAGGAGCTCCAGGCCCAAGACTGGCCAAGGTAATTAAGAGCTTTAGGTGGTTGGAGGGCAGCTTTCCTAGGGCCAATCCTACCATCCTCCCTGTTTGGGATTGTGGGGTCAGGGGCACAATAAGGAAGGTCCCAGGGCCCCCTCTTGGCCATAGACTGGGAGGGGACAGGGGAAGAGGGATCCTGGTTTTAGAGGGGAGGGGGCAAAGGTTGTGGTTTCTGCAGGGAGGAGGAGGATAGAAGAAGAGAGGCCTCAGTTACTCTTAACGTGGACAGAATTGCATCTGAAATTCACTGCAAGTGTTCAGACGCTACCCCAGGCCCTCTGCTATTTGGCTTTGGTACTTGCTGCTGGTCCAAACAACCTCTCTAATTTTTTTTTCATAAACATCCCTAGAATTCTTAGAACAAGGTTGTCATTTCTGTCAAGAGCTTTTATTTCTCTGTAACACCATAATTTGTTTTTTAATTCACCTCCTAGTGTGAATAACCAAACTCACCAATTTGTGGGCAGTTGAGTTATTTTAAAATACCTGTCATGCAAGAATCTCAAACTGCTTTAATATCATAACACCCATGAAGTCAGGGCTTATTCTCATTTTACATGAAGAAACTAAGGCAGGGAGAAGTGAAGTGACTTTCCAGTGGAACCATAGAAAGTTAGTGGCAGTAAGCTGTTTTCTTCCACCTGCAATACTTAGCAACAAAATGCTGCTGTCTGGATCACTTTCACGTTTACATCTTTTTGGAAAAAAAAGATTAAAATAAGATCATCACGAAGCTCTAGGGTTAACACCTTTAAAATAAACTTAAGTTGAATTGTGGTTTATCCTATTCATAGAATCTAGAGACAGAAAAGATCTGAGGTCATCTTCGTCAATCTCTCTGCCATTATAGGATTGTTCCCTGTTGTAAATCTGTACAGCCCAATCAGCAAATACAGTTGTGCTGATATGGAATTTAGTATGCTAGAAATACTAGGTTTTGTTCATGTACTCCTCAGTTTGGTCAAGTCAGCCTGCAGCAGTGTGACTTAACTACAATACCAGATGTATGTTAACAGACCACTAAAATACATCCTGGAATATTAAGATAATATGTAAACTAAATGATATGCAGTGAAAACATTTTATTTCATTATATTTTTCTAGTTTCATGCAGAAGTATATTTTGACCATGAATTGCAAAATTATGTTCTTGTGGATCAAGGCAGTCAGAATGGCACAGTTGTTAACGGAAATCAGATTCTACAGGTGAGCATTGCAATTTACTGTGATTAGGACACTAGGGACATATACTGCATTATAGAAAAGCAGATCAGTCACATGGTCATTTTAAATGAAATTCTGACTTATAAATCACCACTGATGATTTTGCTAAGTGGTTTTTCTTCCATGCATGAATCATTTCTTTGCTTCTACTCAGTTTTTAGGTGTACTTATGATACATTTTTCATATTTATTTTGGATTAGTTAAAAATGTAGTTAGATTACCGAGATACCAATTTAAATATACTGAATGACTCACATATAAACAATATTCATGGAATACATGTAATGGTGCATTTTATCAGTTATTCTAATAAATACAACTGACAAAATGGTGTAATTTTTCTGTAGCCTAAAACAAAATGTGACCCCTATGTTCTGGAACATGGGGATGAAGTAAAGATCGGAGAAACTGTGTTATCCTTCCACATACATCCTGGCAGTGACACCTGTGATGGATGTGAACCGGGACAGGTCAGAGCACATCTTCGCCTTGATAAGAAAAAGGAATGTTCTGGTAAGTGATGATATTGTTGGATATGGTATTGACGGTAGCTCTTACATTACAAAATTAATTGAGAATGTAAAATAGTCACCCTTTTCCCTGAACCAGGTAGTTCTATTTCAAATAGTTATAAGAAAGAAAATGGTCTGCTGTCAGCTGGGTATATTTCTATACTATATGTCATGTGATGTATTTTCCTCTCAATACATATACATAAATGTTAGAAGATTTGGGTTATTTAGTACCATTGTGTTCTTGAAGTTAACTTGTAACAGAAATACAACATTCTGATCGTATTGCTACAGCTAGCAATTTTTGTTTAGGATCTAGGAACGCACAAAACAGAAAAGAAACTTAAATCTATTATATCTCGTCATTATACTCAGTTGTATTGATCATTTTAGCAATTGTAGAACAACAGTAGTTAGAACAAAATTTTCTATAATATTAATTCTGTCTATACTTCAAAACAGTATTACTTAATTATCCAGTTAAATCTGGTCTTGTGGTCTCCCTTTAGGTCCAGCACTGAATAAAGAAGAGAGAGAATTAGTTAGAAGAAAAGCATTAAAAAAAATACGGGTGAAATATGGTTTACAGGTAAGTTCACAATAAGTGTTTATGAACTGCTCGAAATCTGTGGAGTTTATATTTACTCTGATTCCTAGTTTAAATCATAGATTTTTAACAGGGAAAGTTTTCAAATATGCACCTTATTTAAAGAATACTGGTTTAATGAGAAATTCTAATCTTACACCACTAATTATAGCTGCTATTTTACAAATAACATTCAAAGAGGAAGAAAAGTTGGTAGGGGGAGGTGGAAGTTCTCTCATACAGGCTCAGGGGAAAAGTGTCCAGTTGTAGTGATTTGAGAATAAAGCCAGATGCCTATCCCTTTGAAGATAAGATATCCTGTGATTTTTCTTACTACAAGCTGGGAAAGGGACACTGCAGTTCAGCACAAACTAGACTTGGAAGGAGAGAGC
The DNA here is from genome assembly GCF_003597395.2 of Chelonoidis abingdonii. Taxonomy (NCBI): domain Eukaryota; kingdom Metazoa; phylum Chordata; order Testudines; family Testudinidae; genus Chelonoidis; species Chelonoidis abingdonii. The sequence continues at coordinate 47,908,740 of NC_133774.1, read as the reverse complement.
CTGAGGAATAAGAAGGGAGAAAAAGAGAAAGCAATGGAGAAGAAATGATAGGAGGAAAGAGGATTTAAGGGAAAAAAATTAAATCTTTCTTATTTCTACCATCCCTTAAAGAAATACTTTTTAGTGTTCTGAAGCTTAGTTGAGGGTTCTCTTGAGTCTCACTTAAGCAGCTTATTGTAAAAGTTATCATATGTTTTTAATTTGTGGTTTTTTTCCATGCTCTAGTACAATTTTTTTTGGAGGGGCATAACACTGTTTCAATCAATAGTGTAGCATATGTATCCATACATATTTTTATACTTTAAAATGTGCATATATTGTTCACACATTGTGAATATGTATTTTGTGTGTGTGTGTGTGTGTGTGTATGTATATATATATATATGCACATACGATATTTGTGTGCATATATCATGTTTATATGCATATGTGTCCAATTTTAAGGATATTTTAGAACCCAACCTTAAGCTGAGTGGTTTGAGCATTGGCCTGCTAAACCCAGGGTTGTGAGTTCAATCCTTGAGGGGGCCATTTGGGAATTGGTCCTGCTTTGAGCAGGGGGTTGGACTAGATGATCTCCTGAGGTCCCTTCCCACCCTAATGATCTATGATTCTATGTAGTCATGACCAGCCCCTCTGTAGTGCACATTCATGTGGGAAACAGGGCGCCTTCAGGGTCCCTTTACTTTAGCAGCTAATCAAATATCACCAACACAGAATCTGTATAAGTACAGAATCTCTCGTTCATTCTGTAGTAATTGACATTAATGGGCAGCAGGATTCCTGGGGCACTACTTAGAGAGATAAAATTGCAATACATGAAATTCCCAATGGTTTGTAAATTATGGTTTTGTGCTTAATGTGAGGAAATTGATTCTTCATGTCAGGAGGTCACATATATTTAATTACGCCAGGAACATGGTACTATAGAGAGATTATATGGTTTTAATTAGACTGGCATAAAACCTGATGTACTTGCTAATAACACATTATCATGTGGTAGTGACATGGAACTACTGAAGGAGAATTCTATAGTATTTGGTCATGAGGTTTTGAATTAATAAAATATGGTGACGCTATTCGAGTTGTTTGGGAAAAAGAAAAACAGGTTTACAAAAAAGGGAGCATTTAAAGCCTGTCACTGATCTCTTTCCGTAATGGAATTTTTGTGTTTGTAAAGAATACAGACTATGAAGACAACAAAGCAGTAAAAAATCCAAATTACAAAGATAGAGCAGGAAAACGCAGGGAGACCATTGGAAGTGAGGGGACATTTCAAAGGGATGATACTCCAGCTTCAGTCCATGTGTAAGTCTGTAAAATCTTATTCAGTGCTCTGCTAATGCATAGCAAACCTTTCATGCACATTTATAGGTGGTGATAAAGTGAATTTATAATGGTAACCTGATTTGATATCATTTGGGCTGAATGTATAGTGTAAGAGCATTCAGGTTACTGCACTGACTCCCAGATTCACATTAGGCCACCATTAACTCCCACACAGAAATTTTAATCTAGCATTAAATTTCCTCAAGTGCATTTCTTATCAACACAATAAATTAAAGTCAAGGAAATAAGCAGTTACACTATGTTAGTGTCCACAGCAACCTCAGTTCCTATGCCTTACAACTAGAGCCCTACCAAATTCACGGTCTGTTTTGGGCAATTTAATGGTCATAGGATTTTTAAAATAATCTGAAATTTCATGGTGTTTATAATTGTAGGGATCCTGACCCAAAAAGGAATTGTGTGGGAATCACAAGGTTATTGTAAGGGGGGTTGCGGTCCTGCCACCCTTACATTTGCGCTGCTGCTGGCAGCTCCACTGCCTTCAAACTGAGCAGCTGGAGAGGGGTGGCTGGTGGCCAGGAACCCAGCTCTGAAGGCAGAGCCACCACCAGCAGCAGCGTAGAAGTAAGGATGGCATGGTATGATATTGTCATCCTTACTTCTGCGCTGTGCTGTTGGAGCGCTGCCTTCAGAGCTGGGCACTCATCCAATAGTTGCTGCTCTCTGGCTACCCAGCTCTGAAGGCAGCGCAGAAGTAAGGGTAGCAATACCGCAACCCCCTTAAAATAACCTTGAGATACACCCCCCGCCCCTGCAACTCCCTTTTGGGTCAGAACCCCCAATTTGAGAAATGCTGGTTTCCCCTGTGAGAGCCTTATAGAATAGGGTAAAAGCACACAGAAAACAGATTTCATGGGGGAAGACTAGATTTCGTGGTCCATGATGCATTTTTCTTGGCCATGAGTTTGGTAGAGCTCTACTTATAAGCCATTGTAACATCTACATTTACTCAGATTCTTCATCTCCAACATATAGTCACTCACAATGCATACAACCATTTCTTCTAAATCAGAGGCTCTCAACCTTTTTCTTTGAGCCCCCCTCGCCCCCCACTTCCCAACATGCTGTAAAAACACCATGGTTTACCTCTGCCATAAGTGGTTTTCTATATATAAAAGCCAGGGCCGGAGATCAAGGGTAGCAAGCCGGGCAATTGCCTGGGGCCCCATGCTGCAGGGCCCCCCACAAAGCTACATACTACATTAGGGTCAGGCTTCAACTTCAGCCCCTATGGAGCTGGCACGGCTCAGCCTTTCCTGCGGGTATCAGCCCCATTTTCGACAGTGGGGCTATGGCTCTGCCCTAGGCCCCAGCGAGTCTAAATGCCTGCCCCTGCTTAGAGGCCCCCCCCCCCCCCCCCGCCCGTAGACCTTGCCCCCGGTAACCTGCTCGAGGCCCCCTAGGAGGCCCGAGACTCCTGGTTGAGAACCACTGTTCTAAATCACATTGTTTCACATGCTTAATTATGACAAATCATAATCTTACCAAGATTATCATTAAGAGTGGGTTTTAGAGGAATTGAATGTATGCATTTGTAGGGGGCTGTGTGTTGGAAGTTAAGACATTTGTTGTGACAAATAAGCTTTTAAGAATTACGAAGTTTGAGTAATACGGCAGGTGAATTGACATTGCTCAGGATGTTAATGTAGCCTTACCTGGCGATATCCCTGATTTTAATGATTGCACTGGTAGAATATACACTTGAGCCAACCATAATTCTGAGGTAACAAACATGGGGTGTTTTTTTTGTTTTTGGTTTTTTGGGTTTTTTTTTTGTTTGTTTGTTTGTTTGTAGACATTTCCTATTGAAAGAGGAGATTAATGATAAACTTGGGGCATAGGGAAGACAAGGATAGTAAAGGTTGTCAAATGGGAGAACTTGCAGATAGGGCACTTAGGATTGGTGGGCAGAGGAGGGTTTTGATGGTGGTCATGATGGACGCAGAGGCTGGTGGTTTGGGATGGGGAAACAAGGGGCTCAGGACATATAGGGTTTGTAGTGATAGTATTGGTGTCAAGCTGCCAGGGACTCAGACTGTACAATGAGGCTCTGTGGAGGCAATTCATTTGGAGAACAAGAGTTACTACTTTCTGTTCATATACTCTCTGCTGTGCCCCACAGTGGTATAGCAAGCCAAGATTGGAACAGTCCCTTCACTTAAAATGGCAATTTTCGCAAAGGATGACTAACTCAATTTCACAAGCTAGTGTATACTAAAAAAAGTCACTTCATTTCTTGAAACAGATTTTGTCAGTGCCAACAAAAATTCAATAAAGTTTAACTTTTGCATTGTGTTCAGCATAGTCTGGAGGCAGACATGAACATGTTCAGCCCCTCATGCTTGCATATAGGTAATGGCAAGTGCAATTGCCTAGTTTGCAGGAGCAGCAGTTGTGCACGCATTTGAAAAACAGACCGCAAACACTAGGAATAGAGTTAAAATTCTATTTTGTCTTCCTCATGTTTTTAGCTAACTTTACTTTACTTTTAAAGTGAAATCAGTGATAGCAACAAGGGTCGCAAAATGCTGGAGAAGATGGGATGGAAAAAAGGAGAAGGGCTAGGCAAGGATGGTGGTGGAATGAAGAATCCGGTAGGTTTCTGTGACTTTTTTGCTTTACAGGTTACACAGAGATATAAAAATGCATTTGCACCGAAAATGCTAGTTTCATTTAGGTCATGAGGAACTTACAGGATTTCAAAGTACTAGATGTGGGGCATTTCAGCAGGGCAGTACTCGCTATTAAATTATTAATCTAGTATTTTGAAATTATATATCAATAGTTGCCGTGCTTCACTGGAAAATGTTAGTGGTGTATACATTGTTAGGGAATTGAGGTTGGGGCTGGGGTACAGACTGTGTCTAGATAGCTAATCAGTAGTTCAGTTATCTTAATGCTTCACACAAAGCCTAGAGAACTAATTTCCTTTGTGTTCTCCCTTTTATAGGGAGCATGCAAGTATTTTAAAAGATAGACTTTTTGGGTAAGATCCTCTGCTGTGCCCCACAGTGGCATAGCACAGAACTTGCAACCAACGGAGGAGTAGAAAAGGGCTAAGGTGGCTTTAAGCCACTTCGTGCCCTTCCAGTTTTGAGCTGCCATGGAAGCCAGTGTGGCCTCCTTGCCACATCTCCCATCAAAAAAGTGTAACTTAGAGAGCTGTGGGAGTTCTGTTTTAAGTTCTGTTTGCCTAAGGGTAACTGAGCTGCCCAGAATCTATACAGTGCTGTGTTGCAGCACGTTCCCAATGCACCCCTTCTGCATCCAGCACAGCCACTGTGTCAGTTTCCGAAGGTGAAAGGATCGTTGTGGAGCAGCAGAATGCAGATAGAATAGATACTGGGTTTGGATTTTAGAGTGGTAGGTGCTATATTATGGAGTGAGAATCTGGCACTTGCATGGAATAGGTAGAGGGTGGACTGTGCCTCACAAATTTAAAAAAACATGCTAGTTGCATACATGCTAAAACATCCTCTTATGTTTCTTTAGATTGTTCAGCATCTAAAAAGTTCAGGGTTTGGGGTGTTGTGGGGTTTTGTTTTGTTTTTTGGCAGATCACCTCTAAAATGAATGAGATGAGTAGCAGGCTTTTATCAACATGAGATCAGTGTTCATGATTTGGGTATTTTATTGTTAGTCAAACATAGCAGGTTTCTTAATGTTTTACAGAGCTTGATAGGTGTACAGTAATCAGAGGTGACAATAAGCCACTATGGTGTACCTGTGGTGGTGATTTAAAGGGCCCAGGGCTCCAGCTGCTGTGGGGAGCCCCAGACCCTTTAAATCACTGCTGGAGCTCCGGCAGCTAGGCTCAGGCAGGGATTTAAAGGGCCTGGTGCTCCTGCAACTGCAGGGAGCCCTGGGCCCTTTAAATTGCCGCCGGAGCCCTGCTGCCGCTACCCCAGAACAGTGGCAGGAGGGCCCCGGTGGTGATTTAAAGGGCCCTGGGCTCCCTGCAGCAGCTGGAGCACGGGCCCTTTCAGTCACCTCCGGAACCCTGCCGCCTCTGCGGTGCTTTAGAGGGCCCGGGGGTCCCTGCAGTGGCTGGAACGCTGGGCCCTTTAATTTGCCCCTGAGCTCCCAGCCGCCTCTGCAGCTGCCCCGCCTCTTTCCATTGAGGCCATGCCCTGCTAAGGACTCCATCATACTGGTAAGTCTTCTAAGTTACTTTCACCCCTGACAGTAATGTTGAAGTATTTGAAATATGGAATGCATAACACTTTTCAATGTGTCTGACAGATCCAGGTTGAGATACACAAGATGCATGCAGGCTTGGGTACAAGTAGACCAGCTTCAGTTGAAGATGTTCAGATCATCAACAGCAAGAACAAAAAGAACTGGGATAAAGCAAGAGAGAGATTTGCTGAAAGCTTCCAGGAAGCTAAGACGCAGAAAGATATACCCAAAGTTATGCCTTGGGTTAGAGGGACTGCAGAATGAAAATACTCAGTCCCAGAGCAGGATAATTCATGTATATAAAGAATGTCTGAGAGTTTATTTTTATTTTTTGCTAAATAAGAAGTAACAAGTAATATACAGCTGTGAAGAATCTTCTCAAGATTCAGAGGTGTATGTTAAGATTAACTATAGTTTTATTTGGTTTACACTAGTGTTCACACATTAAAAAAAAACAAAAAACAAAAAAAAAACAACCCACAATTTTTAAATAAGCAGTGAAAACCAGACTGATGCAGGTATTGCTTAGAAGGATGTTCAAATGGAAGTACTTGAATGTGATGCTCATTAAGGGAAGGAATTTTCTTTAAATATTTATTTTTTTAATACAATAACCCACTGCAATTAAAACTATTTTGATTTGCTTTTAAACTGTTTTTTCCAAACTTATGAAGATTATTTTTTTAATGTTCTAACAAGCAAAAATCCCACAAAACAATGCAAGAGGTTTTTAAATGTTGCCTTTTCCTCTCTTGTGAGCATTTGGTCCGAATTGTTGTGAAACTTAGAGGTACATTACAACTAAATTCATACAATTCAGTACTGATCACATGCATCTCAATTTACTCTTCATATATGAAATTAAATTCCTGATATTTTTAACAATCCATGTCTACTTTGTATTTCTAAATACTATGTTCCATGAAAGAAATGACCACTATTAGTAAAAGAACAATATTCAGAGAACAGTTTGTAGTAAAGCCTTATTTTCTTCTGTGAAGAATTTGTGTGATGAATCTGTAACATACCATTTAGAAGGAGTATGCTCAGAAACCTGCTATTTAGGAGTATTACAGTATTTATTAGCCTCTTCAGGCTGGCTGTTCTCATACACCCATTGCTGGCAATGGAGTTTATGCCAGAGGGAAAAAATCAGACTTTCCGTGCACAAGGATTGCAAATCTGAAACTGAAAACTTGATATTTATTGAATGTTCTTAAACACAATAAATGAAATATTGTCAAATTTAAATTGTGTGATTCTTGACATTAACTTATGAGTATGTTGGATGTGGGGGTTCTCTTTAAAATTAGGACACTTTCCTAATCTCTCTCCATTCAGGTTAAAATATCCTGATACTGCTGTCACAGTAAAGGAGACTAGTAAGCAGACATAACATCCACCTTGTTTACCACGGCTATACTATCCAACTTCAAGCATACTGCTGAGGCCAGAACAGCTGCTAGTCATTCTTCTTAGCATTTCTTATCATCAGAGGCACCAGAGGGTGTAATAAGAAATAGCGATGCTTTGATTACTAGTTAATGTTGTAGTTTAAAGCCTTTGTTTTAATCATCTGAAAGCAGCTACTGAAAAATGCCTTGCCCAGAGGTAGTATTTTAAACAGTTTTGTGTACAAGTGCTTAGAACAGCTATAGCAATTCTGTATTAAACTAGCTTTGAAGAAATCAAAATATTAACATTAGTCTTTGTACAGGTAAATTGAAGACATCACAATTACCAATATAGTTTAGTGCTAACATTTTCCTGTAAGACTATATTCCATAACAACAAATTAACATATTGAGTCACTTCTGAAGATGTAGCTCCAGAAGCGTGACTTGTATTCCAAGGCATTCTGAAGCTTTTCTTATAGTTAAGGGGGAAGCTTAGTCCTCCAAGTACCTTTTATTAAAAAAAAAAAAAAATCCTGGAAAAGTGCAACAAGATACTTTGTAAAAATATTTAAGATTTTGATCTTACATGAAGAAAGTACTTTTCTTGCAAGTAAAAACATATGCTTGCTCATGCATATGCAATAAGAACCTGATGAATCTACACCACCACAACTAAGGAATTATAGACACTGTATTTCTCTGCTGCTAGCAAATATTTACTTTTCAAATCAGTGGTTCACACATATAATCATGTTAAATGAGTTATGTTCACAAACAGGTGTGCCTCTCCACTTCAAAGGCCCCTTGAAAATTTTTCCTTTGGTATCTGATCCTACAGTTGCCCTCTGTCAAAGCTGAGATGAACACAGCACTGCCTTTTATTTGCTTGGTTCTGCTACCCTTAGCCCTTCTGGCAGTAGCTAACATTTTCTCCCAGCCCTGCCCACAGCGGTTGGGGAGGAAGGTAGCGTATATGAAGCCTCATAGCTTAGTAAAGGAAAGTGGGTGGGTGGAAAGGACAAATGAAAGACAATGCAACATTCTTGCAAATCAGGAGTCTTGATAGAAGTATCTGATTTAATATTTAATATCAAGTTCTGGTTACCATTGCAAAGATTAGTCAGATTTACTGTGAAATGACAGTAGTGTAACTTAAGTATTCAATTACAATAGAAGCATTTGTTTTCCCTCTTGGATTGTCTTTCCAAAAGCTTGTTGGAACCTGAATATTAAGTATTAATTACTACAGTTTGAAGATCTGCTGCACTGCCAATATTTTGTAGATATTTAATAGGTGTCCCACAGTTTGCTTTGAATGTACAAGTCAATTCTTCAAAGAGGTTCAAATTGACTAAAAGCTATTTGAGTTAAATGTAATTTTGCAGAGTAATAGCTTTCTCTCCACTCTGTTTAGGAGACGAGTTGTGCGTAAAGATACACGTTAGATATGTTTTCATTATCATAATTGTTCATTTTTTCTATAAATGATCAGTTTATAGTACAGATTGAAATAATACAATCATACGTGGGTGGGCATTTTCTATTAAGCAGTCATCACACTGCATGCAACCTCTTTGTCCTCAAAGGAAACTTGAACAACACCTTCAGAAGACAAGCTTGGGAACCTAATAATTCTAGACATCACCATGGACTAATCTGACACACTGGTTTTATGGCTCATTATGACAATCTGTAACATCCTACAGCCTGCTAACCCTTAATTGCCCACTTCATGTTAAGTTGTCTCCTATAGCAGGTGTGCTTTTCCCTTCTGCCCTGCCCCATCTGCTTAATAGTCCCAACTTGTATTTAGCTCAGATACTCTAGTTACCTTCCCCAGACCTGAAGAAGCGCAATGTTAAGCTCAAAAGCTTGTCCCTCCCACCAGCAAAAGCTGGTCCAATAAAATATTACCTCACCCACCTTGTCTCCATCACTTTAAAAACAGTTTTCAGAAATGTCAGTTGTTTATATAAGTCAATGTAGGTGTGACAAGTTCCAGAGTCTGAGTTTTCATAAGAACGTGTTGGAGGAAAAGCAGTATTACTCTAACAAACCATCACTTTCATATTTGGAGAGGAGCAATAGCAGATGTGGTTATTTAACAAAGCCTCTTTGTCTATTTCTAAGTGGGTCTCAACCAGGGGCAGATGTATGCATGGGGGTATTCAGTGGGGTACAGTACATCCAGATGTTTGCCTAATTTTACAACAGGCTACATAAAAAGCATTAGTGAAGTCAGTAAAAACTAAAATTTCATGTAGAAATGACTTGTTTATATTGCTGTATATGAGGGCTGTTGATTAATTGCAGTTAACTCACAGGACTAACTCAATCATGATTTAAAAATTAGTCTTGAACAATTTAATTGCACGGTTAAACAATAGAATACCAATTGAAATATATTCAGTATTTTGGGATGTTTCTACATTTTCAAATATATTGAAATTACAACACAGAATACAAAGTAGACAGTGCTCATTTATATTTATTAAATATTGCACTGTAAAAAATGAGTTTTTCAATTTACCTCATACAACTACTGTAGTGCAATCTCTATCATGAAAGTACAACTTACAAATACAGATTTGTTACATAACTACACTCAAAAACAAAACAATGTAAAACTTTAGAGCCTACAAGTCCACTCAGTCCTACTTCTTGTTCATCCAATCCCTCAGACAAACAAGTTTGTTTATATTTGCAGGAGATAATCCTGCCCACTTCTTGTTTACAGTGTCACCTGAAAGCGAGAACAGGCATTCTCATGGCATGGTTGTAGCCAGCATCACAAGACATTTATGTGCCAGATGCGCTAAAGATTCATGTGTCCCTTCATGCTTCAAACGCCATTCCAGAGGATATGCGTCTATGCTGATGACAGGTTCTGCTCAATAACAATCCAAAGCAGTGCAGGCCAATGCATGTTCATTTTCAACATTTGAGTCAGATGCCACCAGCAGAAGGTGGATTTTTGGTGGTTCAGTTCTGTAGTTTCCACATCGGAGTGTTGCTCTCAAGACTTCTGAAAGCATGCTCCACACCTCATCCCTCTCAGATTTTGGGTCGAGTGCCATACCTATCTTTAGAAATCTCATGTTGATCCCTTTTGTTTGTTTTGTCAAATCTGCAGTGAAAATGTTTTTAAAACAAACGTGCTGGGTCATCAGCCGAGACTGCTATAACATGAAATATATGGCAAAATGTGGGTAAAACAGAGCAGGAGACATACAATTCTCCCCCCCCAAGGAGTTCAATCACAAATTTAATAAAGGCATTTTTTTAACAAGTGTCATCAGCATGGAAGACTGTCCTCTGTAATGGTGACCGAAGCATGAAGGGGCATATGAATGTTTAGCATATCTGGCATGTAAATACCTTGCAATGGCAGCTACAACAGTGCAATGTGAACACCTATGCTCATTTTCAGGTGACATTATAAATAAGATGAGCCCACACCAGGGGCACCGATCAAGGGACTGAAGGTGTACATCGCTGATGGAATGGCGCAGACCCTCTGGGACATGCACCACGCAGCAAGAACTTCGGGACCTGCCCAGACTTTCTCTAAGGGTCTGGTACTGATCCTGGGACCAATCAGACACCAGAGATCACCGATTGCTGGGCCATCATCGTCCAAGAAGGAGATGGCCCTACTCAGGATGATCCTCCTGGCAACCAACCCGTAGTAACTCCCGCTCCCATTCAATGTCCTGGTACCAGTCGAGTAGCGTGAGGCGTGGATCACCAGGTATCAGATGCAGATCTGCCGAATGCTGTCGGACCCTGAGAGCCCAACCAAGACAATCTCGCTCAGACAGGTCGGCTTCAGGATGCAGCAACCGACACTGGTCAGACAAGAGCCACCTCTCACCCCGATCCTGGTCACCTGGTACCAACTACTCTGCTGGTATCTCTGGCTCAGAGTGAGGTTCTCTGACTGCAAGACAAGCCCCAGTACTGGCGGAGCTGACTACATTATCAGCACCAAAACCTGCCCCATGGCCCTAAGTGCAGTGGCAAGTGCTATGGTAGCCATAGAACCCCTGGGGGTTCGCCCAACCTTCCCAGGCTGCCCGATCGGTGTTGGGAGCCTCGAAGGGGCCAGTGGCCTCAGTATCCCATCCCCCTCTGGTACTCAAGGCTTCAGGGGGTAAGACCTTGCAGGTCCAGGAGGACCCAGGGGCGCAAGGTGCTAGACCACCAATGGACATGGAGGTTCCCATAGCACCAGCATCATCCTCATCAGCACCAGACGAGGGTATGATGGGGCCCTCTCACTTGGTTCCTCAGGATGACACCAGAGCACACCAGGAAATTTTGAAGAGGGTCGCTTCTAACCTGGTGCTTCAGGCAGAGGAACTGGAAGAGTCCTCGGACTTTGTTTGATGTCCTATATTCTTTGGTGACCACCACGGTGCTCCTACCCCTTCATGAAGGGGTCTCCAAAACCATTAATGCCCTGTGCCAGACCCCCTCTTCCCGGCCCATCTCTGAAAGGGCCGAACATAAGTACTTCATGCCGACCAAAGGGCGTGAGTACCTATACTCCCACTCAGCCCCCAATTCTCTTGGGGTTGAGGTGGTGACCCACAAGAGGAGGCAGGGACAACCCAAGGCCACCCCCAAAAATAAAGATGGAAGATCGATCTTCTCGGGCGAAGGGTTTATTAATCTTCCAGACTTCAGTTGAGAGTAGCCAATTATCAAGCCCTCCTTAGCCAATATGACTTCAATATGCGACAAGCCATGGCCAAGTTCAAAGGGTCGCTCCCTGAGGCTTCCAGGAAGGAGTTCCGAGCGATCCTTGATGAGGACCTGACTGCTCCCTGTACCATGGCTTACGCTATCTCCATGCGACGAGTCTCTTGGCTGCTCCTCTCTGGGTTGTCCACCGAGGCCCAGAAGTCATTGCAGGATCTGCCCTTCAGTGGTGGGGCCCTATTTGAGAAGCAAACAGACAACAAGTTGCATGGCCTCAAGGACTCTCGCACCAGCCTGAAAACCCTGGGTCTCTACGTCCCAGCCCTGGTGCATAAGCAGTTCAAACCACAGCAGCATCAGGGCCAGGGGAGCCACCAGGACCAACCCCATAAATGAGCCAAGGGCTACAAGTGCTGCCCGAACTACCCGCCTCCACCCTCTGCCCAGTTGGGCTTGACCCTTAATAAGCAGGGGGCCAAACAGTCACTTTGAGAGTGCGCCCAAGGGTGACCTACCAGACTAGTCCCCGGATCCATCTTTTTCCTGTGTTCTCTGATGACCTTCCCCTTTCCTTCCAGCTTGGACCACTATAATGTCAGACTGCTGGGTCCTCACCACAGTTGAATGGGGTTAGACCCTGTCATAAACAGATAGTTAAGGGTTAATGTCTCTCTTACCTGTAAAGGGTTAACAAACAGTGACCTGCAACACCTGACCAGAGGACCAATCAAGGAAACAAGATACTTTCAAATCTCGAGGGAACGCCTTGTTTGTGGTTTTTTGGGCTTGCTTTGTTTCTCTCTGGGTCCTGGAAGGGACTAGATGTGCAACCAGGTTTCTTGCCAATCTCCCTGCTACAGGTCTCTTATATATTCATAATTAGTGCAGTATTAAGTAGAAGGCGGTTATAGTCTTTTAAATTTGTCTTTTCTTTAGTTTCAGATGTGTAGTTTGCTGGAAAGTATTTTTAAAATTTGTATTTTTGCTGGGGAGGCTTTTTTCTCACTGGTGTCTATAAGCTGAAAGACCCTGTAATATTATATCTTGTATTTACAGAGATTTCTTATTTTTTCTTTCTTTTATTAAAAACTTCCTTTTAAAGACCTGTTTGATTTCTTCCCCAGTTGAGGCTCAAGGGAATTGAGTCTGTACTTACCAGGGAAGTGGTGGGAGACAGGGACAAAGAAGGGAGGGGGAGGGTGAAGGGGGAATCCCTTTGTTTAGATTCACGGAGCTTGAATCTGTATTGCCTCTGGGTGAGGTGGAAAGCCTCTGTTTTAAGATTCAAGGAGTTTGAATCCCAGTATCTTCCAGGGTAACCCAGGGAGGGAAAGTCTAGGAGAGGCACTAGTGAGGGAAAGAGTTTACTTTCCTTGTATTAAGATCCAGGGGGTCTGGGTCTTGGGGGTCCCCAGGGAAGGTTTTGGGGAGACCAGAGTTATCAGGCACTCAGAGTCCTGATTGGTGGCAGCGTATCAGATCTAAGCTGGTAATTAAGCTTAGAGGAATTCATACTAGTACCTCATTTTTGGACTCTAAGGTTCAGACTGAGGAAAGTATACTATGACAGACCCTCCAATTCCTTTCTGCCCCCCTTCCCTGTCCCTCTTCAGGGACTGCTCTCACGAGAGTCTCCTTGTGCAGGAGGTAACAGGGTTACTACTGCTGGGTGCGGTGGAAGAAGTTCCTCTCAAGTACAGGAACAAGGTGTTCTATTCCTGGTACGTCTTAATCCCAAAAACTCAGGGCTGTCTACAGCCTATCCTGGACCTGCGAGACCTCAACAAATACCTACAGAAGCTAAACTTCCACATGGTCTCTGGCTTCTAGTATCACCTCTCTGTATCCAGGAGATTGCTATGCCGCCCTCGACTTGAAGGATGCATACTTCTACGTAGCGATCTTTCAAGCACACAGGCACTTCCTCGGGTTTATGATGGGGCCCCACCACTATCAGTTTATAGTCCTCCCATTCAGCTTGGCAACAGCACCAAGGTTGTTTATCAAGTGCATGTCAGTGGTAGCGGCTTACCTCAGGTGCCAGGGTATCCAGATCTACCTGTACCTCGACGACTGGCTCGTCAAGGGTGGTTCCAAGTCTCAAGTCCAAAGGGATGTTGCAGTGCTTCAAGCCACGTGCCGCTCTCTGAGCCTACTGGTGAACAACAAAATGTTGACATTACTGCCAGTGCAGAGGATAGAGATCATCGGAGCGGTCCCCGACTCTACCTGTGCCAGAGGGTTCCTGCTGCTGGAAAGGTTCCACACGATAGCAAACCTCGTCACAGCAGTCTCCGCATTCCCTCTGACTACAGCCAGGGTCTGTCTGCGCCTGGTGGGCCACATGGCAGCATGCACTTACATAGTCTACCATGGCAGGCTCCAGATGCAGCCCCTGCAACAATGGCTGGTGACGGTCTATTCCCAGTCCCAAGACCCCCTGGAGAAGATTACCATTCCCCAGGTGAAACTTACCTCACTGCAATGGTGGACCGACCGCAGGACAGTCCTGGAAGGGGTTTCATTCGACAACCCTCCTCACTCCATCGCATTGGCGTTGGACACCTCAGACCTCGGCTGGGGGGCACATCTCAGCAACCTCCAGACACAGGGGATGTGGTCCCCAGAGAAAGCACAGTTACACATAAACCTCGAAGAGCTCCGAGCAGTCTGGATGGCATGCAGAATCTTCTTGCGCCACCTGTCGGGCAAGGTGGCAAGAGTCCTGATGAACAGTACAGCCTCAATGTTCTACATCAACAGGCAAGGGGGAGTGCACTTGTTGGCTCTCTGGCAGGAGATGCTCCATCTGTGGGACTTCTGCATCAGCCACGATATCCACCTGGAAGCTTGTCACCTTCCCGGCATCAGGAATACATGGGCAGACCAGCTCAGCAGAGACTTCTCTCTCCATGAGTGGTCACTCCATCCAGAGGTAGCCTTCATGATCTTCCAAAGGTGGGGAACTCCCCAAGTGGACCTGTTCGCTACCAGACAGAACAGGAAATGGCACCAGTTTTGTTCTCAACAGGTTCTGAGCAAGGGCTCCCTCCCTGATGCCTTCTTCCTGTCATGGTCAGGGAGCCTGATGTATGCGTTTGGGTATGGTAGCTCATTCCACTCATCATCAGGACTTTGGCAAAGATCAAGAGACCAGGCGCAGGTTATCACAATTGCCACAGCTTGGCCTTGTCAGCATTGGTTTGGCATGCTCATGAGCCTGTCAGTGGCTCCTCCCTGGCCCCTGCCCAACTTACCGGACCTGCTGTTGCAGAAACACAGTCGGCTCTTACACCCCAACCTCGCGTCCCTCCACCTCTCACATGGATGCTGTGTGGCTGAACCTGGAGGAGCAGACCTGTTCAGAAGGAGTCCAACAGGTCCTCCTGGAAAGTAGGAAGCCTGCAACTAGACTGACTTACCTGGCCAGGTGGAGGAGGTTTTCCCACTTGGTGTCTGAATGGCATCTCTCCCTCGTGTTCCTCCACACGGGCTGTCTTGGACTACCTGCTCCATTTGAGGAACCAGGGCACACATTTCCACTAGAGTGCATCTTGCAGCCATCTCCTCTTTTCACCTGCTGATCAAAGGACAGATGGTGTTCTTCCATGACATGACGGTCAGATTCTTGAGAGGGCTGAAGAGACTCTTCTCACACGTGCAGGCTCCCGTCCCACAGTGGGATCTTAACTTGATCCTCTCTAGGCTCACTGGCCTGCCCTTTGAACCACTGGGTTCCTGCTCCCTTTCCCATCTGTCATGGAAGGTCGCATTCCTGGTGGCAGTGACGTCAGCGAGATGAGGTCTTGGAAATTAAAGCCTTGACTTCAGAACCGCCGTACGTGGCCTTCTACAAAGATAAGGTTCAGCTGCAGCCCCACCTGGCCTTCCTGCCAAAGGTGGTCTCCACCTTCCGTATGAACCAGGACACCTTCTTCCCGGTGTTCAGTCCCAAACCACACAAGACTAGTGAAAGGGGTCTTCATGCACTGGGCATCCGGAGGGCCTTGGCTTTTTACTTAGAACATACCAAGCCTTTCCATAAATTGACTCAACTCTTCATTGCTACAGCCAATAGGATGATGGCTCATCCAGTGTCTTCACAGAAGATTTCCAATTGGATCACCTCATGCATAAGGACCTGTTCCGACCTGGCAGGGGTTCCACTGCTGCCAATTGTCAGAGCCCACTTGATGAGAGATCAGGTGTCTTTGGCAACCTTCCTGGCACACATCCCTGTAGCGCCGCAATGTGGTCCTCTGTCTACGTTTACCGCTTGTTATGCCATCACTCAGCAAGCCAGGAATGACGCTGGGTTCGGCAGAGCTGTGTTGCAATCTATACATCCGTGAACTTCTACCCACCTTCAGGGGTACTGTTTTGGTGTCACCTAATCTGAAATGGACATGAGCAAGCACTCGAAGAAGAAAAGACAGTTACTTTTTCCGTAACTGATGTTCTTCGAGATGTGTTGCTCGTGTCCATTCCATCACCCGCCCTCCTTCCCCACTGTCAGTTTCATGCAAGAAAGAATTGAGGGTGGGGGGGAGACCACAGCGCACCTTATGCTGCGCCATGCGGGCTCCACTCCAAGGGGCGCCAGAGCTGGTCCCCTACGGATACTGCTGAAGGAAAAACTTCCGACACCAGTGCATGTGGCACGCTAGGGTGACCAGACAGCAAATGTGAAAAATCGTGATGGGAGTGGGGAGTAATAGATGCAGTTATTTTTTGTACATAATTCTTAAGTTCAACTTTCATGATAAAGAGATTGCACTACAATACTTGTATTAGGTGAATTGAAAAATACTATTTCTTTTGTTTTTTACAGTGCAAATATTTGTAATCAAAATAAATATAAAGTGAGCACTGTACACTTTTGTATTCTGTATTGTAATTGAAAATATATTTGAAATGTAGAAAACATCCAAAATTAAGTAAATGGTATTTATTATTGTTTAACAGCTCGATGAAAAAATTAATTGCAATTAATCACTTGACAGCCCTACTCCGTACACTATACAGTGAAATGTAAGTACAATATTTATATTCTAATTGATTTATTTTATAACTATATGGTAAAATGAGTCAGCAATTTTTCAGTAGTGTGCTGTGACACTTCTCTATTTGTCTGATTTTGTAAGTAAGTAGTTTAAGTGAGGTGAAACTTGGGGTACACAAGACAAATCAGACTCCTGAAAGGGGGACAGTAGTCTGGAAAAGTTGAGAGCCACCGGTTTAAACAGGCTTCCCTAGTCAGCACTTATGAGTCATAACTCACTGAACTGAATAGGCGTGTGGCTTAAGTAAAGTGCTAAATAGGGCTCTCTACTCCCTTAAACTTATCACTATAAAGAACATTTTCCAAACAAATTAAGTTCAAATAAAACAGTCATCTGGCTATGCAAGCCATATATGCAAAGGCAGTATTGTTTCCCCTAGAGTTAGGAGAGAAACATGGTTGCTTTTGCACCATTTTAATCTTGGAGGCTATAACCAGTAAGAACCAGTACAGGATATAACTGCCTTACCTTCTCAGTCCTCCATAAATATTGATGGTCTTTCTCATGTTAACAAGACCCATACCATTTCACCATCATCAGTTACATAAACGTTTTTTTTCCTTAGCACCAGGCATGAAAACTGATGAGTAAGAATACCGAGCACCAATAAATTCCACTCAAAGCATTACTTTGCACATTAGAATGTTTGTTTTTTCTAAAGCCAACCACAAAATAGTGAAAGAGTAACACTGAAGAATATGGAAATATCTGAAGACAGCTATTAGACAAAACTAGGGCCAGGGAAATTAACAACACTGCTATCATTCACTGAAACTCAGGACCCATCCCATTCTGTGTATTTTTGTATCCATATTAGTATTTCAGAAAAGGCTCAGAAGTGTTATATACTTGCAAAGCATTTTTCCAAGACACATACACAACATTGAATACATGGATTTGTATTCTGGCCGCTGCCCCAATCAGCTGTATCACATACACATTACCAGCTGACCTTAATGGCTGAAAAGTAGAGAGAATATCACCATCCTGTTTAAGAGAGGATGAACTATGATTGCAGAAAGTTGCAGACCAATATATTTTCTATTATAAGAATATGTATACATGATATCCTCATGTTGCCAAGCAGACAGGATCATGCAATCAAAATTTCTGCACTTTTGCTTCCCTATGGTCACCATTTTTGGTGCAAATACATGCTGGGACAGACAGAACCTGTCTCTTCAAACACAGAAGGCTCAGCAAAGAAGCTAGATAGAGGGCTGTGAAGGGTGCTGATTTATATAATAAATAAAATATTGGTTTAGAACCATTATATCATGTACATAGATTGCCTATATAACTACATGTTCTACTGTTCTGTTATCTTCACCTTCCCTCCTATTGTTTGTGAATACTCACCTGTTGCATCTTTTTCAATTAAAGTGTAAGGAGCCAGGACCTGTCATCTAACAACTTTGTACAGCACCTGACACAATTGTACCTCAATCCTGATGGGCCTTTGGGGACTGGCATAATATGAATAAATAATGGCTAGCTCAGTGGTTTGAGATTTGGCCTGCTAAACTCAGGGTTGTGAGTTTAATCCCTGAGGTGGCCAATTAGGGATCTGGGGTAAAAATCAGTACTTGGTCCTGCTAGTGAAGGCAGGGGGCAGGACTCGACCTCTTGGGGTCCTTTCCAGCTCTCTGAGCTAAGTATATACCTCCATATATTTTTTTATGAAATGTTAGCAAAAGATACCTTTTTGCCCAGACATACTGTCTCTTGGGATGTTTCATTTTAATGCAGTACTTGGGGTGCATTTCTTGGCTTTTCTGTAGCTTTTTAAGGCTTCTTCAGGCACTATAAAAACCAAATTGTATAAAGTAAGCAAAGGTCACAAAATGCTATTTAAACAAACAAGAACAATAGGATGCAAGTCTAATAGTGAATAAAAAGGAAGTTTGAAAATAAATATTAAAAAAAAAAAAAAAAGAGTAACCCCAAAACTGTGTTCCAATTGACTTCATCAGTGCAGAATTGAAAACTCCCATCAATTTTCACTGGAGCAGAAACAGACCCTAAATTTTCATTTATTTATTCCAACAAGGCAGCTGTGATTAGTGCTGGCATTGTACAGTTGAGATGGTCACATGACCCAAACTAGTTCTAACTGAAATACCAGTACATTTCCAACAAAGAATAATTAGCCCAAAGAGCTAAAGCTGTGGTCAATGGGGATTTATACAGAGAGGCCACATCTCACAATTTTATCATCAGTCCCACAACATCTGGCATTTTTAGAGCTCTAGCTTCTGAGGTCAGGTAAGATTACATTAGAACAGGGGTGGGCAAAATATAGCACATGGGCCGGGTCTGGCCCATCTAACGTTTCTGTGCAGCCCGCCATGACTAACATTTCTGTCCGGCCTCCTCTGCCCCCTCGCAATCTCTGACTCCAAGCCACTAAAAGTCCCGTGGCATAGCAGGGCGCTCAGGCAGGCTGCCTGCCTGCTGTGGCCCCACACCGCTCCTGGAAGTGGTCAGCTGCTGCTGGCACATCTCTGTGCGCCCCCGGTGCAGGGGAGGCAGCTCCGTGCGCTGCCCCTGCCCCCAGCACCATCCTCACAAGTCCCATTAGCCAGAAACCGGCCAATAGGAGCTGCGAGGATGGTGCTTGTAGGCATGGGCAGCGCACAGAGACCCATCCTACCCCCACGGGGGACAAACAGATGAGCCAGCAGCAGCCGGCCACCAAAATTTATTGAGTGGCCTCCCTGTGAAAATTATTGCCCATCCCTGTATTAGAATCTCAGCTTTCATTAATATATATATTTATAGCCTTCATGATGCTGGATAAAAGCTTGAAGATGTGAACTCTAGAGGTCACACACCAAAAGGCATTGGGCGGGGGAGGGGGGACTTAATTTTTTTAATCATGAATTAAAGCTAATCATGACTTCTGAATGCTTGAGGTGGGCAATGCTGCTCAATGGCAACAGTTCTCCCAAATCTTGGTTGCAGTTTTCAAAGCTGACTAGGGAATTTAGCTTCACAATTCCCATTAACTTCAAAGGGAACTGTGCACGAAAATCCCTAACTGCCTCTTGAATTTGCTGAGTTATGTGGCTTTGAAAATTTCAGCTCTTAAATCCATTCTCTATATTAAGATACACTTGTAAACAATCCAACTGAGTTATTTTTAAAAACATTTTAACATCTAAACTTCGGGGTTTTTGAGGGTTACTGGCACAAATTGTGAATCCAAAGCTGCTTTCTTGTCCTGAGGTGAACATAGCAGCATTACTATACAAACTTCATTCACTCCATTCCCAAATAAAACAGGATCCAGCTGCAATCGGCAAATCATAATCCCACCAAGTCACAGGTCCCATCTGTTGGCAGTGCACAAGGTTCTGAAATAAATGAACTATAGGAAGCATTTCCATTCCCTTTCAGATTGGTTTATGGAATTACAGAGCTGCAGCCCCTTGCTTTCTGCACAGCAGATTTCACTTTACATTGCTTAAACTATTTAACACGTTGGTGCAAACCTAGTTAACAATACAGGCAGTTCTAAGCAACTCAGAGCAGGCTTCAATCCGGAATTCAGAACTCCCTACAAGCAGCAGCATAGCATAGCATTCTGCACATTGTCCCCATCACTCTCCTTGCCCTCCCCAGGCCGCTGCAAACTCCCACCGACATATCTACAGCTGACCTGCACCAGCAGCGTTCACCTAAGAAGAGAGACCTAGGAAACGCTCTGTGCTCTACAGCTGCCGCATGGAGACATCTTCTTCTGCTTGGCAAGCTGACACGTCATGTGCTGTGCTTCTCTTAAAGGCGCAATGCTTAATTCCTGATTTGTGCTGACCACATAAGCACATCGAAAGGGGAACTCCTCACGTCATGTAAATACTTTGCAAACACTGTAAGTTCTCCAAACCAGCCACGACACATACACAGCAGGCATACCCTGAAAATCTCAAATATATTTATATTTAAAAATCGTTTCCTCCTTCATCTACCTGACAAGACCTGGGTTTGTGGGTCTCTCCCTGCTTAGTTTCTGGAGTGATGTTTGCCAGGCCCCCACCTATTGCAGGAAAATCTGAGCATCATGAGCTCAGGTCTTGGCAGAAAAGTAGAGGAGGGTTTGGTTTTTAAACATGTAAAATGTTCTAAGAAAATGGGTTGGTAGTTTTTAAGTCTACACATCCCAGACGTGTTGGGGTCTGCAGTAGTTCATGCAGCTGTTTCAGATCTGTCATTTGGAATGTTGTACTGATGAACAAAAAGCTTGTGAACGTGCCCTAATTCATTATCTTTGGTCATTACTTTTCACAACCTATATCAACTATGCATAAAGCAACTCAAAGCTTGGCTTTATGGGGCAAATGCTGGATAGGGGCTCAAGAAAGCTGGGTTCAATACCTCATTGAAACTGAAGATAGCAGGAACCGACACAGATGCAGCGTCAGGAACAGAGGTCCCCTGTGGGGTATGCCCCCATTGTGGAGAGTGGAGGATCATCAGGGAGGGTGCGGTTAGGGCCCAGGCCAGCCCCAATGCAGGGCAGGGATGGAGAACCACCCAGCTCTGCTCATGACCTCAGCCCCTCACCTGGGGCCTTGGCTGCTGGCCCTTACCCCAGGCTCCACCCCCTTACTCCTCTTTGCATCTTCCCCACCCCCGGGGCCCCAGGAGGGAGGCTAGGGTTGCCAGGTATCTGTTTTTTTACCAGAATGCCCAGTCAAAAAGGGACCCCATTGGCTCTGGTCAGCACTGCTGATAGGGCAGTTAAAAGTCTGGTCAGAGGCGTAGCAAGGCTAAGGCAAGCTCCCTGCCCGCCTTCGCTCTTTGTGTCTCCCAGAAGTGGCTAGTATGTCCCTGTGGCCCCTAGACGTAGGGGCAGGCAGGAAGGCTCAGCGCTTTACCCCTGCCCTGAGCACCAGCTCCGCAGCTCCCATTGGCCAGGAACCGCGGCCCGAGGGAGCTGCAGGAGTGGTGCCTGCAGGCCAGGGCAACGCGTGGAGCCCTCTGACCCTCCACCTAGGGGCTGCAGGGACATACTAGCCACTTCCTGGAACCACCTGAGGTAAGCACCACCTGGCAGAAGTCCACACCCGAACCCCCTACCCCAGCCCTGAGTCTCCTCCCATACCCAAATTCCCTCCCAGAGCCTGCACCCCACATCGCTCCCACATTCCAAACCCCTTGGCCCCAGCCCAGACCCCCCTCCTGCACCTCAAACCCTTCATCCCTGGCCCCACCCCAGAGCCCACACCCCCAGCCAGAGCCCTTCTCCTGCACCCTAACCCCCTGCCCCAGCCTGGAGCCCTCTCCCACACCCTGAACCCTCATTTCTGTCCTCATCCCAGAGCCCACACCCCCTGCCCCAGCCTGGAGCCCTATCCCACACTCCGAACCCCTCTGCCCCAGCCCAAAGCCCCCTCCTGACCCCAATCCCTTCATCTCCGTCCGCAATCCAGAGCCTGCACCCCCAGCCAGAGCCCTCACTCCCTCCCACCTAACCACCTGCCCTAGCCCTGAGCCCCCTCCCTCACTCCAAACCCCTCATCCCTGGCCCGAGATGGAGCGATCAGCCCCTCCCACACTCCAACCCTCTCCCCTAGCCTGGTGAAAATGAGCGAGGGTGGAGGAAAGCAAGTGATGGAGGGAGGGAGGTTGGAGTGAGTGAGTATGGGGCCTCAGGGCAGAGCAAGGGTGTTTGGTTTTCTGCAGTCAGAAAGTTGGCAACCCTAGGGGAGGTGTGGACTGGAGTAAGGGGGGATTTGACCCTGAAAAGTTTGGGGACTACTGCTGAGGTGGTACTGTAGCATTTGTGGGGGGTGGGAGAAAGGTAAGCTGAACCATTTCCCAGCTCTCTCCAGGCCTACAACTGTGTGAGATGCTCTCCCTCGCTTCCCCTATGGGAGCACTAGGATCCATGCAGTACCAGTGGCAATGGAACAGTGTTTATAGTGGGGGTGCTGACAGCCATTGAACAAAACTATAAGCCATTTATATGATGGAAACTACTTCAAGCCAGGGGGTGCTGCCACACAGCATCCCTCATTCTAGCAGCCCTGTGCAGTACTCCCTAGCGCTTTGTGGACTGGGAGAAGAAAGCGGTGTTCCCAACTCACAATTTTATCACAAATCTTGCCATATTCAATGTTTTTCTAATACCCAGCTCCTGGATGCTTGTGATTAGGCGAACATCTCCACTTTAATGAAAAAGAAAGTTTTCAGCCCTCATAACTGAAAAGCTTCGAACTGTGACCCACGTGCATCCTGAAGGCTTGGAAACTAAAAGACAAATAAAATAAGCCCCAGATTTTTTTTATCTCATGATTTTTGAGGCCTGATCCATGATTTGTGAACACTTGGTGTTGGCAATACTGAGTGAGAAAAATTCCAGGGAGGAGCCAGCCCAAAGTACAGAAGCAGCCTCACCAGGTGCTGCAGCAGGGTCTGGCAATAGTGAGTGTCAGACTGCTTTCCACAGCTTTCACTCTGGATATTCTTTCCCCCTGGCTGCCTGCTCCAAACCCCTTGCAGTCTCTTCACCTCAGCCTCATTCCACTTGCCCTCCATGCTTATGCTTGTCTCCCTCCTCTTACCAAGATATATGGTGAATTCTCTATTTCTTGATGTCTTCAGCTCAGGACAGGATGCCTTTGTGGAAGACGTGTCAGTGATACCCAAGTTACTGGGCTCAGTACAGGAGTAACTGGGTGAAATTTAATGGCCTGGGATAAACAGGAGGTGAAATTAGATGATCTAATGGTGTGTTATGGCTTTAAAATCTATTAATCCTCTATCCCAGGGGCCGGCAACCTTTCAGAAGTGATGTGCAGAGTCTTCATTTATTCATCCTAATTTAAGCTTTTGGTGCCAGTAATACATTTTAACGTTTTTAGAAGGTTTCTTTCTATAAGTCTTTAATATATAACTAAACTATTATTGTATGTAAAGTGAATAAGGTTTTTAAAATGTTTAAGAAGTTTCATTTACAATTAAATTAAAATACAGAGCCCCCCGGACCAGTGGCTAGGACCTGGGCAGTGTGAGTACCACTGAAAATCAGCTCACGTGCTGCCTTCGGCACCCGTTCCATAGGTTGCCTACCCCTGCCCTATCCTTATCTCTCATCCCCTCACTTCAACATCCCCTCTCTGTTTCTTTGTCTTTCAGTTTAACTAATCTCTTTCCCCAAAAAAGTTTGGTTTTTTAAAAAATAAAATTGTAGCACTAACCTGACGTTTGCCCCCTTCACATCATTCTGCTTGTGTGTTATAAACTTCCCCCTACCCCTTGTCTGTCTTGTCTCATTAGATTGTAAATTCAACAGAACAGTTTAGCATTTGTATGATGTCTAGCACAATGGAGCCCCATTCTCGGTGAGTCTGTAGGCATTACCATAATACAAATAAAAGTAATAATAATTTTCTGCCCCATGACCTTGGGCAAGTTATATAATCTTGCTGCCTTACAAAGATGTTTTATTTTGGCCGGGGGGAGTGTATGTTTGTTTCTTCTTCGAGTGCTTGCTCATATCCATTCCAGTTAGGTGTGCGCGCGCTGAGTGCACGTTCGTCGGAAGATTTTCTACCCTAGCAACACCTGGCGGGTCGGCTGGGAACCCCCTGGCGTGGCGCCATTATGGCACCGAACATATACCCCTGCCGACCCGTCCGCTCCTCAGTTCCTTCTTACCGCCCGTGTCGGTCGTTGGAACAGTGGAGTGCGGCTTAGCCTTTCTCCACTTCCCTAGCGATTCACCCATTATATTACTTCTTTAGTTATAGTTATAGTTATACTTGTAGTTTGTATTTTAATAATACTTTGTTAGCTTAGTTACTGTACGTAACTTGGAGGGTCGGGTTTACCCCATCCCCTCTCCTGGTGCCCAGGCTCATGCCTGGTTCACCGGGCTTCAAACCGTGCTCAGCCTGCCGCCGGCCGATGCCAACGGGAGACCCCCATGACTCTTGCCTAAAGTGTCTGGGGGAATCCCACCTTTCGGACAAGTGCCGAATTTGCAAATCTTTTAAGCCGCGGACGAAGAAGGAGCGGGACTTTCGCCTGCGGCAGCTCCTAATGGAAGCAGCACTAGCCCCTCCGGCCCCGGGCTCGGGACCGGCACCGTCCGCCCTGTCCACATCCACGCTGGGGAGAAGTACCTCGTCGGCACCAGAGAGCGCCGGTACAGACAAGACGTGGCACCAGCCGTCATCGGTGCAGAAGCCATCTCAGCACCGCTCTTTGTCCCCGCGCGCCAAGAAGACCAAAGCTCCTGCGGCCCCAATGCCGGCACCACAGTTGGAGCCTCAGCCTAAGCCGTGTCGCCCGGTGCCTACACCGACCGTGGCACCGGCACCGGCAGCACCGTTACTACCGGCAGATCAAGAGCCGTTGAGTCTGGTACGTGACAGCTCCCTGGCACGCGCCGAGGTTGAGCTCCTCGTCCCGACCACGCCTGAAACTTTTTCAAAGGTGAGGGACCTCATTGCGCTCACTGAGCCTACCCTGCCCCAACCCCCGGCGCCGCCGGTGCGGGTCGTCGCGTCAACAGGAAAGCCTTCACTAATCCAGCCACCCTCCATTGATGCTGGAGGCAGATGCCATTCCAGATCCAGGTCCCGACACCGCTCCCGATCTCGCCATCAGTCCCACTCCCGGCACCGCTTGCAGTCCCGGTACCGCTCGCCTTCTCGGTACCAGTCGTACTCGCGGTACTGCTCCAGGTCCCGGTCACCGGACCGATACTCCAGTCATTGGCCACCTTCCCGGTACCACTATCGGCGCAGTCACTCACGGCACCGTGCTTCCCGGTTTCGGTCGACCTCCCAGCACCGCGCCGGTCGCAAGTCCCAGTCCACATCTCGGCACCAATACGCTGCCCGGTACCGCTCTCTGGTGGGACATGACTCTCAGCACCCTGGACCTGCACCGCCTTCGCACGGCCTTTCAGCCCCACCTTGGCCTTCACGGCACCTGTCGGAATCCTCGCAGGTGGACAGCACCGGCTATGAACATTCCGAAGTGCAGGGCCGCTCCAGGCACGGGACCCACGCCACCGAACAGGCGCCTCAGTGGTCGTTTTGGATGCCGTGGGCGTACCATCAGGCTCAGCGGCGATAACACGGGGGCTTCTCGTTCCACCCCCTTGGAGCACCGTGCACCACAAGCGACGGTGAGCCGCCCCCCTCCGGAGGAAGTTGAGGTCTCCACGGTAGTCCAGGACCCTCCGGTGTATCCGGACCCTGACGCTCCGCACGATCAGGACACCTTACAGGACACGGCCCTTCCCGGCCTGTCATCCTCCTCCTCCCCGGATGAGGCGGTTGCTGGTTCTTCCACATCGGGACCACCTCCCATTGACCTCCGCGCCCATCAGGATCTTCTCCGATAGGTCGCATTGAATATCAACCTCCCGGTGGAGGAGGTCCCGGAGGTCGAGGACCCCGTTGAGGATATTCTTTCAGCGGACGCTCCAACTCAGGTAGCCTTGCCTTTCATCCGCACCAGACCAAGGCGGACACAATCTGGCAGTCCCCGGCATCTATCCCACCTACGGCCAGGGGCGTGGAGCAGAAGTACATGGTACCCTCCAAAGGATATGAATACCTGTACACCCACCCCGCTCCATGCTCTCTGGTCATTCAGTCGGTAAACGAGCGGGAGCACCATGGTCAACAGGCCCGGCACCAAAATCACGAGAGGCTAGGTGCATGGACCTTTTGGGCCGTAAGGTCTACTCCGCCAGGGGCCTCCAGTTGCGGGTGGCCAATCAACAGGCGTTGCTCAGCCGATATAACTTCAACACCTGGCAGTCGGTGGGAAAATTTGCTGAGCTCGTCCCACAGGACTCCCGGCCGGAGTTCCAAGCCCTCATCGAGGAGGGTAAAAAAGTAGCTCGCACGTCATTGCAGGCCTCTCTAGACGCGGCGGACTCAGCTGCCAGAACAGTTGCATCTGGGATCACAATGCATAGGATATTGTGGCTGCAAGCCTTGGTCCTACCCCCCGAGCTCCAGTACGCAATTCAGGACCTTCCCTTTGAAGGCGAGGGCCTTTTCTCCCAGAAGACGGACCCGAGACTCCAGAGTTTAAAAGACAATAGAGTCATCATGAGGTCTCTCGGGATGCACACTCCGCAAACACAGCGGAGATCCTTCCGGGCCCAACCTCACCGCCCGTATCCCCCTCCCAGGCCTCGTCAAGACTTTAACAGAAGGCGTGGTCATGTGACCCAACGGCGTCAGTCTGGTTCCCAAGGTGGTACCAATAACGGGCCCGCCAACCCATCAGCGGGCCCGAAATCGAACTTTTGAAGGTGCGCCCGGAAGCAGAGCACCAGTTCTCCCCCAGGATCCTATTTCGTTCTCCAACCACCTCTCCTCCTTCCTCCCTGCGTGGGCTCAACTGACTTCCAACCGTTGGGTCTTACACACAGTGGAATCTGGACACCACCTCCAGTTTCTTTCGTCCCCTCCTTCCCGCCCACCCTGCCCGTCCCTCTTCAGGGACCCCTCTCACGAGCAAATCCTCTGGCAGGAGGTGCTTACGCTCCTCTCCATTGGGGCGATAGAGGAGGCTCCGCAACATCTCAGGGGCAGGGGATTCTACTCCCGTAATTTTTTAATCCCCAAGGCAAAAGGAGGCCTTCGACCCATCCTAGATCTGCGCGACCTCAACGTCTTTCTAAAGAAGTTGAAGTTCCGCATGGTGTCACTGGGGACCATCATCTCATCCTTGGATCCCGGAGACTGGTTCGCTGCTCTCGACCTAAAGGACGCTTATTTTCATATATCGATTTACCCTCCCCACAGACGATTCCTACGCTTCACGGTATGCAACCAACATTTCCAGTTCACAGTTCTACCATTCAGCCTCTCCACCGCCCCGCGCGTCTTCACAAAGTGTATGGCAGTGGTCGCCGCCTATCTCCGTCGCCAGAACATTCGACTCTTTCCCTATCTTGACGACTGGCTGATTCGCGGGACCTCCAAGCTCCAGGTCTCCAGGCATGTTGCCGTCATCAGGACCCTTTTCCAGTCGTTGGGCCTGATGATCAATGTGGACAAATCCACTCTAGACCCCTCTCAAAAAATAGAGTTTATTGGGGCGATTCTGGACTCCACGCTGACAACTGCCTCCCTTCCACTGCCCCGATTTCAAGCAATAGTCAAGGCTGTCAAGAACCTGCAGGCATTCCCGATGACCTCGGCACGCACCTGCCTCACCCTCCTTGGCCACATGGCTGTGTGCACGTTTGTGACCAGACACGCAAAATTACGCATGCGCCCCCTCCAAGGCTGGCTTGCTTCTGTTTATCGACCAAGCAGAGATTCCATAGATCTTGTCGTCACCATTCCCCAACATGTTCTGAACTCCCTCACCTGGTGGTTCAATCCTTCCCTTGTGTGCGCAGGCATGCCGTTCCATTCGAGGCAGCCCACGGCATCTCTGACGACAGACGCATCTTCCCTTGGCTGGGGTGCACATCTGGGCGATCGTCGCACGCAAGGCCTCTGGTCGGCCGGGGAGCTGAAGTTACACATCAACGTCCGGGAACTGCGGGCAGTCTGCCTCGCCTGCCAAGCTTTCCGGCACCATCTGCAGGGCTGTTGTGTCCGAGTACTCACGGACAATACGACAGCAATGCACTACATCAACAAGCAAGGAGGGTCTCGATCTCCCCTCCTTTGTCAGGAAGCGATCCTTCTGTGGGACTTTTGTATAGCCCACTCGATTGATCTCACAGCGTCCTTCCTTCCGGGGATCCTGGAATACGCTGGCGGACCACCTCAGCAGGTCCTTCCTGACCCACGAGTGCTCGCTCGCCGGACGTGCCTACTGCATCTTCCAAAAGTGGGGCTTTCCCCATGTAGACCTCTTTGCTTCCGCAGCAACCGGAAGTGTCAGAGGTTCTGCTCCTTCCGGGGTCCTCGACCCGGGTTCGATTTCGGACGCCTTTCTGATCCCTGGACGAGCCATCTCCTGTACGCCTTTCCCCCCTTTCCGATGGTGCACAGGGTGTTAGTCAAACTTCGCGCGGACAGGGCGCGACTGATTCTGATCGCCCCTGCTTGGCCCTGACAGCATTGGTACACCACGTTGCTGGACCACTCCTGTGGCCAACCTGATCCACCTGCCTCTCCATCAGGATCTAATCTCTCAGGACCACGGCAGGCTTCTCCACCCGGACCTGCAGTCCCTCCACCTGACAGCGTGGCTCCTCCGTGGCTAACCCCCTTGGAATTATGCTGCTCGGCCCCAGTACAGGAGGTGCTCCTGGGCAGCAGGAAACCCTCTACCAGATCAACTTACTTAGCTAAGTGGAAGCAGTTTTTCCTGCTGGTGTCAAGCACAGGATGTGGCTCCTGCGGAGGTTTCCATCCCTTCTATCTTGGAATACCTCTGGCATCTCAAAACAACAAGGCCTTGCAATTTCATCTCTCCGAGTGCACTTAGCGGCAATATCCACGTTCCCACCCTGGAGAGGGAGGTTCCTCGGTCTTCTCCCACCCCGTCGTATCCAGGTTCCTTAAAGGCCTGAGAGCGCCTTTTTTCCCCTGATTCGACGCCCCCCCCTTGGGACCTCAATTTAGTACTATCCAGACTCATGTCTCCGCCCTTTGAACCACTGGCAACGTGCTCGCTCTTTATATTTATCCTGGAAGACACGGCCTTCCTTGTAGCCATTACATCGGCTCGGCGAGTCTCAGAGCTTCGAGCGCTTATGGTGGACCTCCCATACACGGTGTTCCACAAAGATAAGGTGCAGCTGCGCCCGCATCCAGCATTCCTCCCTAAGGTGGTCTCCGCCTTCCACATTAATCAGGACATATTTCTACCGGTGTTCTTTCCCAAACCACATACATCTCCCGTAGGAGGCAGCAGCTGCACTCGCTCAACGTCCGTAGAGCGCTCGCCTTCTATATTGAGCGTACGAGACCCTTCGCAAAACGCCCCAGCTCGTTTGTGGCAGTGGCAGACCGCATGAAAGGTCAGGCAGTTTCTTCCCAGCGCATCTCTTCCTGGATAACAGCCTGTATCCGAGCGTGCTGTGATCTGGCCTGCGCCTCGCCCAGGCCATGTCACTGCTCATTCGAGCCAGGGCCCAGGCCTCCTCGGCCGCCTTTCTTAGCTCACGTACCCACTCAAGAGATATGTCGTGCGGGCTACATGGTCGTCGTGCACACCTTTACTGCCCATTACGCCCTGGTCCAACAATCCAGAGATGATGCAGCATTTGGCTTAGCAGTTCTGCAGTCAGCAGTTTCTCACTCCGACCCCACCGCCTAGGTAAGGCTTGGGAATCACCTAACTGGAACGGATATGAGCAAGCACTCAAAGAAGAAAAGACGGTTACTCACCGTTGTAACTGTTGTTTTTTGAGATGAGTTGCTCATATCCATTCCGCACCCGCCCTCCTTCCCCACTGTCGGAGTAGCCGGCAAGAAGGAACTGAGGAGCGGACGGGTCGGCAGGGGTATATGTTCAGTGCCATAACGGCGCCAAGCCAGGAGGAGCCCAGCCGACCTGCCGAGTGTTGCTAGGGTAGAAAATCTTCCGACGAACGTGCACGCAGCGCGCGCACACCTAACTGGAATGGATATGAGCAACACATCTCGAAGAACAACAGTTACAACGGTGAGTAACCGTCTTTTCTGTTGAGGGCCTTGAGATCCAGGTTCTTTGCAGAGTTTCCTGATAGGATTGTTGTGTGAAAAATGGAGATTATGGTTGCGTGCACTGTTTGATTATTATGGATTTTTATTGTGGGGGCCTTTACAATGTAATAATAAATTATCTTAGGGAAGGAAATGATAAGTGCAGTGGATTTGGTTTTGGGTGTTTTTTTCCAGGGCACAGATAGTTGAATGAGCCAGTTCCCTTCCCATCCTTTTAGGATTTAGGGTTTGAGGAACTTATTAGGGAATGGAATGTACAGCTGATAGGTAGATGTTTTCTGAGAGGGTTGTTATTTAGTTGTATAAATACTTTTTTGAGAGCTTTCAACTCTCTTTATATAGCAGCAATTTGGTTTTGGAATTTATCCTGTTTTGAGTTGTACGATATGCTTCATGAGGCAATTGTAGATTCTTTAGAATAGCTTTCGTTAGTCCACTTAGGTAGTGTTACAATATTTTTCTTTATTTTATTTTTATTTTATCAAGTGTTTGGGGTCTTTTTAGCCTTTTCTAGGCAACTTGAGTCCTTGGGGAGCATGATGGGTTAATATATTCCACTGGTGTCATGGATTAACAAATTCCTCAATGGGGCTTTGATAGCGCTTCAGATGTATCTAAGTATTCCCTATATGGAGTACTCATTAGGGGCTCTGCCACATCCTCAAATCCTAATTCATTTTTATTTCAGACCTCAGGCCAAATTCCCATTAGTCTTGAACTGGAATTTGGCCTAAGTACTGAGTAAAAACTGAACAAGGATTTCAGAATTTGGTTTAAGGATTGTAATCATTCTCTGCTATGGCAACTGCTTTTTTCCTCCAATATTTTAGCTGGTTTCAAAACTAAGGTTAGCCATTTTGTACCTGACAGAGATTTTGCTTTCTTCCCAACTGTGTATATCTGCGCAGGAGACTGAGGGAAGGTTCTAAAAAGATTTACACTTTAAAAATTGTGCTGAGATTTGATCTGTATGCTATTTTCTTCGGCAGTCCCATAGCTTGTGCTCAAAAAGCACTGGCTTTCCTCTAAATGCTATCTGTGGAAAATTCTAAACCCCAATAGTCACCATTTTAAATTACATTTTAGATTTGAAGCTTAGTGAAATTGTTTTCACCATCAGAAATAATGATTAGAAGGCTTGATTCGATGTTATATATCGTAAGGTTTAGAAAATGATGAAATATGTGCATATTTAGGAAGACTGTCAGTTTTAATTCTCAGCACCCTTTCAGCCTTCTGTAATTGCTGACGCAGTATTATTATTAGCTGCCACAACTAATTTAGCTAAGCTGCTGTGAAGTGTGCCTTTCTTTGTAAGGATGTGTTCTCCTTGGGACTTTAACTGTTGTGCTATGTAATTTTGCTCTTTTTTTTAGTTTTTATTTGTTTTGCTTTGGGAAGGAAAAGGTTATGCCACGTGAATGTGACAAAAACGGGTCACATATATGGGATTTGAAATTCTGGAAGCTAAAACAGCTTGCAGATTGAGTGCTCCAAAAAACAGGAGCCAGCTCCTCAACTGGTATAATCAGCTCCAATGACTTACATAAATACATTCTGATTTACACCTTTTGAAGATCTGGCCCCAAATGTTCAGAGACCAATATTAGTAAATAAATAATAAACTGAGCAGACGTTGAAATACACACACCCACTAACTCTTCATACCACTGAAGAGATTAAAATATTTGTTCCTGGCATCAGAAGAAAAACATGACCATAGACAAGAAAATCACCCCATCTCCCCACCACCCCCACCTCCTTGATTGTCTAAATCACTGTAATTAGCTAAGGAAGAACATTCTATTCTTACATATTTAGAAGCTATGAAATGTGTGTGCGCCTAAATGAAGCATCTGCCCCCTGCTTGGATTCTGAGATTTTGGAATGTCAGCTTAGAGCTGGGATAATCATAATGATTTACCCAGTCACAGTCCAATTACAGAAATGTTTACAAAAGTCAGTATGGTGTCTGATTTTCAAAACACTACTAGTCTAAGATTGTGCAATTCTAATTTGAATGATTACATGTTTTAGTCTTTTACATACAGTTAAAAATAGTCCAGAGCTTTAAAACAGATAAAGCCGACACCTGAAGTGATTTGATTTTGATTGGCTTCATAAGAACGTAAGAATGGGCATACTGGGTCAAACCAGTGTTCCACCCAGTGCCCTGAGTTCTGAAAGTGGCTAGTGCCAGATGCTTCAGAGGTAAGGAGCAGAACAGGGCAATTATTGAGTGATCCATCCCCTTTCATCTAGTCCCAGGTTCTGGCAGTTGGAGATTTAGGGACACCAAGAGCATGTGGTTATATCCCTGACCATCTTGGCTAATAGCCATTGATGGACTTATCCCCCAGGAACTTAGCTAGTTCTTTTTTGAATCCAGTCTTTTTTGGCCTTCACAACATCCCCTGGCAATGAGTTCCACAGGTTTTGTGTGCATTGTGTGAAGAAGTACTTCCTTATGTTTATTTTAAACCTGGTGCCTATTAATTTCATTGGGTGATCACTAGTTCTTGTGTTATGTGAAAGGGTAAATAACACTTCCTTATTCATTTTCTCCACACCATTCATGAATGTATAGACCTCTATCATGCTCCTCTTTAGTTATCTCTTTTCCAAGCTGAACAGTCTCAATCTTTTTAATCTCTTCTCACATAGAAGCTGTTCCATTCCCCTAATCATTTTTGTTGCCCTTCTCTGTACTTTTTTCAATTCTAATATATCTATTTTTGAGATGGGGCAACCAGAACTGTATGCAGTATTCAACATGTGGGCGCACCCTGGATTTATATAGTGGCATTATGATATTTTTTGTTTTATTATTAATCCCTTTCCTAATGGTTCCTAATATTATCTTTTTTTGACTGCTGCTGCACATAGAACAGAAGTTTTCAGAGAACTATCCGCAATGACTCCAAGATCCCTTTCTTGAGTTGTAACAGCTAATTAAGCCCCATCATTTTGTACATGAAGTTAGGATTATGTTTTCCAGTGTGCATAACTTTGCATTTATCCACAGGCGCTGTAACTCTTCGCAGTCAGCTTTGGACTAAACTATCTTGAATAATTTTATGTGCAGACTTTGCCACCTCACTGTTCACCCCCTTTTCCAGATCATTTCTGAACATGTTGATCAGCATTGGTCCCAGTACAGGTCTTTGGAGACCCCACTATTTACTGCTCTCCACTTTGAAAACTGACCATTTGTTCCGATCCTTTGTCTCCCGTCTTTTAACCAGTTACTCCATGAGAGGACCGTCCCTCTTACCCCATTACTGCCTACTTTGCTTAAGAGCCTTTGAGGAAGGACCATGTCAAAGACTTTCTGAAAGTCCAAGTACACTATATCAATTGGATCACCCTTGTCCACATATTGGACAATAGATTGGTGAGGTATGATTTCACTTTACAGAAGTCGTGATTGTTCCCCAGTATATCATGTTCATCTATGTGTCTGATAATTTTTTTCATTCCTATAGTTTCAATGAATTTGCCATGTATTGAAGTTAGGCTTATTGCTCTGCAATTGCCAAGATCGTCTCTGGAACCTTCTTAAAAAAATTGGAGTTACATTAGCTATCTGCCAGTCTTCTGGTACAGAGGCTAATTTAAGCAGTAGGTTACATACTGCAGTTAGTTCTCCAATTTAATATTTGAGTTCTCATATTTGAGAACTCTAGGGTGAATACCATCTGGTTCTGGTGACATTACTGTTTAACTTATCAATGTGTTCCAAAACCTCCTCTAATGACACCTCATTCTGGGATAATTCCTCAGATCTGTCACCTAAAAAGAATGGCTCAGGTGTGGGTATCTCCCTCACATCCCTGCAGTGAAGACCAATGCAAAGAATTCATTTAGCTTCTCTGCAACAGACTTGTCTTCCTTGAGTGTTCCTTTAGCACAGGGGTCTCAAACACGCGGCCCCTGGAGTTATTTCCTGCGGCCCGCCATAGGCTCTGACTCTGCCAGCAGCCAAGCTCCCTCCTCTTCCCCCACACCCACCTTCCCCCCATCCCTCTCTTCTCACCCCAGCACGCTGCGTTCCTGCTCCTCTGCCTACTTCCCAGCATTTCCCACTGCCAAACAGCTGTTTGGCGGTGCTTAGGACTTTCCAGGGAGGAGGAGCGGGGATGCCACTTGCTCAGGGGAGGAGGCGAAGAAGAGATGGGGCAGAGGAAGGGATTTGGGAAAGGGGTTGGAATAGGGGCAGGGAGGGGGCAGAGTTGGGGCAGGAACTTTGGGGAAGGGGTTGGAATGGGGGCGGGGAAGGGGTGAGAAGAGGCGGGGCCATATGTTTGAGACTACTGTGATAGACTGTAAGGGGCATTATCCCCCATCACCCAGGGGGTCTCTCTGTTAGGGGTGCTGGGCACCCAGAGGTCCCCCACATTGTCCGGGGTCTCTCCGTTGGGACATTGGACAGTGTCTGTGACGAAGTGGAAATTTTCTGTAACATTTTTATAATTGCTAGGTGGGCCTCCGTTTCCCTCTCGACTTTGGGCTGTGATGGGGAGGGGGGTGCGTGTGTGTGGATGGAAAGGATTATGCAGTGCAGGAGAGAGTCAGCACCTATGGTGGGCCGCAGGAAATGGCCCGTGGGCCGTGTGTTTGAGACCCTGGGTGTAGATCATCATCAGTGTTACTGATCACATAAGAAATAGTTACAGGTGTTTATATTTTATTAAAACCCCTCTTCGCATTACAGTTTTAAAAAAATTAATACATTAACTTTTAATAGCAGACTATATTACTCTTCATTTTTGACTATACTTTTGTATCGTTGTATGAAAAGGTTTCAGTGATGTGGCCCTCGGGCCAATGTACTAGTCCTCAAGTGGCCCTCGTGGCGATCTGAGTTTGAGATCCCTGCTTTAGCACCTCCATCATCCAGTGGCTCCACTGATTGTTTGGCATACTTCCTGCTTCTGATGTACTTGGAAAAAAATTTTTTTTGCTGTTAGTTTGTGTCTTTTGCTAGTTGCTCTTCAGATTGTTTTTTGGCCTCCATAGTTATACTTTTACGCTTGACTTGCCAGAATTTATGCTCCTTTCTATTTTCCTTGGTAGAATTTGACTTCCAGTTTTTGAAAAGTGCCTTTTTGTCTCTAACTGCCTCTTTCACTCTGCTGTTTAGCCATGGTGGCATTTTTTTGGTCTTCGGCTGGTTTTTTTTTTTTAATTTTAGGTATACATATTGTTTGAGCCTCTATTATGGTGTTTTTACAAAGTTTCCATGTAGTATGCAGGCATTTCACTCTTGTTCTGTCACTCATTCCTTTTAATTTCCATTTAACTAGCCTCCTCATTTTTGTGTAGTTCCCCTTTTTTAAATTAAATGCTGTTGTGGTGGGTTTCTTTAGTATTTCCCCCGCCCCCCACAAGAATGTTAGATGTAATTGCATTATGGTTGCTATTACCTAGTGGTTCACCATTCACTTATATGCACCTCTTGGACTAGATCCTGTGCTCCACTTAGGACTAAATCAAGAATTGCCTCTCTTTTTTTGGGTTCCAGGACTAGCTGCTCTATGAAGCAGCCATTAACGGTGATTAGAAATTTTCTCTCTGCATTCCATCCTGAGGTGACATGTTCCAAGTCAGTGTGGGGATAGTTGAAATCCCTCATTATTATTGGGTTTTCTGTTTTTGTAGTTTCTCTAATCTCAGATCATCATTTCAATTCACCATCACCATCCTGGTCAGGTGATCAGTAGTATAGTCCCACTACCATACTCTTATTATTCAAGCATGGAATTTCTATCCATCATTCAATATTTTTCCTGTATTTGATTCTATACTTTATTTCACATATAATGCCACTTCCTCACCAGCACGACTTACTCTGTCATTCCTATATATTTTGTATCCTGGTATTACTATGTACCATTGATTATCATTATTCCACTAATGATATGGATCACTAATACTATGATGCCTATTTTATCCCAGTCCTCGTTTAGTATTAGGCACTCAAGTTTACCCATCTTAGTATTTAAACTTTTTGCATTTGCTTACAAGCACTAATGAAATTTGTCAATATTTAGTCATAGGTGCTGGAACTAAGGGTGTGGGGGGTGGGGGTGCTGCAGCACCCCCTGGCTTGAAGTGGTTTCCATTATATACAGGGTTTACAGTTTGGTTCAATGACTGTCAGCACCCCCACTGTAGAAATTGTTCCAGCACCCCTATATTTAGTTGTCTGCCTTCATGTAATGTAATTGAATGTGATTCTTTTTCATTTGACAGTTTCTTGTCAGCTCCTTCCTGTACTTTATCAGCTTCTCCTGTTGAGCAGGAAATAGATCGTCCTCTTTAATAAATCCTCCTCTAAGGTATGTCTCTGTCTGAACACTGTGCTCCTCTGAGCCTGTCAGCTTTCCCCCAGCCCTTAGTTTAAAAACTCTTCTACAACCTTTTTAATTTTACATGCCAGGAATCCGGTTCTGTTTTGGTTTAGGTGGAGCCTGTCTTTTCAGCATAGTGTCATAGTATACTTTCCTCAATCTGAACCTTAGAGTCCAAAAATGAGGTACTAGCATGAAATCCTCTAAGCTTAATTACCAGCTTAGATCTGATACGCTGCCACCAATCAGGATTCTGAGTACCTGATAAACTCTGGTCTCCCCAAAAC
>NC_133774.1:47868451-47871152 GCF_003597395.2 Chelonoidis abingdonii | reverse complement strand
AGATTTGAAAGTATCTTGTTTCCTGATTGGTCCTCTGGTCAAGTGTTGTTTGTTAACCCTTTCCAGGTGAAAGATACATTAACCCTTAGCTATCTGTTTATGACAGCTCCTCCTTTCCCAAAACGTTCCCCAGTTCCTAATAAACGTAAATCCCTCCTCCGAACATCACTCTATCATCCATGCATTGAGACCCTGCTGTTCTGCCTGTCTAATTGGTCCTGCACTTGGAACTGGAAGCATTTGAAAGAATGCTACTACCCTAGAGTGACTTCAACTGGAGTGATTCAGTTGTCTGACAGTTGGAATGCCTACTCTGGTATCTACAATGCTAGCTACAAGTGAACAATAATTTTACACCATCTTCTTACTCTTTTAGGTTTCCAACAGTTATATAAATATAGTGTCAGTTTCCTCTCCTGTACAGCAGTTTTTCATCAGTGTGGCTCAGTGGAGTTCCTTCTGATTTACACTAGTGTAAGAGAGGAGAAACAGAACCCTAGCTATTATATTACACACACAAAAAGTACCTCAAGAGAACAGGTAAAGTGTAAAGTCAAGCACTTGAAAGATAGGAAATGTCAGAATTAAGGTTGCCTGTGCTTCCTTGCCCACCCAGCCCCAGTCTTCCACCTCTAGCTTCCAGGCAGTTTCTTCTCCCTTATAGTTCCAGGCTCACCAGAGTCCTTGTTCCAATCTACTCCTTTCCCTCCTCCTGGTCCAGCTTTTGTACCCCCCACCCCCGAAACCCCACATTCAAATCAGGTGGCTTCTGCCTCCATGCTGCCTGGATGCCAGCAGAGGAATCATTTAGAGCACAAGATAGACAGACTCTCTCCTCTCAGTTACAGTGCTCAGCCCCCCTTGGCCTGGAGTAGCCATGACAGGGAAAGTCTCACTTTACCCCTCTAGCCCTGGGCTGGAGCATGCTCAGTAGCTCCATGGGGGCGGCACATACACAATCTGGTCAGTATTAGCAGCTGTGAGAGACTCAAGCATGCTTTGGAGGACAGACTCTTTGGAGGTGTTAGCTGTTAGACTCTAACAAGTCTCTGCTGATCATGTGCAGCCTGTGTTTCTCAAAGGCTTAAAACTTGGGTAAATTTTGGTGGATTTTCATAGGAATGGTAAAAGGCACATCCCTGACACAAAGGCCACCCCCTGGCCATTTCAAATTCCTGCTCTGAAGCATGAGTATTTAGTAGAGTATTTCAAAGAAAAGGTCTCAAGAATTTTTTCACATGGGACAAAGAATGTATTTTTCTCCAGACTTTTTCTCAGAAATAGCTGAACCATTTTGCTGACATTTTCCCCAGGAAATTCAGTCTGAGGTAAACACGAGGCATGGAAAATTTCAGTTCAAAGGGTTAGAGTTTTGCAAAGTTATAAGCAACTGAAAGCAGATGCTTATGATGGGAAGTATCAGGGAACCTTAATAATACGTAGCACTACTAGTCCCATCTATAATAAATTCTTTAGCGCTATTATTTCATTTTCTTTCTTTTAATGGATTTTGGCTTGATTACTGTATCAGCTCCAGGTTTATGCCAACAGCCATAGCAAGGACTTTGGTGTTTTGGTCCTCTTATTTGGGATTTAATAACCCAATTTAAGCCTCACAAGACTCCCAGATACCAGGGTGATAGTACCTTATATGTGTTTGTTATAATAATATTGTAACTCTTTGTTTTATAAAGCACTTGAGTCTGAAAGTCACTATGAACTATGATTGCTAACTGGGTAACTATTAACTAGTAACATTAAAACTCTGGACGTATTATCTTCAGGAATCAATGGGCCTGATTCTTCCCTCACACTATTTTTACACCAGTGTAAACCCATCCATTTCAGAAAGTAGAGTAAGTTACCAGGGGACAGCCATTTTAGACTTGATTTTGACGAACAGGGAGGAATTGGTTGTGAATCTGAAGGCGGAAGGCAATTTGGCTGAAAGGGATCATGAAATGATAGATTTCATGATTCCAAGGAAAGGAAGGAGTGAATGCAGCAGTATAAGGATAATGGACTTTAAAAAAGCAGACATTAACAAGCTCAGAGAACTGGTAGGTACGGTCCCTTGGCAAGAAGATCTAAGGGACACAGGCAGTTTCTAAAGCAGACAATATTAAAGGCACAACTGCAAACTATCCCAATGCAAAGGAAAGATAGGAAGAATCTAAGAGGCCAATATGGCTTCATTAGGAGCTCTTTAATGACTGAAAATCAAAAAGGAATCGTACAAAAAGTGGACTCACGGACAAATTACTAAGGAGAAGTACAAAAGAACAGCATAAACTTGCCGAGACAAAATCAGAAAAGCAAGGGCACATAAAAGGCAATAAGAAGAGCTTCTTTAAATATATTAGGAGCAAGAGACAGACAAAGGACAGTTTAGGTCCTCTACTTAGTGGAGAAAGAGCGAATAACTGATGACATCAAGAATGCTGAGGTATTTAATATCTACAGTAGAACCTCACAGTTATGAACCCCTCAGAAATGGAGGTTGTTCCTGTCATAAACAGATAGTAGAAGTTAGTAGAGCAGAAGTACTTTATATCTCTTTTGACTGTAAAGGGTTAACAAGTTCAGTAAGCCTGGCTGTCTCCTGACCAGAGGACCAATCAGGGGACAGGATACTTTCAAATCTTGAGGGAGGGAAGTTTTTGTGTGTGCTGTTAGAATTTGGTGGTTGTTCTCTCTGGGT
>NC_133774.1:47813740-47867848 GCF_003597395.2 Chelonoidis abingdonii | reverse complement strand
GGTGGGGGAAAGGGTTTACTTTTCTTGTGTTAAGATCCAGAGGGTCTGGGTCTTGGGGGTCCCCAGGCAAGGTTTTGGGGGGACCTGAGTGTACTAGGCACTGGAATTCCTGGTTGGTGGCAGCGCTACAGGTTCTAAGCTGGTAATTGAGCTTAGAGGAATTCGTGCTGCTATCCCATCTTTTGGACACTAAGGTTCAGAGTGGGGAATTGTACCATGACAGTTCCTAACTCTGAAATGTTTGTAACTCTGAACAAAACATTGCGGTTGTTCTTTCAAAAGTTTACAACTAAACATTGAATTAATACAGCTTTGAAACTTTACTATGCAGAAGAAAAATGCTGCTTTCCCTTTACTTTTTAGTAGTTTATGTTTAACACAGTACTGTACTGTATTTGTTTTTGGTTTTGTTTTGTCTCTGCTGCTGCCCGATTATCTACTTCCAGTTACATATGACGTGTGGTTGACTGGAGAGTTTGTTACTCTGGTATTCATAACTCTCAGGTTCTACTGTATTTTGCTTTAGTCAGCACTACAAAGGCTAATGCTGACCAGATACTCAACACAATATTAACAAGAAGGGGAAAGAAACACAGGCCAAAATAGGGAAAGAACAGGTTAAAATATTTAAATAAGTTAGATATCTTCAAGTCAGCAGGACCTGACTAAGTTCATTCTATGGTACTTAAGGAACTTGCTGAGGCAGTCTCGGAAGCATTAGCAATTATCTTTGAGAACTCCTAGAAGACAGGTGAGGTCCCAGAGGACTGAAAGAGGGAAAACATAGTACCTACCTTTTAAAACAAAGAGAAACTGGGGAATTATAGACCAGTCAGCCTGACTTTGATACCTGGAACAAATCAATACACAATCAAATTGTAAGCACCTGGAGGATAAAGGGGACAGAAATGAATAGCCAGCATGGTGCTGGTGATTCGATAAATGGCACTCTTCCCTGATGGCTTTAACTCTAAGTATGTGAGAAGTCTTATTGACTTCAAGTCCCATTTACTACTCACATGCTTTTAAGATAAGCTAATGATTTTGATGCTTTTGTGTACTGGAGCCAGAGCGCTCAGCCCATCATAGGATCATCACCTAAGTCAGTATTCGGACAATGTCCCGGTGCTGCTGGAAGTGCTCTCTTTCAGAGGAGATGTACAATCAAGGTCCTTGTCACTTGGTGGTGGTTAAAGATACTATGGCACTCTTTGTAAGAGCAGAATATATTGGCCAAATCCCATTTCTGAGAACTACATTTCCTCTACCCTTTCAACTGTATATAGTGTTCTTCCCTTCCTGTTTTAGTTGTGCACTGGAAAACTGCTGCTGCATTCCATCATGGAGATGGCTGCATTTCAGAGTTCGCCATCTCTTCCTTTTCTACCTCACAAGGGTGTTGTGAAACTTAGGGCAGATCTACACTACTACTTAAGTTGATCTAACCGGTGACATTAAAGGGGATCTGAGCAACGCAAGTTACAGTGACCCAAGCACTGTCCACACCAGCCCTATGTCAGTGGGAGATGCCGTTCCTCCGATGTAGCTTCTGCCTTTCGTGGACGTGAAGTAATTTTGCTGATGGGAGAGTGCTCTCCGATCAGCATAGAGCGTCTTCTCCAGATACACTGCAGTTGCGTAGCTGCATCAGCACAGCTGGGCCGATGTATTGCTTCTAGTGTAGACAAACAAATGTTTGTTTGTAAAGCAGTTTGAAACCCTGGGATGTTGAAAAGTGCTATATACCTGCAAAGCATTATTAAATGCTAAGTATTTGACCTTTTATCTTTAGTGCTTCTTAGCTATTTTCAGAAAAGCACTGAACACCAGTGGAAGGGGAATACGAGGAAGGAGAAAATAGGCTGTATTCACACTGCAAAGGCTCAGTACTTATCCCACAGATAGCTTAGTCCTAGTAGCTCTCAACAAGGATAGATGTCATGATGGTAAAGATGTCTGCATCCTGTCTTCACTAGCACTTCTGTCATTGATACCACTGGTGCTAGACCGACAGTGGGGAAAATGCTAATATAGATATAAAGCCAGAAGAAGGCACTCTTCTCTGAGTCAATATTGAACCAGAGCCCCAGGATGGTTTCAGGATGCACCTTGGCATTCTGTTCATCCATTATATCTGCTTTAGGCTAAGCTTGCAGCCCACAATTCACTCATGCTGCCATTTGCTTTGTCTGTGCTTGAATAAT
The DNA here is from genome assembly GCF_003597395.2 of Chelonoidis abingdonii. Lineage (NCBI taxonomy): Eukaryota > Metazoa > Chordata > Testudines > Testudinidae > Chelonoidis > Chelonoidis abingdonii. Next base: position 47,865,644 of record NC_133774.1, on the reverse strand, counting down.
TCTAGTGCCTGCACACATGCAAATGTTAGGATTTATACCTGCAAAACTTTCTGGGTAAAAAGTGGGTTTTGTGGGAGCAGGTTGCAGTTTGGGCCCATGTAGATGAATGTGCAACTTTGCATGCACCTAGATGGAGACCAGCTAAAAGTCTAGCTGAAAATGTAGTCCACAGTTATCTGAAATGCACGGAATCCATCCAAACACCCATTCCATGTTTACATAGTCAGGGTGCAAGCAATCTAGGTATCAGCATGATTGTTATAAAATCCACCCCAGTGTGTGAACGAGGAGCATGTTTCTAGAACTGCAGTGATGTGGGTTTAGAAAGCATACACTTTATGCAGCGCGAAAAGTACCAATGGAGAAGGACCTGGAGAGCTACACTCTCCCTTTTCTTTTCTTTTTCTTTAAAATGATTGGCAAATGAGTGAAAAACATTATTTTGTTAACCTTAATCACAAATGTCAGGGAATGGAAACAAAAAATTACAGCATGTAACTGGGCCAGGTGCCACACAAGAGATTCTCTGTAGCTGTTTTTGTGTTAAGCAGGAGACAGGGTGGGTGAGTAATATTTTTTTTATCGGACTAATGTCTATTGGTGAGAAACCTATGTCTACACCACAAATTACCCGCATTCTGCCATATATTTCATGTTATAGCAGTCTTGAATGATGACCCAGCACATGTTCGTTTTAAGAACACTTCCACAGCAGACTTGACAAAATGCAAAGAAGGTACCAATGTGAGAGTTCTAAGGACAGATACAGCACTCGACCCAAGGTTTAAGAATCTGAAATGCCTTCCAAAATCTGAGAGGGACGAGGTGTGGAGCATGCTTTCAGAAGTCTTAAAGAGCAACACTCAGATGCGGAAACAACAGAACCCGAACCACCAAAAAAGAAAATCAACCTTCTGCTGGTGGCATCTGACTCAGATGATGAAAATGAACATGCATCAGTCCACTCTGCTTTGGATCGTTATCAAGCAGAACCTGTCATCAGCATGGACACATGTATTCTGGAATGGTGGTTGAAGAATGAAGGGACAAATGAATCTTTAGCACATCTGGCACGTAAATATCTTGCGATGCCGGCTACAACAGTGTCATGCGAACATCTGTTCTCACTTTCAGGTGACATTATAAACAAGAGGTGGGCAGCATTATCTCCTGCAAATTGTAACCAAACTTGTTTGTCTGAGCGATTGGCTGAAGTAGGACTGAGTGGACTTGTAGGTTCTAAAGTTTTTACATTGTTTTATTTTTGAATGCAGTTATTTTTTGTACATAATTCTACATTTATGAGTTCAACTTTCATTATAAAGAGGTTGCACTACAGTACTTGTATTAGGTGAATTGAAAAATACTATCTTTTGTTTTTTACAGTGCAAATATTTGTAATAAAAATAAATATAAAATGAGCACTGTACACTTTGTATTCTGTGTTGTAATTGAAATCAATATATTTGAAAATGTAGAAAACATCCAAACCTATTTAAATAAATGGTATTCTATTATTAACAGTGTGATTAATCACGATTAATTTTTTTAATCGCACAATTAATTGCAATTACATTTTTTAATTGCTTGAAAGCCCTAGTATTTAGCCAACACTCTGAGTACAAGATCAAACATATACTTTAGCAAGTAGTTATCACATAGTAAGGGACCATTCAAGGTGTAGAGGCCTGTTAACACCCTTGTAGTCACAGGACAAAAAGAGGGGGTCAGTGGTTACAGACTGTTGTAATAAACCATAAATCCAGTGTCTTAAGACCATGATTTAGTGTTTAGCAATGTTCTGAATTTAAGCTCCTAGGCTTGTCTTTTGTCTTGTAAACATCATCCTTAATACTTTGTGGTTTATTACGTGTAACATACCAAGGGGCCAAATTCATCCCAGAATGTGCTCAAAGTCACATTGCCTTCCACTGGAGTTCCACATGGAGGTCTGGGCAAGTTAGTGTTGCTGTTGCATTTAATACAATAAATCAATCTTTATTGGTGGGCAAGTAACTTCTGAAGCTGTAATTCACCTTTGGTGAAGGGGGGCCAGAGCCAGTCCCTCCACACCATTAAGGCCCTACATTGGGGCTGTGCAATGGGGGACTGCAATTAGAGCAATGGCACAGGAAAGGATGCCTGTAAACCCTCAGCGTGGCACTGGAAATATCTCCGCACTGACCAGGAGTTGGCTATTGCAGACAGCCATGCTGGAGACAATTCCAGGGAGGGTCTTCAAATCTGTTTATACAGATCCACTTGCCTCAACATCTTTTGCAACTGTCAGGGGCGGCGAGGGCAGCGGGGGAAGTGCAGCCACTACTCCATTGAATGGGCTGGGCTAGCAGCCATGGTGAGGGAAGAGGGAGCCCTGTGCCCCTTCTGGTTGGTGAGGGGATTACACATCCCTTACTTCTCTGCTTTCTACCTGCATAGAGCCAGATCCCTTGGGCACCATGTAGGGTAGAGTGGATTCTACCTGACAGCAAATCACTGGCAATGGAAATAGACTATGTACTTCTCTGCAGTTTCATTTAATAGCCCCATAATTCATCTTTGTCTGCTGAAATCTTCATCCCACTTCTGAACAATTCTCCCTGGACCAAAACCAGATAGGTACATTCTATTTACCTCCATTTCTTTTGCTATCATTCTGGAATCTCTCTGATCTGGCAGTACTGCAGTCTACAAACTTCACACAGACTCCTGTGTTGTTCTCAGTAATACTTCATAGTAAATAAATTAGCACAACTTCACTGACTTCCATACTGTGTAACACTTGCATCTTTTCTTGACTGAACCAGGCTCCCTGTTCTCTGCCTCACTTCAGTGCATTCTGCAAAACCTAAATGGGACTTACTGTGAAATTGAATTTTTTAAATTATTTTTCTAATTTAGCCTCCGTGACCATGTTTTCCAGTTCTTCTCCAATTTCACATCTCTCCATGCTCTGTTTCAGTTTTTCCTGCTGAGTGCTGCCAACTGCTGTGCAGCATACATTTTTCCTAGGGAAACAGAGCTAAATGGTAAATGTTTCTCCTACATTTTTAAGATGTGGATGGATAGACTATCTTCATATTAATCAAGGGCAAACGTGTCCCAAGCAATTCCTCTTCAATCTGAGTCCCACATGGTGGTTGATATAATAATAGTGTTAACCCACATGACTGAGTTAAGTGCTACATTTATTACTAAGGGGGAAAAGATCCTGGAAAAAATGTACTTTTTTCAGGATCTGCTTACAACTTCAAAACAAAGAGGGTTAGATCCTCAGCTGATGTAAAACAGCATAGGTCCAATAACTACAAAGAGCTATGCTGATTACAGCAGCTAAGGATCTGGCTCAGGCTGTCTCATTCTATGTATATTTATAGTGCCTGGCAGAATGCAGCCCTGATCTTGGCTGGAGCCTCTAGGCGCTACCAGAACAACAGGTCAAAAACTCTGTAAGAAGATTTTGTTTGTAAATGAATTTCTTGTACTATCTCCTACTTCAACTTTATTAAGAGTTGGCAACTAGTCCTCTAACCTTGCTCAGGAAGAATTAGTTCACCTTTTATTATCTGCTAGGATTATTGTTGCTGAGATCTGGAAGAAATCTTAATACTCCATTGCTGTTCAGATTACTAACGAAAATTAGGGAGGTCTTTGCTATGGAAACAAATGACTAGGATGATTCACATGACAGGTATCTGAACCCATGGCTTCATCACTTTGGCGGAAGCTGATAGTTGGATCAAAACTCCAGTGCTCTGCCAGAATTCTTCTCTTGACTCAGGTTTGTCTACAGCAGCAGTTCTCAAACTGTGGGTCAGGACCCCAAAATGTGTCGTGACCCATTTTAATGCGGTCACCAAGGATGGTGTTAAATTTGCTGGGGCCCAGGACCGAAGCTGAAGCCCAAGTCCTGAAGCCCTGGGCAGTGGGGCTCAGGTTACAGGCTCCCTGCCTGGAGCTGAAGCCCTTGGGCTAAGGCTTTCTCCCCGTCCCCCACACAGGGTGGTGGGGCTCGAGCTTTGCCCCCCTTATCCACCTGTCTGGGGTGGTGGAGCTCAGGTGGGCTCCGGCTTTGGTTCCCCCCCCCGCTTCTGGGGTCATCTAGTAATTTTTGTTATCAGAAGGGAGTCATGGTGCAATGAAGTTTGAGAACTGCTGCTCTAATCATTCCACCCAGACAGTGAGATGACACCCATCCACCCCTTCTGTCTCCTTCACTGTTCCAAGAGCAATGTTAACCTTTGGCACCCACTGGGTAGCAATGCAATATACAGAGGGCAACTGAACCATGCCTAGGATTCATAAATATATTACAGACAATTCCCACGTTGTCACAGTGCTCAAACTGGTTCTCTTTTGTATAAGAGGAACCCCTAGATATTGAACCTGGCCCTTATACCTGCTGACTCCACTTGGCAGATGGACTATCTCTTAAGCTTTATTTCTCTATTTTAACCTAAGGACTCCTGGTGCTGTGTGCCAGTTGACTAACAAACCATACTGGTTTTTGAAAAGGGGGGAACAATACACATAGCACATACTGTCTCCAACGTTCTCCCAAGACTGGGAAGAATGTCAGGGAGGAAAAGCCAGAAATACGTGTAAAAAAAAGAAATGCTATCACAACTTCCCCAGAATATGAACAATAACTACTAGTCATATTTTTAATAATAAAGCATCATGCCTTTTTGCTCCTTTGCTGTCCTGTGCAGGGACAGGCACAATCAGGACCATAGGGAAGCCAACCACGATACATCTTTTTGAAACTATGTTATGTGAGGGAAATCCCACATTAACCCACTAGCATACAGAAATTGTGAGATGCATAAAACATCATAACCCTATAGTGCCTTAATCATATCCAGGTGCCAGTCCTTTCCAACGGTAGGCTGCTTCCTTCCAGTTCCTGCTGCACAAAGATATTCACAACTATTCCATGAACGTCTCCTGGGCAGCTGGGTTATTCATCCCTTCCCTTCCCTTCCCTAAGACGAGATGTAGCCATGTAAAAATATGATCCTTCACACTAGTAAGGCTTTCAAACATAGCCTATGGTGGACCTAGAAATACTATTGGTGCTCTTGGAGAGCCCAGAACCCTTTCCTTTGAGAAGAGCTTACACATCTGGGAAGAAGGATTAAATCACATTCAGCAGCAGCAAGTTTGCAATGTAAAATGGTGAATACTTGTCCTAAGACAAGATCCACTCTTTATACCGGGGTGGCCAACCTGAGCCTGAGAAGGAGCCTGAATTTACCAATGTACGTTGCCAAAGAGCCACAGTAAAACGTCAGCAGCCCCCCATCAGCTTCCCCCCCACCAGCTCCCAGTGCCTCCCACCCACCAGCAGCTCCACTAATCAGTACCTCCCTCCCTCTCTCCCTCCCTGTACCTCCCGCTCAGCTGTTTCGTGGTGTGCAGGAGACTCTGGGGGGGAGGGAAGGGGAGGAGTGAGGCATGGCAGGCTCAGGGGAGGGGGCAGGAAGGGGTGGAGTGGGGGCAGGGCCTGTAGCAGAGCCTGGGGTTGAGCAGTGAGCACCCCTCCCGACACATTGGAAAGTTGGCACCTGTAGCTCTAGCCCTGGAGTTGGTGCCTATACAAGGAGCTGCATATTAACTTCTGAAGAGCCTCATGTGGCTCTGGAGCCACGGGTTGGCCACCCCTGCTTTAGACAAAATTGAACAGTGTAAGTCAGGCAAACTGGGGGAAAGGGCATGATGTAGTGTATTTTAAATACATGTGAAGTATATTTGAAAATTCAGCTGCAAAATATGAATCCCTGAAGCCGAGGTCCATAGTCACTGCAAGATTAAACTATTTTCTACTCATTTGCCAAACAAAATAGAAGAATGTCTGGGTATAGAGTAATATAGAGTAATAAAGAGTAATATATAGAGCTTGCATTAGAGTAATATATATAATATATAGAGTAATATAGAGTAATAAAGAGTATAATAGAGTAATAATATAGAGTAATAAAGAGCTTGCATTATATCTGTGCCCTAATATAGAGTAATAAAGAGCTTGCATTATATCTGTGCCCTCAAAAATTCTCCACAGTATATGACTGCAATTCACATAATTAGCAGTGTATAGCTTAAATCTAATTAAGAGTCAGATAAATTAATCTTCTCTCTCCATGTTTATGGTGGCCTGTGATGGTAAGTTGACTAAAAAACCAAAACCAAAAGAGAATTACTTTACAATACCATGGTAGGGTCCTTCAGAACCACCAGACTTCATCCAAAAAGCCATCATTAAAATCAAGAAAGTGTTGGAAACACAATACCAAAACAAAAGTTTAAAAAATATGTTCACTAAATGTTAATTGCTTCACTGTGCCTTCTATAATGCATAATTCACATGCAGTGATTCAATGTCTAAACAAAACCAACCAGAGATACTTATCCCACAATAATACATCTGTTGCTTATTTTTGTAGTGTGTGATACAGCATGGCCAGAGGGCAGCATAAGAGTGTTAGCAGGGGGCCTTATTCCCTGCCAAGGGAGGAAGGTTTGCTTTAGATTAACTAGAACAGCTGTGGCCAGTTAGAGCACCTGACTCCAGTTAGAGCACCTGACTCCAGTCATGGGATATAAACCCCTGCTTCAGTCAGACAGGGGGTGGTAGTTGAAGGAGAAAGGTTGGATTGGAGCAGAGTGCAGATTGCAGAAGAGAAGAGTTTGTCCAGAGAGAAATAGAAGGTTTGGAGGAGTGCTGCGGTGGATTGGGAAGCCCAACAGAAACCCTAGGTAAGGGGCACCAGGCTTGTATAGAAGAGAGGCGAGAAGCCCTTCACAAGCTGACGGGTATGAGAGGGAAGTAACCCAGGGTAAGAAAGCGCTAGTCAAGTGGTTCACCACAACCCCAGGGCCCCTGGGTTGGGACCTGGAGTAGAGGGCGGGCCCAGGTCCCTCCCTCTCCACTCCCCTCCTCCAAGGACACTAGGGGAGTGATTAAGAACTGGTTCAGAGGCAAGCAATATTGCCCTGAACCTACCCCAGAGAAGAGAGAGCGTGAGACCCAGAGAACAGTACCAGCAATTTGCCACAAGTGGTATAATGTTTTTAGTCAATGGAGTTGTTTGCTTTAAAATGTTACCACTAGAGGGTGCCCATATAGCAGTATTGCCAGACTCAGAAATTGCTCTTCTTATCTTGGCTAGAACTATCTGCTTTTATGCAATTAGTGGCCTTAGGTTTTGCGTTCCTAGTTCTATTTTTCCTCCCATCTCTTTATTTAGAGCTTCAGTATGCTGAGAGGGTCCTGCTGAATCACCTACAAGTGGATCATTTACGTGAAAAACATCCCAGGGCTATTTTAATGGTGTTTGTCAACCCAGTGCAAATGGCACATCCCCATTGCACCTCACCCCACGTCAGCATCACATATTGCTCACCGCTTCCGGAAATGAAATCTGCATTAAATCAAAGGATGAAAATAGTTGTGGTGCACTACTGGGAAGAAGATTATTTCCAAGGGATCCTCTATGAGCAAAACTGTAGTACTATCCCTTGTATAGGAAAGCAAACACGCATTCTTTCAAATAAATCAACATACTTTTTCTTTGCTATGGTATATTCCAGGTCAGAGAGTTGCTTCATTAGCCTAGCTAAAAGTGCTAAACAAATATACCATACTCAGCTACATCTCATGCATATCACAATTATTACAATAGGCACACTGCATTACACAACACTGTACAACATCCCCATGCTGTGTTAAGATACACTGATATTCATACCCCTTTTTTAGAATCTCTAAGGACCTCTCCTGCATACTGTTGTGTGCACTGATGGATGAGTAGGGGAAATCCTCCTCAGTCTATGAATACATGGGCAGCAGGTGAAGGTTCCCCTTGGGGAGGCTAGCCCCCTGCCCTGCCTCTTCCAGCCACGGCCATGCCCCTGCTTGCTGCTGTCAGCCCCCCCTGTGGCGCTAACTGGGGTGAGGGGGCTGAGTGCTTGGCTCCTCTCCTCCATGGCCCCAGCTGGGGAAGAGGGGGGAGTGGAGAGCTTGGATGGGGCCACAGAAGGGGGGCTGAGAGCTTGGTCTCAACTGGGGTTGAGTGCTCAACCTCGGCAGGGATCATGGCGGAGTTCTCAGCCCTGGCTGCAGCTTTGAGCCCAGAGCCCCTCCGCAGTTTTGCCTCTTCTGCCTGTGGCCCCACCCATGTCCACACTCTGTTCCACCCCTTCCCCCATGGCCCTGCCCCCATTCCACCCCTGCTCTGCCTTTTCCACTGCAAGGCCTCACTCCCCAGTCACTCTTCCTCCCACGCTATGTGGCCCTGAAACCAGAAAAGCTCTGTGTCCCCACTGGGCCCTGGTATCAGAGGGCCAACCTACTCTGGCAAAAATGTCTGTGAGGGCCTGGCACACCGCTTTAGCCCTGGTGTTGCCTAGAGCTACTGCTTCCGGCCATCGGGTAGCAAAGTCCACAAAAGTCTGCTTTTGTGTACTGCTTTCCCCTGGGCGTCTTTCTTGGGAAAGGACCCAGAATATCCACAGCTACTCGCTGAAATGGGACCTCAGTTATGGGGAGTGGCTGCGAGAGGGGCCCTTGACCAGATCTTGGGGCTTTCCACTCTTTGGCACACCTACAAGACCGGACATACTGGGAACATCCCTTGCCATCCTCCAGTGGGAAGACTTCCCAATCTGTCCTTGTTCTGTTCACCCCAGCATGCCACTGGGGTGTCATGGCTAAGCTTAAGAGCTTCCCCGATACTTAGCTGGAATCACCACCGTTTGTGCGGCTGCATTCTTCCTGTGTGTCCCCAGAAAGAATTTCCTGTATAAAAAAGTCCTTGGTCTATAACAAACCGGGATCGGTTTAATTTTTAAGTAGAAGAGCTGAGGAGGCGGTGGGTTGCTCGTGCCGCCACCAAGCTTTCTGAAAGGCTGTCATCTTGCTTCCTGCTCCAGTCTGGAACTGTTCCCTTGAGGCTGGGGACACCAGTTCTTCCTCAGACTGTGGACTTGGGCTTGGTCCTCTTGGAAGCGATGTATGATGGGGTTGATTTCCGTTGCTGGTATGAACGCTTCTCCGCTGGTGCACCTGGATCTTCAGGCTTGCTTGAGCCTCTTCAGTCTGGTTGTCTGGTTGCTTCTGCCAGTTCAAGCTCGCTGGCCCCCTCTGGCGTTTGAGGTTGAAGATGTGGTTGCAATGCTGGTGCTGGTGTGGTTGCTGTTTCCAGTTCCAGTTTCCTGGGACTGGTGGATGCTTGTGGCTGTTCAGCCGTTGGCATGGGATCCGGGCGTCCACTACCTCTGTCTGGGTCCTTGGGCAACCACAGACGGGTTCCCTGTGGACGGGCTTCAGGAACAGGAATGGTGTCTGGAAGCTTGCCTGGTTTTGGCTGCGTGTAACCGATTCCTACTCTCTTGGCCCGCTTCACCTGGTTGGCCAAGTCTTCCCCGAAGAGCATGGGATGAATAAGTTTGTCTAGACTGCAAAAGTCCACATTCCTGACCAGCCTTTGTACTGGACAGGTAGTTCAGCTGTAGGGCAAGTCTACAGCTTGGTGACATGAAGGCGGTAATGGTCACTTGGCCTTTGGAGTGATTATTTTGGGTCCAGGAAGGATTGTGTGGATAGCTTGATACTTGTGCCCCCGTGTCTCTCACGCGGTAAACTTCTTTCCGCCCACTCTCAAATTTTCCCTTCGTTTCCAAAGGCGGATTTGTGAAGGTATCTGGCCTGGGAATCTTGGTTGATGGTGGTGTAATGTACTGCACCCGCGTGGTTCTTTGGGGCAGTTGGCCTTTATATGGCCCGTTCCATTACACTTTATAGCATTCTTCCAGCAAACTGGGTCACTGGTGGTCAGGTGAGTTACTTGGAGACTGGTGAGGTGGAAAGGATTAGGGTGTCGTGGCTTTCCTTTGGGTGAAGTGGGGTATTTGGTGTTGCCCTCTGTTGTAGGGGTTTATTGTCGGTGTGCCCCCTGGGGTTTTTCCATTCCCCTTTACAGTAGCTTTTCTTTGCTTTCTGGCCACTCATCCATTTGCTCAATCGCCCCGCCTCGGTGGTTTTGGTTTTCCGTCTTGTATTGTACCGTGTTATGTCCTCAGGAAACACCATCCAAGAACTGCTCCATTTGTATGAGGAGGCTTGCAGTTGCTCAATAGAGATTGAACATTGGTCCGATATAGGCGGTCTTATAATTTTTCAACGTGTTAGGCCGTGTTTGGGGAAATTAACCCATCTTGGTTTCCCACTTTTGGTTCTGAAACGCCGACGGGCATGATCCAGGGTTATTCCCGATTTTCTGTATCTGGCCTTTGGGTTTGTTGAAACAGTTTATATCGTTCATTTTGTCTTTTGGCATTTTCAGCACCACTCTGACTAAGGGTCCACTAGGTGTGACCTCAGCTCTAGCATGTACTGGTCTTCAGGGATGCTTGTACCCAATGAGGCCCTTCAAAATTTTCTAAGAGGCCTCAGTGTCATCCTCTGCCTTTAGGTTGGGATGTTCTTGTGCGGTGGAACAACAACTGGTGACAGGTGGGTAGGGATTGCTGCCGTTCTGATCTAGCTGTTTAATGCTAGGGCTGTGTGTAGGCCTCCCTCTGTTTTTCCAATCTCTCGTTGGAAGGCTGCATCTTTGTGCTTTGCTTCTTTCTCTTTTTGTAAGCTTCTTCTTTGCTGCTTGTTCTCTTTTGTATGCAGCGTTTTTCTTTTCCTCTCAGCTCCCATCTCTTGTATTATTTTTTTCCTGGTCACGCCTGTGATCTGCTTCTTTGTTTGTTCCTCTGCCTCTTAGTCTTTGCTTGTTCCTGCCTTAGGGCATCTTGGTGTCATGGTCTTTGTTCTTTGTGTTGGGTGCTGCCCTCTTGGTTGGTTGTTGTTTGAACTGCTGGGGTCTCTGTTGTCTTCGGAGTCTGCTAGACAAACTCCTTTTGGTTTGAACTTGTGTCTCTAGCTCCTGACAGTGCAAATAACTAGTAAAACCAGTTTTTACCTGTGTGTGTGCTGGGTACTTGATTCCAATTGGAATTCTATTGCTTAACAATAGTCCCTTTCGTCAAACTGTCAATGGCTGCCTTTGTTAAATTGCAAGCCACCTAAGTAGCAGAAAATTTTTTTTCTCTCTGGCCTACTTTTAAGAACCAAACCCTTTCTCTCTGCCTCAAAAGCCTAGAAGAAGAAAAAGACAAATAATATTCCTTCTGGCCTTCTGGATTGTTATCTTTTCCACTTCGCTGCCACCATATCATTAGCCTTTCCCCAAAATCTGGACCTATAGCGCCAGAAATCTGGCTGGTGCCTGCATGAACCCCTCTAAGCTTAATTACTCAGCTCAGATTTGATCTCGCTGCCACGCATCCAAAAATTCCAGGGTTTTGGTCCTTCTGGTCCCTCCAACCCTTCCCTGGGCCCCAAGGGCTCAGAGGCCTGAGGTCTTACCACAAAAGGGAATAACCCACTTTTCCCTTCCCCCCTCTCTCTCCCACCCAGATCTTCTCCTCTCTGGGCTAACCTGAGAGTTACTGATGCCATCTCTTTACTCACAATACAAGACATGTCTCCTCTATTTCCACAAGAGACAAAACCCCAAATTACAAGGAACAGAAATGATTCTATTCTTCTTCCTCCTCCCACCAATTCCCTGGTGCTGCAGAGCTTACCCTCCGTAGATCATAACGCAAAGAGATTCCCCTTCCCTTCGTTCCTTAGCCCTACCCAGAAGAAACTCAAACAAGTTCTTAAAAAGAAGCTTTTATATAAAAAGAAGAAAAAAAAAACATTATGAACATTTATCTCTGCTTAAGTTGACAATACACAGGCTATTTACTTAAAAGAAAAATATGAATAACAGCTTATTCAAAAAGAGATACAATTTAAACATTCCAGCAAACTACACACATGTAAATACAAAACAAAACATATAAAAGCCTATTGTTTTGCTACCTTTGTACTCACAACTTTGAAACTGAAGATTAGAAGCTTGAAGATAGAAAAGAAACCTCTCATAGCCGAGAGACAGACAAAAAGACTCAAATCCCCAAAAATTCCCTCCCTGACTTTGAAAAAATCCAGTTTCTTGATTGGTCCTCTGGTAAGGTGTTTGGTTCTCTTTGTTAACCCTTTATAGGTGAAAGAAACATTAACCCTTAGCTATCTATTTATGACATCCCCATTGGGTCCTGGGGTCATGGCGGGGAGAGATTTTTCCAGGGGCTCCAAATCCACCACTGACCCCACCCCATCCCCCAGTGGCACAAGGTTTGGGGAGGCTTAGCCTCCATTATGCGCCACCCATGCGTGACTATAATAAAAACATCTAACAACTAGCATTTTACTGAAGCTGTCAATGAGATAAGGAGATTGCTAGAATAAATGGCTTTCAAGAAGAAATTTGGAGGAGGGGAAAAAGAATACTTGGTAGACAAGAATTAAAACATGTGACAGCATGAAAGAGGATTCACAGACAAGTGGGAGAAGATGAAAGGAAGTATGAGAAGAGAGGACTGAGGTGAATGTAAGCAACGAGAGAGAAAGTAGGACAAGGTTATGTATGACCATGAACATGAGTATCCGGAGCTTGAAACTGACGTGGTAAAAGAGGATGCCAATGAAGAGACTGAAGGAGAAGATGGAGGTTCGAGCGGCAGGATGGGAAGATGACCTTAGCACCAGTATTTTCTAGGGTTTTTTTATGTATTTTTAGGCTTCATGGCATTCCCTGATTGGTTGGGAGGATGACTGAAGGATAAGATTTATGAATAACGGTGATTGGTTATCTGAACAATGAGGTGCTGCCATCTCCTTAGCCCAAATCATTTATTTTGTGCTGATTTTCCATCCATGTCAATAATTGTGACGGAACAGGAGCAATTCCACCTGGATCCTGAGAGTGAGATGCTCTGGGAGCAAACAAAGTTACCGTGGAAAGATTTGCTTAGCAAAGTAATTAATTCTGGGGAATGGAGGGACCCAGGGGCTGGATAGGCAGTGGTGGAATAGATGCATGTGGGACTGGGAAAAGTGAAAATATAGTTTGTGCTTTGGCTGCATTCTGGTGCTTATCTGGTTAGTATTTAATGTCCTGACCTCAGTGGCAGTAAGGATGATGTAAGCAAGTGTCTGATAAAGCTGGGACTGTTTGGATATCAGAACATGTGTAGACAGGCTCCTGTCCTTCTCCCCTGCTTGGGGCTTGACTCCAGCTCTGACCACTAGGCTTGGCTGCCTGCCTGCTCTTCCAGCCTGCTGCTCTGAGCACTGGGTCTCCTGCTGCTCTGAGCACTGGGCCTGACCACCTATACCCCTGTCGGTGGCACTAGTAAAGGACAAGAATTATTATGTACATACATATACTTATTTTTATCAGCTGCATTTGCCACTGTTGGCCAGAGATGGTGTAGGTATTTCTGCAGTCACTGACAGAAATAGATAGAATCACTTTGGTTTGCCAGCTTCACTCCTTTTTGTTCTGGTTCATTCTTTGTTCCTAGATGTTTGACCTTCTGTTTGGCTGGATTAGAAACATAGCATTTGATTGCACTCATTTTACCAAGCAAGCCAGAGTGCCTGATATAAGTGAGCGGTCATCATTGTTGTTTACCACTCCACTGGTCTTTGGCATTTAGTTAGAACAGAGGTCCCCAAACTGTGGGGCGCAGAGGAACATTGGGGGTGGAGAGTGTGCAGCAGGGCCCGGGCCAGCTCCCACAGGGGGCAGGAAGGGAGCACCATCCATTCTCTCCCTGCCCCCAGCTTTGCTCCAGTCCTGCCCCCAGCCACATCCTGGGCTCCTGGCACCACCCCCACCCCCAGGCTTGTGCCACCCCTGACCCTTGGCTCCCGGCTGCAGCTCTCTTCCTAGCCCGGGGTGAGGCTGGAGGTGTGGCTAGGAGCAGAGCTGCACCTGGCCATGGGCCCAACTGTCGGCCCCCACCACAGCCCAGCTGCAGCTCCAATCCCACCCCCAGCCTCAGCCCCAGGCCACGGCCACAACTCCCAGCCCCAGCCTCACCCCCAGCTGCAGCCCCAGCCCCAGCTGCCTTACTCCCTCCGTGTCCCCCCACCCGGAACATGGCCCCACTCCCAGCCCCAGCTCTGGGGCACAGGGGGTCATGGACAGGGGTAAGGAGGATGTGACCCTCAGAAGTTTGGGGGACTGCTGAGTTAGGAGGATGTCACTGGTGATCTTGATGAGCACAATTTCAATGGAGCAGAGAGGGAGAAGCCAGATTAGAGAGATCTAAATGGATAGTTGGGATGGAGGAGTAAACAGCATGCTCAAGATCTTGGAGGTGAAGGCAAGGAGAGATGAGGAAGTAGTTTGAGAATCAACCTGGAGTCAGGGAAATTTTTTCAGGACAGGAGATCCAGTAGCTTGCTTATAGGCAGACTAGTAAAGAGCCAGGAGCTAGAGGAGAGAAGCTAGTAAGGGAGTTAGTTAGAAATAAGGAAGTGGGGGGAAGGAGACATGAGGGGATGGAGTTGCAGGTATGAGGCAGACAGAAGCAGAGTGACCTCAGAGTCCTGAAAGTTGCAAATACACAAATATCTTGGAAAAATTCTCTAAAAAATATGTACATGTTTTCTTAATTAAAATTAACCATCGTCACCATAAATCCAAACTGGTGTGATTCCTCTGGGAATTTGTTTCCTTCTTTAGCTTTATATTTATTAAACATTATTATCTGAAACTTCCTGCTACAGAAAATGTTAATCTCTTCCTATGCATAAGAAAAACATTGCCATTTAAAGATCAAATTTTAAAATGGGCTCCATCCTGGCTTCTAGATTTGAGCCTGTGGACTTTGTATGCACAGTATTTCGTGCCAGCAGATAACAGAATGTAAATATCTAGCTTCCTGATGTGTGAGCAAAAATGGATTGTATCTGTTAATAAGGTACAAATAGTATTTGTGGCCACAAATAGTATTGCACACAGAATTACAGGCAAAATTTCAAAGCTATTTTTGAATATTGGAAGCTAAATTACACTTGCTAGAGGAGTTTTCAAGAAGACTGTAGGATGTCTTAGTGGGCCCCACAGATTTTGCATGATCACTCCATTACCACTTAAGATGTTCCTGAAGGAGATGCATCTCTTGTTTCTTCTCTTCATTATGCCTCCTCTTATTCCCCTTCTGTAGGTCAAAAGCCCTTAGCTGGTTGGGCCATTGATTTGCTTCTGTCTCTATCATTTCCCAAATTTTCACCCAGGCAGTTCTAAATGTTTTATCTTGCACAGGCTCTAAGATCAGCTAAGGAAGATCCTAGACTAGACCTTAGCTGATCTTACAGCCTGTGCAAGATAAACGTATGATATCGCTACTTGACATTTAGAACTGCCTGTGTGCAGTGGTATCACTGATTGGCGTTTCTCAAATTGACTCTCAAGTTAGCTTTCAAAATGTAATGAATTGAGTAATTGTGCATTGCAACCAGGCTTCTTTGTTACTATAGATCTAGTGTTGTTTCTTGTCCCAGCTTCTGCCTTTTACAATCTGCTATGGTTTGTTTGGACTGAAGGTCTACTCTGTCTGTCTGACTCATCACCATGGTACCTGAGCACCTCACAAAATTACATAACTCCACTGTGTAGTCCGATCAATGCTGATCTTTGCTTTACTCCCCTCTTCCCGTAGATGGGAGGGGAGACAAATATTGTTATTTGTATTGTTGCACTAAATAGGGAAGAGTCTGAAATGTTGTCCGGAAGACAGTGAGATGCATACTCACCCCAATCTGTTGTGGGAGGGGTGGATTGAAGTTGTTGGGCTTGTTTTCTTATTGCTTAGGTGGCAATGAGCAGTTCAGAAAAAATATACACCGTGCCTCTCATATATCCCCTCGGGAACTGTTAAATTCCCCTATGGTTTCTATTTAAAGGATTTTGCCCCTTTCTTTTTTATTTCTACTCCACGTATTGTTTCTGTTCAGATCTTGACTTACAATTTTACATTACAATGTCATGTGATTTCCTCCCCCCCCCCCATCAAATAATGATCCCGATGGTCCTCAGGATAAGCTTTTCTAAAATTAAAGAGCTCTGGTCACTCTAAGAGCAAAGGTATGTTATATTCTCATAATTGTTTTTACCTTCTTATACATAACTCATCAAATATGGGAATACAAAGAAAAGATCTGTGCTGTCTGAACTGAGGCCATCTGTGGATAGCTGGGATCTGCAGATTTGAATATCAATCCCATGATACAGTACATCGAGATTAGACACCGAAGCATATAAAGAAAGGGATTCTCTTTGCCTCCTAGTTTCTTCATGTTAGTTTCACTCCACAGCTGTTCCTCCCTTCCCCTGCCCCACTCACCTCCTTCCCTTCCCTTTTTTCTTTCCATTTAACTGATCCCCTTCTAAGTAACTCCCCTCCCCCTTGTCATGGAACTAACATGACATTTGCCACCATCACATTGTTCACTCTGCTTCTGGGGTCTACTCCTTGCCCCACCTTGTGTCTGTCTTGTCTATTTAGACAGTATTATCTCATTATTTCCTTGTACTCCTTCATCTGTCTGCATCCATCCATTGTCTCTTGTCTTATTCTTAGATTATAAACTGTCTGGGGCAGGGACCATCATTTTGCTCAGTGTTTGTACAGCACCTAGCACAATCGGATCTTGGTCCATCATTGGGGCTCCTAGGTGGTATGGGTAATACAAATAACAATAACTCAGGTACATTACATGATTACAAAAAGCTGAAAAAACTCAGATTGAGATTCTATGTATTGAGGTAGAGAGCTGTGTGGTAGTTTCTCAGCTACAGCATTGAAGAGATTTCAAACACAGTTGTTAAACAGGTGCATTGCAGGCAGTCTCTATTTCTTATCTCCACAAGAGTTTCAGTTATAAGCATAGTAATAATGCTGCTTTGAATTTGTATAGCATAGTTTGTCCAACGGTCCCTGTGAGCTTCACAAATATTAATGGCTTACGCACGCAGCTTTTATCAATCAGGGCTGCACTACACTGAGTCCTGTACTGTTCAGTCAGGCATAGTTACGCACAGGCACAAACTACATGATGCAACCTGAATTTACTAACATAGATTAAGCAGTGTTAAATAATTTCATTGTAGATTGTTTTACCATGTCAGTATGAATGTTTATATGTGTCCCAAACACTTGTTTAGTGCTTTGTTTGAGAGTTCATGGAGACAAAATGATTAATCTTAATTCTTCCTTCCTTCCAATAGCCAAGAACCCTCGCCCTTCTAAGTACGGTAGGCCGGTGCTTCTCAATCAGGGGTAGGTGTACCCTTGGGGGTACTCAGAGGTCTTCCAGGGGGTACTCAATTCATCTAGATCAGTGTTTCTCAGTCTGGAAGTTGCAGCCCCTAGGGACTCACGGGACAGGTTTGGGGGGGGGGCATGGCAAGCAAGGCTTCAGCCCTAGGCAGCAGGGCTTGGCTTCAGACCAGGCTGACAAGTGAAAAAGAGGCTCAAGTATCACACTGAAATATAAGTACAATATTTATATTCCAATCAGTTTATTTAAGAATTAGATGGTAAAAATGAGAAAGCAAGCAATTTTCCAGTACTAGTGCGCTGTGACACTTTTGTATTTTGATGTCTGATTTTATAAACAAGTCGTTTTTATGTGAGGTGAAACTTGGGGTACGCAAGACAAATCAGACTCCTGAAAGGGGGACAGTAGTCTGGAAAGGTTGAGAACCACTGCTGTAGCCCTACCTGTACATACAATAGAGATGTTCATATCTTTCTGTTGTAACTGATACTTTTGAGCAGTGTCTAGCCTCCAAAAGAAGTAGAATTTTTGAAAACGGGTCTTCCTCCCTCTCAATAAAGAGATGAACTTTCCTGGTCATATGCTAGAGCAAAGTGTAATGTGTTCAGTGGGAGAGTCCCCCAAGACATAACTTGGAATATTTTTTTTAAAGAGGTAGGGGGCACTGAATTGTTGGGGATGGAGGATTTCTTATTTCATGTTGCTTTAATATCTAACTCTACTTCAAAATGGTGACATACATTTCATTTTTGACAGATGTCTTCTGAAGATGCAACTATATATATTTAGAGTTATTTGGGATTTCTAAGCATCACCTTTTAGCTTCAGAATGTATCCTGCCTCAAAGAGGGGTGGGGGCTTCTGTTTTTATTAAGAGGCACAGGAGTCTTCCAGGGTCAGGAGACCATATGATCCAATAAATCTGTATGTTATGCAACAATGAGACAGATAAGATAATATTCATCATGTTAACGTCAATGGCTGTAGGACAGGTGCTCAGATAATGTGGTAATGGATGTCCTAAAAATATCCTAGATAGCTTACATTGAATTCCTTTGTTCTCCAAAAAAACGTGTACAGCATGCTCCCTTGCTGGCTCCTCTAATTGTTTTATAAAGGTCTATCAGTTGGTTCTATATTGCAACCATCCATGGTTTACAGAAATTCTGTCAGAATTGCTGATAGGGCCATCATTTCTTTAACGTCAATCAATGAGCTCTGGTTTTGTTACTGCATACATTACTCGTCAGATGCACATTAATCTGTGCATAAGTGAGATCTTTCATTGATGTTTGTGTTAGCAATAAAATATATCACTTTTGTTAAAAAGAAGTTTTCCAGATTTTAATAGAGTATTTATACGCTGCATTATTTTTTACTGATTTGCTTCACAAGAACATAAAGAGAACCCAATCACTTTTTCAGATTAACAGAATGTAATATAAGCAAAAATAAAGTGATTGTCTAATAACTAAATGAATGATTCAAGGCAAAACAAGAAGCTACTGTACATGTCATCAGATTCAATTTATATTTGAGTTAAAATAACGTGGCATTGACTGCACACAAAGCTTAAACTGTCAAAGATTAACTCGAGCAAATTAAAAGTGAATTTAACAGCCGATACACTCTGAAGCCTATAGATAACAGAATTGATGCCGGATCCTATGATCCTTACTCATACCGGTAGTCCTAACAAAATCAATGGGCCAGATCACCTGGACTATACAAAGCTCACAGAAGGTCCTTTGAACATGGATCTCCATTTCCCATACGGATAGAAGGTCAGTTGCCTTTTTAGTACCATCCCCTTTCCTCTGCAGAGTCAGAGATCCGCAGCTGCAGAGGGGGTGAGCTGGGGCAGCCAAGAGCAAAGGTTGTAGATGACACAACCCTCTTCTGTGCACTACCAAAAAGCCAGTGCAGACATAATGCAATCTGGGGTTTCTTGAACTCTTCTTTTTCCTCTCCATGCTGAGGAAATACCTTATAAGGGGACTATAAACAACTGCAGTTGGGGAAACCCTAGCAGGGTGGCTTTTTAGACCTGTGCTGAGAGCTGGGACTAGCTGCAGAGTATCCACAGAGTTAAGGAAAGGAACTGTCTATTCTCCAAGGGAAAGAGGGGAAAAATAACAAAGCTCTCCGTGACAAAATGGTCCTAGAAAGTCTCTGCAAGGGAAGGAGTTGCCACCCTTTATGTCCCAGGATTATTTCTGTATGGGGATAGGAGGGGAAAACTGAACCAATGGCCACTGAAATTAGTATGGCTGCATGCATGGATATGTGTTGCAGGATCAGGAGCCTAGACTGCATCATAGGACAAACAGCTTTATGAGGCTTATGTATGTCTTTATAACTGCAGCTGCACATTCGGGAGTTCCAATGTATTGTTATTATTGAAAGCCACACTCCCTTCTCTGAAGAATGGCCCTTTTTATGTGTTAATGACAACAGCAAGTATTATTTTGAGCAAATGTTTTATACGGCATGTTTTTTGCAGGACATCTTCGTGAATAACGTTCTGCTCTAGTCACCCAGCTGTATGTTACCGTTAGCTGATCACATTCCCTTATGATATATTGTCATCAAATCATGATCTTATGGTTAGACAGGTGTTCCCGCTTGTCCTTGGTAAGACCTTAGATAGGAGGAAAGGTGAAACAAACATAATTTCAAACCTATAGGGTGTGCTAATAAAAAATAACAATCATAATGAATAATATGTGCATCCTCATTTATGAATATATATTATTATAATATATAAATCCTCACTTTGTGGTCTTTCTCAACATTCCACTTGCAAATCCTGAAAGAGCATGTTGGCCTGACTGGGAAACTACAAAAGGAAATGCATTGAAAAGCCCAGAGAGAAACTGCAAAAGGTCTCAGTTTGACAATGCTTTACAATAACCAAGGGAAGCTGATTTTGAAGCCTGCATATAAGGCTAGATTATGCCTGCCACTTGTGATGATGCATGAGGGATGGGGAAGGGTCTTATGTCTCTGTGCTCAGATTAGACACAGGCACAGTCCTTACTCTCATGAAGCTTCCTTCTAGAGCCCCAGGGATGCAGGCTATGCTAAAACCCAATCCTGTACCTCTGAAATTAATTGCAAAACTCCCATTCGTTTCAGTGGTGCAGGATTAGGGACCTGAAGAGAGTGGAAATGAGGTGGGGCCCCTTTACACCAGCCATTGGAGATGGATGGCTACAAAGAGGACAACATGCTGCATCCTCCTTAAGGATGTTGTTGGGGATGCACTCCCCGTGCACTCCAGTGAACCCTGGGAGGAACTGATTCTCCTGATTGTGTTTCTTCTGAGAGCTGTTCCTGGAGTACTGCAGCACCTCACAGTCTTCAGCATGGACCGGTGTCTATCAGGGACAATGTATTGATCTATATTGTTTAGCTTTTCCTATTTATAACTTAATTTTTAGCGATTTGCAATGATATGGTGGTACTGTGGGGATTTTGGTCAGGCAGCTGGTGTGCTGTGAACACTGTTTTATCTTGCTGTTCATAATCTTCTCACTGTTAAATTTGCCTTTGTTGTGTCCACCTGCTGTGTCTCATCCTGTACTCAGACTGCAGGCTTTTCAGGGCAAGGTCTGTCTGTTAGTTCTATGTTTCTACACTGCTTAGCACAATGGGGCCCTGATTCCTGTTTGGAGTCCCTCATTGCTGCATAAAAACAATAATATAATAATGATACATACATGTATGGCAGGAGTTCTAAACCTGTTCTTAAATCAATGAGAATACTATGCTATACTTCCAATATATTTTCAGCCTGTTTTCAGAAAAAATAACGTTTGTAAGAGGTGCACGTAAAATATGAGTGAGAGAAAGAGAGCGAATTCAGTGGACTCCACTGGAATCATCCTCAGGAAATGTTATTTAAAATACCTGATGCTTGTTGCAAACTTGTATATTTCAAATTTGCTCCTGGGAGTATTTCTATGATCCCAGGAATCAAAGTCATCTCTGGCAGTCATGATTTATCCAGGGAGTAGAACGCTCACCATCAGACACAGGGAAATCACTTCCTTCTTCCTTCATATTGATGATGGAATTTTAACATATAGGTCCTGACGACTTCTTTCAGTGCATCACTACCATTACTATGGGTTATTTTAGACATACCAAAGTATATTTGTGTGTGTGTGTGTTTATCATTTTCAAAAGACTACCACTTATAATGGATTGTAACAAGAACTGGTACAGAGCATGTATTTGTTTTACTAGCATGACGGCATTTGTAAACCTTTTTCTTTACCTTATTTTCCGTATAATATGTTTTTCTATTCAGGGGCTACTTTAAATTGAGCAAAGGGTGAGGAGGAGTGGAGGAGAGGATGGCACAGCAAGGGACAAGGGTGAAGAGCTTTGGGGTGAGTACAAGAAGCCTGAATTTGATGCAAGAGGCAAACGGAGAGGGAGTGGAGGGCGCTGAAGAGGGAGGCGTGAGAAGTTGTCAGTGACAGGCCAGGAAGATTCTCTAAACACTTTATTTTGAATGGAATGGGGTGGGACCTGGGGGCGTCAGGAAGTCCCTCTCCTGTCCCTGCAAAGCACGGGGGCTAAGCCCGTCCCTTCCCCAGTTATTCTGCGCGTGCATTATTGTCTGGAAGGTCTGTCCGGGCGCGGCAGTGACTTACTGCGTGTGGCTCTGCCATGCGGTATTGGCAGGGTAGTGCAGAGCAGAGCTGCCACACCTGTTGTAGGGGAGAATTAGGCTGGGTGCTGCGGGAGGGGGAGGAAACCAGTGATTGTATTAACGAGCAGCCATAGGTCCAGCAAGAGCAGGAGGGGCGCTGGGAGCCAGCCGTCCTATGGGGGAGCCAGAGGCAGGGAGAGAATGAAAGCTGAACTTGGAGACTATTTAATGCTTCCTCACCCGGGATCAGCTGACGGGACGCCCGCTGGCTGTCTCGGGCCAGCTCCCAGATATTGATATTGTTAGAGGAAACAGATCCCTTCACCCTGGGAGCTCTTTTCGGCACCCGGACACGGGAATCCATTTACAATGAATGGGATCAGCTGCACGGAAGCGCTGCTGAACGGACTAAAGGAGAAGGTAACAGGGCTGTGTGGGGCAGGCGAGCAATGGGAGAGTTGATAAGCAAGACAGAGGCATTGGAAAATAAGTGCTGCTCTGTTGCTGAGTCGGTCCCTTTAGGCTTAACACAAGGCATCCAGGTGCCAGATTCAGAATTTTGTGGTGTTCATGCACTGAGATGTGTCTAGGTCTGGAATATGTTGGTGCAGTAAAGAACGCTTGTCCTCCATTCATGCAGGGATATCAGAGGGGTTGAAGGCCAAGAATTGGATGGATTCAAATAGGAGGATCTATCTACTAGATCCTGGGTTTTATGGTGCTGGTGCACTAGGGTCCATCAGGGTCCAGATTTTTTTGGTGCAGCTGGAACAACTAGATTTGTTCTCTATTTAGGTATCAGAAATGGGGGAGTCAGGACCAAAGTTTGACTGGGTCCAGAAGCTGGTTTTAAGACACCTGTGATCCAGGATGAATCAAGATCCAGATATTTTTAATAGAATCATATAATATCAGGGTTGGAAGGGACCTCAGGAGGTCATCTAGTCCAACCCCCTGCTCAAAGCATGACCTATCCCCAACTAAATCATCCCAGCCAGGGCTTTGTCAAGCCTGACCTTAAAAACCTCTAAGGAAGGAGATTCCACCACCTCCTATGTAACCCATTCCAGTGCTTCACCACTCTCCTAGTGAAAAAGTTTTTTCCTAATATCCAACCTAAATCTCCCCCACTGCAACTTGAGACTATTACTCCTTGTTCTCTCATCTGCTACCACTGAGAACAGTCTAGATCCATCCTCTTTGGAACCTCCTTTCAGGTAGTTGAAAGCAGCTATCAAATCCCCCTTCATTCTTCTCTTCTGCTGACTAAATAATCCAAGTTCCCTCAGCCTCTCCTCATAAGTCACGTGCACCAGCCCCCTAATGATTTTTGTTGCCCTCTGCTGGACTCTTTCCAATTTTTTCACATCCTCCTGGTAGTGTGGGGCCCAAAACTGGACGCAGTACTCCAGATGAGGCCTCACCAATGTCAAATACAGGGGAATGATCACACCCCCTCAATCTGCTGGCAATGCCCCTACTTATACAGCCCAAAATGCCATTAGCCTTCTTGGCAACAAGGGCACACTGTTGACTCATATTCAACTTCTTGTCCACTGTATACCCCTCGGTCCTTTTCTGCAGAACTGCTGCCTAGCCACTTGGTCCCTAGTCTGTAGCAGCACATGGGATTCTTCTGTCCAGTGAAGGACTCTGCACTTGTCCTTGTTTAACCTCATCAGATTTTTTTTTGGCCCAATCCTTATTTGTCTAGGTCCCTCTGTAACCTATCCCTACCTTCTAGCTTACCTACCATCTCCAGTTTCGTGTCATCTGCAAACTTGCTGAGGGTGCAATCACATCATCCTCCAGATCATTAATGAAGATATTGAACAAAACTGACCCTGGAGAACTCTGCTTTGATACTGCATGCCAACTGACATTGAGCATATCACTACTCATTGAGCCCAAAATCTAGCCAGCTTTCTATCCACCTTCTAATCCATTCATCCAGTCCATACTTCTTTAACTTACTGGCAAGAATACTGTGGGAGACCATATCAAAAGCTTTGCTAAAGTCAAGAAATAACATGTCCACTCCTTTCCCCTCATCCACAGAGCCAGTTATCTCATTTTTGGTACAATCCGAGCAGCTAGACTTGTTCTCTATTTGACTGGGAACTTGGTGGGCAAAAATCAGGCAGGATTCAAATATATCCTGCTTTTACTCCTGTCTCACTGTGAGCTTTGGTTTTGGGATTTTCCACAAAATTTTTGCCTAAATCTTGCTGTCATGTAGGTCAGAGGTTCTTGATCTTTTTCTTTCTGAGCCCTCCCCACGCACCCACCACATGCTCTTAAAAACTCCATGGTCCACCTGTGCTACAACTGCTTTTTGCATATAAAAGCCAGGGCTGGCATTAGGGGGGTGGCAAGCGGGGCAATTGCCTGGGGCCCCACGTCACAGGGGGCCCTGAAACCTAAGTTGCTCACTCTTCAGCTTCAGCCCCGAGTGGCAGGGCTTGGAGCCCCAGCAAGTTTAATGCAGTCCTTCTTAGTGGACCCCATTAAAACCTGTTCATGCCCCCCCAGTGGGCCCCAGACCCCTGTTGAGAACCACTGATGTGATTGATTCTTCCATAAAATTCCATATCTTCCTTCACAAAGTTTTAGGGTTACAAAGGGTATGTCATTCAAAGTCTTTAGGCAAACATTTTGTGAAGTGCTTGCATCCAGCCAATGAGAATTCCATTCACAGCTTCTATTCCCTGCTTACTACTGGGCAGGAACTGGGGGAGACTTTCACTCTTATTTGCCCTGACTCTGCTGCCTTGGCCTGGGAGTCCCAAGTATTTCTCAGAAACACATCACACAAGCAGACTTGCAAGTCCCATGCAATTTACACTGCAGATTCTACTTGACCTTGTTTAACCTAATCAGGTGCGGATTGCTGGCAAAAATCAACAAATATATTGGGAGCCAAAAGTTTTGGTTTGTTTTTTTTTTTCAAATGCAGTAACCACCTAGGCAGTATTTACTGTGCAAATAGAAAGAAGTTGTTGATTTAACAATTAATCAATGGGAAACAATGTTACAAAGTGAAACAAAGAAATGATAAGTTTATGAGGAAATGACCAAGCTTCTCCCCACCTTCATCCCCCCAGGAGAGTTGAGAAGAAGTAGCTGCTCTCCTGTGAATGCAGGGGATGCACTTTTTCCTTGCCCTTATTGAAGGTCAGGGAGGAAAGGTGGAAGCTCCTTCCAGCCTCCCCTTCACTGCACACCCACATCAGGGCTGCTCAAAATCTGTTCGGTTCTGCCACCCTTAGCAATATTGAGTAGTATTTCCCCAAGTAAAGCAAACAGACTCACTGGGTTTAATGAGACTACTCAACCTAAGTCACTGTGGCAGTAGTAGTACCTTACTATGCAAGTTGTTCCCACTAGGAGATTATCCTGAGTTAGAACTAGAGGATCAGGCCGCTGAGCTGTATTTATTTATAGTGGCAACTTACCATTTTTGCAGTGACAAGGTGAAAGTGACCCAGGGCAGAATAAAGATATAGGTCTGGATTCTGATTTCAGTTAAACAGAGGGAGTTCACTGACCTGAATAAAGTTTCAAGTTTACATTGATATAAACAGAAGCACAATCTGAGGCCTGGTCTACACTACGCGTTTATACCGATATTAGCAGCGTTAAACTGATTTAACGCTGCACCCATCCACACAACGAGGCCCTTTATATCTATATAAAGGGCTCTTTAAACCGATTTCTGTATTCCTCCCCGACAAGGGGAGTAGCGCTGAAATTGGTATTACCATATCGGATTAGGGTTAGTGTGGCCACAAATCGACGGTATTGGCCTCCGGGCGGTATCCCACAGTGCACCATTGTGACTGCTCTGGATGGCAATCCAAACTCGGATGCAGTGGCCAGGTAGACAGGAAAAGCCCCGCGAACTTTTGAATTTCATTTCCTGTTTGCCCAGCGTGGAGCTCGGATCAGCACGGGTGGCGATGCAGTCCCAAATCCAAAAAGAGCTCCAAGATGGACCTTATGGGAGATACTGGATCTGATCACTGTATGGGGAGGCAAATCTGTTCTATCAAAGCTCCGTTCCAGAAGATGAAATGCCAAAGCATTTGAAAAAAATCTCCAGACAGAGGCCACAGCAGGGACTCAGCATAGTGCTGCGTGACAAGCGTAACGAAAGGCAAAAACCAAATTGGACTATAAAGATCTACTCACTGAAGGAGACAGCTGTGAGCGACGCGCACTACTTAGAGCGTACTCCCTACCGGCGTCATGCCGACCGCAGCCGCGAGTCTCAGCTCAAAAGCGTTTAGCGCATGTATGGAACTTCCGAGCTCTAAATGCGTGTTAGCCGAGAGTCAACAACATTGGTCTGGGGTGGTTCAAGCTTTACATAGGCTCGCGTCATTTACTCCCCTCCCCCCCCATAAAAGAAAGGGAACCAATATTGTTTCTTGACTTTTTTATGATGTCACCCTATGTCTACTGCATGCTGCTGGTAGACATCGTGCTGGGGGCATAAGCAAGCAGCCCTCTCCCCTCCCCTCCCGGTGGCAGACGGTATTATATGACTGCTATCCATCGTCATCATCAGCCGTGAGTGGTCCTGGCTGGCCTCAGGTGAGTCGGCTGGGCGGCCGGGTAAAAATAGAAATGACTCCTGGTCATTCAGGTAGATGTACAGAACGCTGGTAACCGTCTTCCTCATAGCAACTGGGGCTGAACTCCATCAGCCCCCTCCTTTCATGTGTAAAGAAAAGATTCTGTACTGCCTGGACTATCATAGCATGGGATGCTGGGCTCCTCTCCCTCGCACCATTTAATGTCCTGCCTGGACATCATAGCAGCTGGAGGCTGCCTCCCCCTCATTTTATCTCAAACAAAGTAGCGTTTCTATATTCCTGCTTCTTTAATTACTTCATCACACAAATGGGGGGGACCACTGCCAGGCGGTAACCTAGGAGAGGGTTGGGGAGCAGGAAGCAACGGATGGGTGTGTTGAGGGCACCCCCTAGAATGGCATGTTAGCTCATCATTTCTGGGATCTGAGACAGAGCAGCTGTGCTGTCTCTGGTTCTCTGGTACACTGGTTCTCTGCACACTTGCCCCATATTCTAGCAGACTGACTCTATTTTTAGAATAACCATAAAGGAGGAATGACCCGGGGGTCATTCCCATTTTGTCTTTGTGCCCCAGCCAACCTCAGCCAGGAGCACCCATGACGAGCAGCAGACAGTACAGAACTACTGATAACCTATCTCCATCGCCAATTTACAATGGCTGGCCGACCGGTCACAGAACAAGCTGATAGTAGAGATGGGTGATCTTGCAAAAGGCAACTAATGTGAATGTGGTAGCACGCGAGTTACGCCTACTAGTCAGCTGCATCCAGTACACAACGGGGGTAACAAGTGACAAAAGGCAAAACTGGCTCCATGGTTGCTGTGCTGTGGCGTCTGCCAGGGCAATCCAGGGAAAAAGGGCGCGAAATGATTGTCTTCCGTTGCTTTCACGGAGGAAGGAATGAGTGATGACATTTACCCAGAATCACCCGCGACACTATTTTTGCACCATCATGCATTGGGATCTCAACCCAGAATTCCAATGGGTGGGGGCAAATGCGGGAACTATGGGATAGCTACGGATAGCTACCCACAGTGCAATGCTCCAGAAATCGACGCTAGCCTCAGTACACGGACGCACACCACCGAATTAATGTGCTTAGTGTGGCCGCGTGCACTCGACTTTATACAATCTGTTTTACAAAACCGGTTTATTTAAAATCAGAATAATCCCGTAGTGTAGACATACCCGACTCATGGAGTGCAAAGTATGGTCCAATATTTACCTCAGGAAGATTAAAAAAACAACCCTCTATGTTACAATGTTTGGACAGAAGAAGCAAGATGAATGCAATTTCCTTTGCAATGTGTTTGTGAGTAAGAGCATGAAAGTAATGCTCAATAATTTATCATTAGAGATTACAAAAACAAAAGCACACATAAGTAGAATACCACAAGAAGCCTTTTATCATGGCTATTATTTCGAAATTGATATATGGAAGATTAAAAACCGCAGCCCTTAATTTAATTTAAATTATCCAGACTAATTTAAGTATGTATTTTGCTTTAGTTTAGATATGCATCACATTAGTTTGGACTGTAGCTTTTAAATCTCCCTAGTTTGATATGAATTGGGCTGAGGAATTGCCAAGCTGCATGGGAGCTCCCACACTAATGTAAGGAACTTTTTCCTGCTCAGGATTATTGATACATTTTAAACTGGCTTTATGGCAAATTAACATAAATAGAGGTAATTGTCTTCAGAAGAAGTTTGTCAGAGACCAGATTTTTTAGATCCCTGTAAAACGTGACCAGTGAAGTAGCATATTCCCTCCCTGTGATGATGTAACTTCCAGTAATACTAATACAGCAGAAACTTTGAAGTTTACCAAACTGCCAATAACATAAAATTGAGGGCAAAGTGAAGTCTAAGACTGGCTTTGGAAGGGATCTGACGTTTGGAGGAGTATATTCTCCTTTCGTTGTGAGGGGATTTACAGGTTTAATTTCCTTTAATGTTAAAGGAAAGATGTATTTCCATTGCTTTGCACTGAGAGAAGAATAGCCCCCTCCATGTTTCAGAGATCTCTTCCAGAGCCATTCATGTACTTAAGTTCATCTCACTGAAATGCACAGGAAAGCAGTTTCTTCTAAGTGCAAAGTTTGTTAGAGGGTGCACAGTTTCATAGCACTTGCCCTAAAAGCCTTTATCAGTGACAGCTTCCTTTTAGTGGGAAAGCAAATAAAACAAAACAGCCTTTTTATGCTCACTGTGTGTGTTTCCCAGAGGTGAGATATAATGGGCCAAATTCTGGAGGTGCGTAAAGTGTGTATAAGTGAGGTCAGAGTTTGGCTGACCCCTCATTAAGCAAGTTCTGTCTTTGATCCTTTGCTCTCCTGTATGTTTCTGACTGAATTCACACACTCCAGTTACTGCTAGTTTGCCACCTCAGTTTTGTCTTCAATTCTTCAATCTTTCTCCTCCCATCCAAACTCTTTCCATATCCATCTCTTCTTCCTCTAGAACATCTCTAAAATCCATCCTTAACTCTTCACCTCAACACCCCTGTCATAAATAGATAGCTAAGGGTTAATGTTTCTTTCACCTGTAAAGGGTTAACAAAGGGACCCAAACACCTGACCAGAGGACCAATCAGGAAACCGGATTTTTAAAAGCTCAGGGAGGGAATGTTTGGGTCTGTGTCTTTTGTCTGTCTCTCGGCTATGAGAGGGATCTTTCTATCTTCAAGCTTCTAATCTTCAGTTTCCAAGTTGTGAGTACAAAGGTAGAAAAACAATAGGCTTTTATTGTTTTTTTGTATTTACATGTGTGTAGTTGCTGGGATGTTTAAATTGTATTTCTTTTTGAATAAGGCTGTTTATTCATATTTTTCTTTTAAGCAATTGACCCTGTATATTGTTACCTTGATACAGAGACCATTTTTATGTCTTTTCTTTCTTTTTATATAAAGCTTTTCTTTTTAAAACCTGTTGGATTTTCTTTTCTAAGTGAGGCTCTAGGGGATAGAAATCCCTGTGCCAGGATTACGGTCTCTCTCAGGGAAAGACTGGGAGGGGGAAAAAGAAGGAGGGGGGAAGGTAAATTGCCCTCTCTGTTTTGTAATTCAAGGAGTTTAAGTACAGTAATCTTCCAGGATAACCCACGGAGGGGAAGCCTGGGGAGGAAGTAAAGAGAAGACAAGGGGAGGGGGGTTATTTCCCTTTGTGGTAAGACTCAGGGCTTCTGAGTCTTGGGGTCCCCCAGAGAAGGTTTTGGGAGACCAGAGGGAGCCAAGCCCTGGAATCCTTGGCTGGTGGCAGCGATATCAGATCTAAGCTGGTAATTAAGCTTAGAGGGTTCATGCTAGCTTCTCAGTTTATGAACGCTAAGGTTCAAATCTGAGTAGGAAGCTACGACAACCCCGCACTGCTAAAACCCTTGTCCATGCCTAGATCACTTCTCATGTCAGCTACTCCTCTCTGGCCACCTGGCATCTCATTCTGCTCCTCCAGTCTATGTTGCTGCCAAACTCATCCATCTCTCTTGCTGTTCTGACCAAATCATTGCCTTCTTCTCACTTTCTGCATCAAATTCAAGACATACCTTCAAGGACCTGCACTACTCGTCTTCTGCCTACTACATCTCAGCTGACATCATCTTCCGTTCCCCGTCCTGTAGCCTACACCCTCATCAAGCCTGTCTTAAATGCTCCAGTACCTCTCAATCGCAGGCCCCTACAACATGAGACATCTCAGGATATGTATTAATTTAATATGAATCATTTCCATTTTTTCAAGTTAACATTCTCTGCACTTAAAAGTCATATGTTGGGTGGGCATTTTTAAAAGGTAAGAACCTCCTTATTATAAAGAAATGGAAAATTAACCACAATTCAAGAAGGATGTTGATAAATTGGAGAGGGTTCAAAGAAGAGCCAACAGAATGATTAAAGGATTGAAAAACATGGCTCGTGATAAACTCAGAGAACTCAATCTATTTAGCTTAACAAAGAGAAGGTTAAGGGGTGACACAGTTTATAAGTATATCTACGCAGGGAACAAATATTTAATAATGGGCTCTTCAGTCTAGCACAGAAAGGTATAACATGACCCAGTGGCTAGAAATTGAAACTAGACACAATCAGACTGGAAAATGATATACATTTTTAAGTGAGCATAATTAGCCATTATAACAATTTACCAAATTTGGTGGTGCATTCTCCATCACTGACAATTTTTAAATCAAGATTGGACACTTTTTTTATAGAGGACCCGCTCTAGGTATTTTTGGGGAAGTTAAATGGCCTGTGCTATACAGGAGGTCTGACTAGATGATCACAATGGTCCCTTCTGGCCTTGGAGTCTATGAATCTATGAAACTTCCTCATTTGGCAGAAATCAGTAGAAATCCTCAAAATCATACCTAGAAAAAGAGTCAGTCCTGCAGCTTTGACTCCTATGAAATACCCTGTGACATGAATTGGGAGTAATCATACAAGTAGGGGATACTCAAGGAAGAAAATTGCAGAAGCAGATTCAAAATAAAGGTAGGTTCCTTCTTTCACTAACATCATGGCAAAAGCTCTGATGGACTTTGATTGTAGCAGGACGGGGCCCTAAGTCTACTTCAGAATGTTGAGGAAACCTAGATACTGATTGGCTGGTGAAATAAAGATGTAATAAGTTAGACTGATTTATAAAAGTTGACTGAACAGCTGAACAATATAAACACAGGTTTGATATGACACATTTTAATCAAACTGTCTGAAGATTCAGAATACTATGTTTACTTGCAAAGCATACATTAAAATTCTAAATACTGTAAAATCTTGGTTGAATATATGAGACAGTTACATTATTATGTAATAGGGATTAAATCCAAGACCTAGCCATCAAAAGGCCTTTGTAGCTAATGTTGTTCTGAATGCAGCTTGCTGAAGGGGACTGATGATCTTGTGGCTAAAGCATAGGACTCTGAGTCAGGCCATTTGGGCTCTATTCCTGGCTTTGCCACAGTTTTCAAGTGTAACCTTGGGCAAGTCACTAAAACTCCCAACTCTCCCCATCAGAAAATGTAGCCACACTGTTTATCAGAGATGAAACTAAAGTCATAATAGTTTAAAAGAAATGTAGTTGTAAGGAACAAATAAAATGTTATGTAAAATGTCCTATGAACATTATTATTCAGTGTAATATATTATATATTGTTATTAATTTTTGTACTTGGTGGTTATAGGCAGGTATGAAGGGAAGGTGTCTGCCCAGAAGAGCTTGTGTAACCAAAGGGCATGATCTTATGTCCCATCTAGTGGCACTGAGACCATTTAGAGATTAATGAGTCTGCTACAGCCTGAACTAAGGGCCATGTGGCTTTTAGCTCATGCAGTAGAGCAGGGGTAGGTAAACTACGGGTCGTGTCCAACCCGTCCGACATTTTAATCCATCTCTTGAGCTCCAGTCAGGGAGCAGGGTCTGGGGCTTGCTACACTCCAGCTGAGGAGTGGGGTCAGGGGCTTGCCCTGCTCTGCGCATGCCGTGGCCACTCCACGTGGCTCCCGGAAGCAGCGGCATGTCCCTCTTCTAGCTCTTACATGTAGAGGCAGCCAGGGGGCTCCGCATGCTGACCCTGCCCCAAGTGCCGCCCCTGCAGCTCCCATTGGCTGGAAACCACAGCCAATGGGAGCTGCCAGGGTGGCACCTGCTGATGGGGCAGCGTGAAGAGCCACCTGGCTGTGCCCCTGCATGTAAGCTAGAGAGGGGACATGCTGCTGCAACCGGGAGCTGTAGGGGCAGTGCCTGTGGATGGGGCAGCATGTAGAGCTGCCTGGCCGCACCTCTGCGTAGGAAACCTGGAGGTGGGACATTCTGCTGCTTCCAGGAGCTGCTTGAGGTAAGGGCTCCCTGGAAGCNNNNTTGCAGCATCAGCCCTTTCCTTGCCAGCTTCTGTGAGCAGGGCCTGCCTCTGGCTCACAGCTTAACTTTGCTTTATGTTAGCAAAGTCTTGACCATTACTTTAGTTCAGGCCTCAGGCCTCATACTGGGCCTCTGATAGCGGTTTATGTTTCAGGGCCTCATCTTACTAAAGTTACTGTGAGAAGCAACACTAGACAGGAAAGTCTGTGGCGGAAAGCCCGTCCACCCCCGAGCCCGAACCCCCAGCGAAGCCCTCACCCCCTCCTGCACCCCAACCCCAATTTTGTGAGCATTCATGGCCCCCCATACAATTTCCATACCCAGACGTGGTCCTTGGGCTAATAAATTTGCCCACCCCTGCAGTAAAGGCTCATCCATTTAGCTCCAGAGGTCCCAGGTTCAATCCCGCCTGCTGACCACCAGGGTCTGTTGTGTTACACTTACAATCTGCATACCATCCCAAAAGTGAGGATAGGAAGCAACAAAAGCAATGTGCTTTGATAGTGAAGTGTGGTCCACTTCATTAGTTCTACAGTCTAGTTTGTTCTCATGCCTTTGAGTGAATCATCAGAATGTGGCAGCACAGTGCAAAAAACAGATATGCAGCATACATAGCATATGAGCTAAGGCCCAGTTTGTGAAGTTTATGTAGGTCTATTGAAAAATCAAAATTTTTTTAATGGATTTGATTGCCAAATCCAACATAGGTCAACAGTAACCAGAAATGGTCTAACTGCAGTTTAGTGGCCTTTGTGAAATCGGTTGGTGGTCTCAGTCCCATTCTTAGTGAACAAGAGTCTTCAGTGCCACAGTCATCCTCACATGTTGGCAGTCTCAGCAGCAATGGAGGCCTCAGACTGAGTGGATCTGCATACAGATCAACCCTTTCGGTGAAAGCATCTTGACTGGGAAGCTCCCACTGTTACTGCTCACACATGCTTCATCTGGTTGTGAATAAACAGCAGAATTTAGTCTCCAAGACTATCCATGTACACACTTTATTAATATTACACTCTATTTAAGAAATGCAATAAAAAGGGGCTTATTTCAGTATAATCAAACCAGTTGTCTCCAGCATTCATACCACAATTCTTGCACTAATAATATTTCCTTGTTTCTAGAATTGTAACAACACTTGGAAAAAAAGTCAGATTTGGGGAAACAGTATGTTCACACTTCAGCTATCATTCTAAGGAGAACTAAACGGAGAACTCACGAGTCAGAGTGGAGAGGTTATATCACCTTTGTATTTGGTACTGCTGTAACCAGTGCTGGAATCCTGTGTCTAATATTCAAAAGACATTGATAAATTTGAGAAGGTTAAGAAAAGAGTCACAAGGATGCTTAAAGGATTGGAAAATATTTAGCTTAACAAAGAGTAGGTTAAGGGGTAATTTTATCTCAGCCTGTAAGTACCTACACAGAGGACAAAAATTTGATAATCGTCTCTTCAATCTAGCAAAGATATAACAAGATCCAATGGCTGGAAGCATAGGTGGTGTGTGAGTCTTCCATTTGAGGAGGCTTAGATGTGAGTGCCAGAAGCTCCCTAGAAGTGTGGGGGGCCACTGGTGCCTGGACCATGGCCCTGCCCCAAGGCTCCACTCCCACCCTGCCTCTTTCCCCAAGGCCTCATCCCCGCTCTGCCTGCTCCTCTCAGCCGTTTCCCCCAAGGCCCTGCCTGCCTGCCCCTTGCTCCTTTCTGGGCTGAGAGGAGTAAGCGGCGAGAGCAAGGGTGGGGCCTCAGAGGAAGAGACTGAGGTGGGGCAGAGCCTTGGGGCAGAGTGTGGTTGGGGCCATGGTTGAGGCACTGGTGGTTCCCCTACTTCTAGGAAGCTTCTGGTGCTCCAAAGGTGGCTGGCTGGTGCGCCTCCAAAGGGAGGTGACCTGTGCTGCAATTGTAGCATTTGCCCTCCTGCAAGGCCAGCCTTTTTTGGTGGAAGCTTAGCCTCCCCAACCCTTTTATACACACCTCCCACGGCTGGAAATTGAAGCTAGACAAATTCAGACTAGAAATGAGGTGTAAAATTTTAACACTGAGGGTAATTAAGCATTGACAAAATTTACCAAGGGTTATGATGCATTCTCCATCACCGGCAATTTTAAAATCAAGATTAGATGTGTGGTTTTTTTCCCCAAAAAGATTTGCTCTAGTTCTAACAGGAATTATTCTGAGG
The DNA here is from genome assembly GCF_003597395.2 of Chelonoidis abingdonii. Taxonomy (NCBI): domain Eukaryota; kingdom Metazoa; phylum Chordata; order Testudines; family Testudinidae; genus Chelonoidis; species Chelonoidis abingdonii. Next base: position 47,831,117 of record NC_133774.1, on the reverse strand, counting down.
AAATTTTATGGTTTGTGTTATATTGGGAGGTCAGATTAGATGACCACATTTGTCTCTTCTGACCTTATCTATGAATGAAAAGGTCTTGAGAGGTCTGTCAATTTTTAATTAGCGGCAGATTAAAGCTTTATTAGGCAGTAAGCAAACTGCTAGGGTGACACTCCATAAATCATATGGTATTTAAAACTTGCCATTCAACATCAAGTGATTTAAACCTCAGTCCTACAAAGATTTACACAGGTCATTGACCTTACTTGAGGTTAAAAGGAAATTACTCAAAGTGCATAAGGTTAATCATTTCTACAAGTCCTTTGCAAGAACAGGGCCTTAATTTTGGTTCTTATAGCATGGATGGTAGAGGAGGTGGAATTCAGTTTTTTTTTTAAACAGAAAAATAGTCTTTGTTTATTTTAAAAAGAACTTATTTGCTCAAAAACCTGTTGTTTTTCTACAATCTTCATGTTTATGCCTTTTATGATTGAAATTTGTACAAAAATGTTCATGAAATTATAGGATTTTTTTGCTTACCAAAATGATTTTGATTAATATTTTTAATGAGAATGGGTCTATTTTGAATCCTGCAAACTACTTTAATCTTTTTATGACTATTCTGACCAGTACTACAAAATCTACTCCTTTAGAGAATCAGGATTTTCCCTTGACCCATTTTAGAACAAATCTTTAAGTTCAGGAGACCTACAGAGGGATGAAAAGGTTTATATACATAAGGTTCCTAGGAAACAAATCGCTCTCTGTCTTGACTAAGGAGCTTTTTGCCTGTATATAGTTCAGCAAAAACATACAGTGTTAATAAGATGATGCTGAAGGGGGACAGAGAGGTCTAAAGTACAATCCTGCTCCCTCCTATCTTATTTGTAGCAGCTCTGAGGACAGTCCCAGTGCACTAATGCTGCTAAGGACATTAGTAGCAGCAGGTGTAGTAACAGGAGGTGGGAAAAGAGAGAATACAAAAAGTGGGGAGGGAGATCTGCCAAGGAAACAACGCCTTCTTGTTTTGCATCACCACCAGGATGCAGTGGCTGGGCAGCAGTAGGGAGCAGGAGTTCAAGACAGAGACCGAGCATTTGGGCTTATTAAAGTCCTCACGGTAGTGCGGGCTGGGGAGCAGAGCCCAGGGGCGAGGGGTCTGTCACAGCTGCAGCGAGAGATTTAGGAGGAGACTCCAGGGGACACTGGGGAGGGGGTGGAAGGTAAACTGAAATCAAGGCGCCCAAGAGAGCTGAGCACGAGACGCCGCAAAGGCGGCTGTCCTGGATGGCGGTGCACCGGGCATGCTAATCTGCAGTTGGTGAGAGAGCCTGACCCGGGGCGGGAGGGCGCCCCGCGCCGCCGAGCTAACCAGGCACCTCCCGCCGCCGCCACAAGTGACCCCAGGCTCGCAGCGCGGGGGGGAGCGGCCGCCTCGCTGCTCTGTGCTGTGCGGAGAAGAGGGCCCGCCGCGAGCCCTGCAGGAGGGGGCCGGGAGTCAGCGAGGAGATAAATGGGAGAGAGCGGCACGGCGAGCGCCACAGGCAGCGAGCGGCGGCTCGGCGGCGGCTGGCGGTGCCCGAGGCACAGCTGCACAGGGGCGGCGGCGGCCCCCAGCGGGCTGCGGCTGGGCTGGGAGCGGGATGGGCTGCGCGCCCAGCATCCACGTCTCGCAGAGCGGCGTGATCTACTGCCGGGACTCGGACGAGTCCACCTCCCCGCACCAGACCGCCGCCCTCTCGCAGGGCACCGCCACCACCCTGCACGGCCTCTTCGTCAAGACCGACGCGGCCGACTCCATCCCCTCGGTGCTCGCCTACCAGAGCCGCCAGCCGCCGCCCTGCCCGGGCCCGCGCCGCCAGGAGCGCAGGGAGCCCGCGGCCGCCAGCCGGGCCGGGGCGCGCCGCTGCTGCAGCAGCACCGAGGCGGAGACCCAGACCAGCCACGCCAGTGTCAAGGTAAAGGCGGGGCGGGGCGAGGTGGCAGGTGCGCCGCGCTCACTGGGCGGGGGCCGAGTGGGGACTTGGCTGGCAGAGCTGCCCCGCTCCGGGGAGCCGAGGACGCGCCGCCCAGCGCTGCGGAGAGATGCGCCGGGGAGTATGCAGCCGCAGGGAGCCGTTGCCTTGGTGCCCAGGGCATCGCTCGAGCAGCAGATGATCCCAGCCCCTGCGACCAGGCACCGAGTCCGCGCAGAGGCGCTGGCCAAAGCGGGAGCGGCGCGCTCGGGGCCGCGGGCTGGGGACCCGGGGAGCTTGGTTTTCTCGGCACACTGAGCGCAGCGGGGAGAAGCGGAAAGCGCCCCGAATGCACGTGGGCCGCGCGTGCGGACAGTAGCTTTCCGGGGGGGTTGGGTGTATGCCAGCCTTGCGCTCCCTCCAAAAGCCGCTGGATGCATGACACTGGTGGGTGGATGGGTGTGTAGGGCGGGGTGCGAGGCTATTCTGGTTTCCAGGCAGTCTAAGAGCCTGTTTTCCCCATCCCTCTGCTGAATTATTTTAGTAGGACTAATACTCAGTCTTATACTTATTTTAGCAGGACTAACACTCCAGGGGGTGCTGGGACATTTTTTATAGTGAGGGTGCTGAGAGCCATTGAACCAAATTGTAAACCTTCTGTATAATGGAAACCACTTCAAGCCAGGGGGTGCGCCAGTACCCTTAGTTCCAGCACCTATGCACTCCACTCCAAACAAGCAAACAAAAATCACCCATGTATATACAGTACATGACTGCACAAGTAAGTACATCTTGGACAGACATGACTGTAATATGTCTAGTACAGAGGTCGGCAACCTTGCAGAGGTGATGTGCTGAGTCTTCATTTATTCACTCTGATTTAAGGTTTCACGTGCCAGTAATACATTTTAACATTTTTAGAAGGTCTCTTTCTATAATATAGAAACAGACTGTTCTTGTATGTGAAGTAAATAAGGTTTTTCAAAAGTTTGAGATGCTTCATTTAAAATTAAATTAAAATGCAGAGCCCTCCTGACGGGTGGCCAGGACCCCGGCAGTGTGAGTGCCACTGAAAATCAGCTCGCATGCCGCCTTCGGCATACATGCCATAGGTTGCCTACCCCTGGGCTAGTAGTTGGTGAAGTAGTTGAACAGATGGCTTTAGTCTGTCGGATTCATTCGCTGGAAGTCTATGACTTGATTCCAGCCATCAGTGGTTATGGTGTGTGTTGCAGCAATGTGCATGTGAAGTGTTACAGGTTAGATGTAGTAGTTAGGAGGCTTATTATATAATGTAGTTTTGCTCTCTCTCCCTCCCCCCCATTTGTATTTTGTTTGGTTTGGTTTTTAGGAATGGCCTTTGATTAATATTAAAGTGGCCTGGCATTTTCTCTTCATAGCCCTGGAGGGTCTGTAGGAATTACTTGTTCATGGTGTCATCACACTCAAAAGGTTGTGATTGGAGACTGTGGAGGTTTGATTGTGATACAGTTTAAATTTAGTTACCTTCTCATACTGTAATGATGTGACAGTACATGATAACTTAGAAATTAAAAGGACACCAACTTAAAAATCATATTTCTGTCTGAAGTCTTTTCACTTTAAACACATAAGATTCATATAAGTGAAAGAGATTACAAGGAAAATAATGTCCTGTGATATACTTACTTACTGTATACATTTCATAGCATTCTGTATATACTTGGTTTCATTGTTTCCATCATAGAGGGGGCTGATTCTGCACCCTTAAAATGAATAGGAGTTTATTGTTGACTTCAATGGGAACAGGACTGAGGCAATAGCTAGTTAGTCAGTTTCCCCTGTTCTTTGTATGGGTGTTTCACATAGCAACATGGGAGAAAAACATTTTAAAGGATAAGAAAATGTGGTTGTAAAACCTACAAAACATGAGGCAGATACAATTCTCCACACCGCTTTTAACACACGCGCACTCTCTCTCTCTCAAAAAAATGGTGTCTTGGTTTCAAATTTGGAGTCCTTTTAAAGGGACAATATTGTTTTAAAACATATGTTATAAACAAATACATTCCTTTACATATGTTACCAATAACTCCTTTAAAATAAATGTATTTTAAAAATGCAATTTAATTTCCATAATTTATGGTCTGCTTGTTTTTTACTTTTCTCTCAGCGTGAACAATGAAAATCAATGAAGTCAGTTTGACTTTTAAGTTCTTGGTTGTATAATGTTTTGGAGTCAGACACTGCAGCTTAATTGCCATTTACTTGAAAACAACTGTTTTCATTGAAATGTTTAAAAAAATAGAATATTTCTGTTTTTAGATTTCATAAAATCTTGTTTTTACATCATTAAAGTTTTGGGCCAAATTCAAATTTCCCTTTAACTTTTGTCACTGTGTTCTATAAAAGTAAGCCAGAGGAATAATGCCCACGCTTGTACATACTTTACATTCTGTGACTAAGTGAGGTTGGAAATTACAGAATTATTACCCATACAAAACACTGTTCAGTTCCAACCTGGTTACAGAAAGAAATTAAAAGCATGATACTGTAGTTCTGTGGTGGTAGATACGTAAAACAAATTTAAAGAAAAAATATTCAGAATTTTGGCAAATCATCAGTTAAACAGTGAACAGCTGAATGTAAACAATCATAATTCTTGGCTCTATATATTATCAGGAATGCAGCATCTCCATTGTGGTCTGAGTTATCTTTAGTGAAAGAAAATAGATTTATTCATATATAGCATTAGTAGGCATGTTAATGCTGATGTCTTCATCAAATTCAAATTTAGATAACTATGTAGTTCTACATACATTTCCATTGCTGTTTCCTCTCTACTTTCTATCATAAACAGTTGTATAGTGCAGCTCCTGGTTAATGCATTGCTTGCCTGAGGTGGCTACACTTCAGTGGTGGATCATTTGCATATGAGTTTCTTTATAAACACTTTCAAGTTGATCAGTGTAATTGCATAATCACAATATACAACTGGCATTAAAAGAGAAGTTTACCCACAGTATGTTTTTAGTGCAAAGTAATTCAAATGAAAGGTAACAAAGACTGATCGTTGTTGTTTAAAATGTCTTGCATAAACTTGATTTACATCCAAATAATCTGTAGCTCATTATGAGTGAGACAATGATTATAAAAATACCTTTCCCCACTTACTTTTTAACAAAATGTTCTAGTCTTCATCAGCCTCAAGCATTCAAGTCTGTTAGACAACATTCAGGGTCAGTTCCTTCTCGCCTTGGTCATATGAGCAATAATGAGACTTTACAGTTATATTCTGCTCTTTTCTCTGTAGATCTCAAATGCTTAACAAGGGTGTGTAAGCATTTTACAGATAAGTTAACTGAGACTGTGTTTAACTGACTTACCCATTGTCACACAGTGAGTCTGTAGCACAGTTGGAACTAGAACCCAGAACTCTTGACTCCTAGCCTAATGTTCACTCTGATAGGCTATAGCTGCAATGAGAATACTTCACTAAGGCTTGCTGTACACTACAAAGTTAGGTTGACATATGTTGCCTTGCGTTGTACATTCAACTTTTGTCTCCTGCCAGCGTAAGCACCCCATTTCAACAATGCAATAACACCACCTCTCTGAACGGTGCTGAGTCATGGTCAACGTACTATGGTTGATGCAGTGTGAGTGTAGACACCATATTACCTACGTCAACCCTCAGAGTCCTCCAGCAACTGTCCCACAATGCCTGACAGTGACCAATCTGGTCACAACGGTGAACTCCACTGTCCATGGGTCATAGATACTGAAAGCCATCCCCTTCCTCTTTTAAAGCTCCCACATGTTTTTAAAATGCTTGTTCCTGATTGTCCAGCTTGATGAGCACACCTTGTGGCTCTCCATGGTTTGCAACTGCCCAACTGATCATGCAGGCTACATGCTCCAGATGTGCTTTGGCCTGTAGACAGGAGATATTGGATATCTTGGGCCTGTAGGGAGAAGAAGCTGTGCAGGCCCAGCTATGAAGCAGTCATAGAAACATGGACATCTACAAGCAGATTGCACGGAGGATGCAGGTGAAGGAATACGACAGGGATCAGCAGCAGTGCCGCATGAAGGTGAAGGAACTGCAGCAGATGCACCAGAAGGCCAGGGAGACCAACAGTCAATCTGGTGTGGGTGCCGAGCCACAGACCTGCCACTTTTACGATGGGATACATGCTATACTTGGTAGAGACCCCACCAGGACCCTGCAGAGCACCATGGATACCGCTGAGAAACCCAAGTCACAGAAAATAGGGGCTGAAATTTTATTGTTTCATGCAACCCAACAATTCCCTCCTCATTCCAACCCATGAATGGCAAGGAGGAGGATGGGGATATACTACCAGGGAGTCAAGCATTGCCGCAAGCAGAATCCGTTTTGAGACTCCCCCGCAGTCTAGTCAGTCCCACCATCCAACCATGGGCAAGCCCAATGCAGGGGGAGGAATCTCAGGGAAGCATGTGAATGCATTTCCCATTACAGTGTTTTAAATGTACGGGTGGTGCACAACCCCAGTATAGCAGGACATAGGTAATGAGCAAATTAATGAAAATTTGTACTAGAAGAAGTAGCGGTACAAGAAGCAGAGGTATTTTGTTATCTGATTTTTGTTCCCGTGTACAATTAGGTGGGGCCATGCAGAGCAGTTTGTTTATGTACATAGGGATCTCCCTTGAATCGTCCTGAGAGATCTCAATGAAACTTTCATGGAGATACACTGCAATCCTCGCCCAAAAGTTTCTAGAGATGGCAGCCTTATTTCATCCTCTGCAGACACTTTCCCACGTCAGTCTGCGATTTCTTCAGCTGGCACCATTGTGAGGGTAACAACGGCACAGAGAGTACAGCCCATGCTGGCATCCCGAAGCCACATGGGTCCATAGGCACCTGTTTACTGCAATGGTGCCAGCTGAAGAAATCGCAGACTGACGTGGGAAAGTGTCATCTGCAGAGGAAGAAATAAGGCTGCCATCTCTAGAAACACTGCAATCCTCTCCCAAAAGTATCAGCCAAAATCACCACCGCCTGTGGAAAATAATGCCAGTGCTCAGGGCCATTGCCCTGCACTGATGCACATGGAAATAGGGGCTGAAATTTTATTGTTTCATGCAACCCAACAATTCCCTCCTCATTCCAACCCATGATCCTGCTGGGCCATTGTCACCACGGCTGGCGCTCTGAGTGGTGGTGTGCACAGGCTCTCCAAAAGCTGAAATGTCAGTAAACATGCCTTAAACTTTAGGAGAGCTAGGGAAGGAAGTTCTGAAATGTTCGCTTTCTGTTCTGACTATACACTGGTGTGTTTTATCTGTAGCTTCTACCACTGTGGCCAGGAGGGGTTCCCCTCCACACCCACTGACCACCTTAGCCAGATAAGGAGGAAAAAAAAAAAGGATTCAGCAAGAGGTTCTTTGAGATCCTGGAAGCCAGTATTGCATTGGACTGTGAACAGAAGGCCTGGAGGGTGAATATTTCAGACAGGACGAAGAAAGGCTGAGGAGTCTGAGAGGGAGATGCATCAGGACATAATGGGGCTTCTCTGGCAGCAAGCAAAAATGGCTGAAGAGTCTTGTTGACCTACAGGTTCAACAATCATAGGCTCGCCTCCTCTTGCAGTCCATAGAGAACTCCATTTTAGCACTTCCCTACTCCCCCCAACTTTCCATGTGACACTGGGGGCCACATCTCTAATCCTCCAACTCCATCCCAGGGGACATTGAGGACAACCACAGCTTCACATGCCTTGCCCTTGAGAGACTTGTTGCTTTATGTGTAGGCAAAATTAACGGAAATGGACATTACTGTTCTTTTCCCTTGTTAGAATCTGTTCCGTTAATTTATTATGGAAGTTTTAATTGTATTTGCTTTTCAATTGCACATTGTTTTTTTCCACTGGTTCTGATACGCAATGAAAATCTATATTTTGGAAAATAATTCCTCTTTATTACTTCACAACATATGCTGCAGAATGTCTAGCACTAATTAAAAAACACCCACTACTTGTTTTTGTTCAGGGCAACAGAACTCAGAGTCAGCAACAAACACAGTTTAATAATTATAAATGTACAGCAAATACTGCAAAATTAATAGGTGCATTAACAGACAGTGTTATGTTCATAAATGTATACTAGGCACCACACAATTCCTAACCGCACCTAAAACTTCGGTGCTAGGTAGAACACAGTCTCCCACACTATATTACTGGGGCTGACTGTTAAAGTGCTCTTTCGAGGTCTCCATCTCCCATATAGCTCCTAGTTGAATTCTTCTAATTGTCTTCGTGTTTGGTTGTTCAAACTCAGCAGACAGCCGTTCCACCTCCACCCCAGCAGCATTTCCCACCTCCTCCCCCACTGCCTCACAGATAAGTATGACACAATAGGTAACTCTAAGCTTTGGGATATTTTTCTCACTGAGATCTAATGTAGTGAGTCTCTTGAGTCTACCAAAAGCATGTTCAGTTGTCATGTTGCACCTGCTGAGACACTAGTTGAATCTTTCCTTGGTGCTGTCAAGGTGGCTGGTGCACGGCTTCATGATCCAGGATAGCTAGAGGTAGACGGGGTCCCCCAGGGTCACTGTTGGCATTTCAGCATTGCCAGTGGTAATCCACTGGTCAGAAAAGAAAGTCACTGCTTGCAGCTTTCTGAACAGTCCTGTATTCTTAAAGATGCGAGCATCATGCACCTTCTCTGACCAGCCAATATTGACATAGATGAAACTTCCCTGGTAATCCACCAGTGCTTGCATACCCAGAGAAAAGTAGCTCTTTCTGTTGATGTACTCTCTGGCAAGGTGCACTGTTGGCAAAACAGGGACATGCTTGCCATCTGTAGTTTGGGGACCCCACTGCTTCAAATCCATCCATTACATCTGGTATGTTACCAGAACCACAGTCCTGCACAACAGAAGATTATTAATAGCCCTACACACTTGCGTGACAATGGCCCCTACTGTGAATTTCCTACTTGGGGCGGCTCTAGACATTTTGCCGCCCCAAGCATGGCGGCATGTCGCGGGGGCACTCCGCCGGTCGCTGGTCCCGCTGTCCGGTGGTCCCGTGGCTTTGGTGGACCTCCTGCAGGCGTGCCTGCGGAGGGTCCACTGGTCCTGCGGCTCCACCGAAGCTGCGAGACCAGCGGACCCTTCGCAGACGCCTGCGGGAGGTCCACTGGAGCCACCTGCTGCCCTCCCGGCAACCGGCATGCCACCCCAAGCACTGACTGGTAGCAATCCAGCATTGCAAGCTTCCACAGTGCAATCACTTGCTTCTCAACTGTCAGTGCAGCTCTCATTCTGCTATCCCTGTGCTGGAGATTTGGGATGAGCTTGGCACACAGATTCAGGAATGTGGCCTTTCACATCCAAAAGTTCTGCAGCCACTGGTTGTCATCCCAAACCTGTTTTACGATGCAATCCCACAAGTCAGTGCTCATTTCTTAGGCATAGAAGCAGCACTCCACCATCTGCAGCTGCTCCGTGAATGCCCCCAACAATCTTGAATTGATTTTCACAATGTTCCACAGCAGTCTGTCCTCTACAAAATTGTCATCTCCCCTGTTGCTGCAGTTCTTCTTGCAGCTGTGCAAATACTGGAGCATAGTTCGTCCTGTATTTGCAATGGTCATGACAGTAGTGCAAAGCTGTGCAGGCTCCATGCTTTTGTTAGAGATGTCAGACAACGAAAAATTCCATGTGAGTTTGTGGGATTTTTAAAAAAAGCTGGGAAAATAATGCAATTTGGATAGTATATGGGGATGTAGAAAGTTGCATAATGGGAACTTGACTCCTTGCTTCCTGTCACCCTGAATTACTCGTTTCTGCCTCACCATGCATTGCCAGAAGACAGTATGCTGGATGAGGGTGAGTTGCACACCCAAGGATACTCGCCCTTGGTGCACTGCACTGTCTACCAACACAAGCACTCCTGTTGAGTACACACAGCATCTATACAAGGAGACAACAGTCAAGGGCCTGAGTGATATATCAACTGCAGGGGCTTTATGCTGATGTAACTTTCATCAACTAAAGTTTGTAGTGTAGACATGGCCTAAGTACACATACATACTCTCCCCTAAAGATTAGTGTTATGTTTCGAAATTCCCACGGCTTAAGTGAAGCTTCAGCTTGATATATATTCATATTGATAATACTGCACAAATCTCTAGCACCTTTCATTTGAGGATATCCAAACATTTTACAAATATTAAATAATGACACCAATATCCTGTACATCAGATGGAGAAGAGATCGCTTCACCCATCACTCAGATGCAGCCACTTCTGGGGTTGTGCACAGCAACATTCCACAACGCTTTATTAAAGAATATCATAAAGTAAAGAATAATAGATCTGGAGGAAAGTTGGCCTTGAGTTAACAACTCAATTCTTATGCAAAGTTCTATGGAAACTTCAGTTACAAGAAGTGATCAGGTCTTCTATTTTACACCTCATCAGAAAAAATGGCACCTCTACTAAGAGATGGCAATATTGTTTAAAAATATCTGTACAAAAGATGATAATGTGAAAAACTGCCTAGTGAAAACTCTCTTGTTCAAACATTCATTAAAACAATTCCTTAAGTAAGCTGAAGAAAATAACAAAAGTAGAAGTTTAAAAATTATTTTTGCCAGAAACTCATGTCTATTAGATGTATAAGAGATTACTGCATCCGACGAAGTGGGTATTCACCCACGAAAGCTCATGCTCCAATATGTCTGTTAGTCTATAAGGTGCCACAGGACTCTTTGCTGCTTTTAAGAGATTATTACTATACTTGTTAAATAACTGTTTATATTTGCTCATTAGGACTTAACTGTAAAGAAGTTAAAATACATTTACAAATTGCAGATGTTATAGCAATGTACTTACTTAAAAAGTTAGTTTAGAAATACAGTATTTTTAAAGTATCAAGTGGTTAAATCTATTAATTTTTCAGATTTTATATTAAGTTAATTTTAAATCTAACATTGCTGGCCTAAGGATCAACTTTAAAAGATTCTGCAGTGCATTAGTTTTCTACTGATGCCTTGGTCCTCCTTTCATTTCCATTTGACAGGGAGGAGAGCCAGTAGGATTTCCTTTTCTCCTGCCATTTGTCTTTGTTGTGAACTTTACTCCAGGTTTTTCTTTGCTTCCTTGAGGACAATCACAGCAGAAGCAGCTCTTGATGGAGTCTTCAAATTCTTTGTTAAAAACCTAGAAGATTTACTTTTATGAAAACAGCTTATTTAAAGTATGTCCCAGAAAGGGAAGGAAATACAGGAATCCTGTTTTATCAGACTAGTGACTATGTTAACTCTGCTGAGAAAATTGATTCTCAGTGAGCTCCTCAGTGCTCTATGGTCTGTTCACAAAGAAAAAGGAATGAATGAAAAATGTATGAATCTGAGGAGGATAGGGCTATGGAGAGCCTTGAGAAACTTGAGCACTGAGAGAGGTGCTAGGTCCACATGGCGAGGAGCAGTTCTTCAGGCTTCCTCTTCCTTCTTGGTTCTTCCAAATGGATATGGTATCCTTTGCTTCTGAGACATTCTAACAAGGTCTAACCTAGAGCACTGCCTTGCACCAAGAGAAATATTCAACTCTATAAAGCAACATTTTGCCTGAGACAATTTGAACAAAGAGATTGATAGAGCTCTTAGAAAAGTCTCTTTTCTTTTTCACTATACTGCTGTTCTGATGGCTGCTACTCCACTGATAGTATGCAGCTAAAGTTCTCATAGGACAGAGAGGGCAGATACAGGCGAAAGCCTCCTTGAAGGAGAGATTAATAAGACTGGGACTTTTCAGCTTGGAAAAGAGATGGCTAAGGGGAGATATGATAGAGGTCTATAAAATCATGACTGGTATAAAGAATAAATAAGGAAATGTTGTTTACTACTACTCATAACATAAGAACTAGGGGTCACCAAATGAAATTAATAAGCAGCAGATAAAACAAATAAAAAGAATTATTTCTTCACACAATGCACAGTCAATCAGTGGCACTCCTTGCCAGAGGATGTTGTGAAGGCCAAGACCATAACAGGGTTCAAAAAAGAACTAGATAAATTAATGGAGGATAGGTCCATCAATGACTATTAGCCAGGCTGGGCAGGAATGGCGTTCCGAACCTCTGTTTGCCAGAAGCTGGGAATGAGTGACAGGGGATGGATCACTTGATGATTACCTGTTCTGTTCATTCCCTCTGTGGCACCTGGCACTGGCCACTGTCAGAAGATAGGATACTGGGCTAGATGGAACCTTGGTGTGACCCAATAGGGCCATTATGTTCTTCTGAAGGTGAAATCTGAGTCACTCAAGACAGCCATTTGTAGAAGCAACCTCCTTCTTCCATGATGTAATGCAACATGGAATCATGGTTTCACCATTTAGTATGGTCTGTAGTGGCCTGACAGTCCTCTTGACGGTGCCCTTGGATAGCAAAGGTATCAGCAACATTCTTGGAATAAACTGAAAAATGATGGTAACGCGCAGTGTTACAATCTTGAGCCTGAGAGACATAGGATAACAATCTTCTTAGAGCTGCTCTATTATCAGACTTGGCCTGGACAATTCTAAGCATGTAGGGGACACCAAATAGCCCAGGGAAAACAGTCTTGTCATAAGCCCAGGCTTCAAATTTGTAACCACTTTCTTCTATAAATGAGTTTAGTAAGAAAGGCTCTGTACAGATTTTGCTCTCATATACCAGACTTCATGTGATATAGGTTAATTCCAAAAAATACTGTAGTTACTGTTGTCAGATGCTGCCAGTGTGGTGCTCTGCTCTGTTCAATGTTGATATCAACTGGCTGCGTGTGTGTGTGTTCCCTCTGTGTGCTGCCCCAGTTCTGCGCAGATCGCTGACACAGCAGATCCTGAGAGAACCCCCAATGACCACAGACTCAAGTAAGGTACAAAGGCACGTCGGCCAGGTTTATTGCTTTTAGAGATACAGTCTCCAGTTCCTGGGCAAACGAAGTCCAAGGTGCTGCTAAGGTGCAGCTAGCCAGTACATATGTGCTTCCTTGACAATGGACTCCGCTCAGTCAGTGATGGGACTTTCCACTTCCCCCTAGGTTGGACAAAGACACAGCCCCAGGGATGCATTCTAAAACACAAATACAAACAAGTTACACATTACTTCTGACATATTGAGGTGCAACCCCTCTACATAGCAAGGTACAACCCCACTACGTAGCACATTGTACATGTTGGTTCAAACAAAACAACTCTATCCATCATATTACCCTTTTGGCCTTGTCATTGGGATAGGTCAACCTGTTCCTTGTTATCTGTGTGGAATGTGCAAGTATTGGAGTGTTCTGATATGTAGTGTTCAGTATGTATCTTCTTGCAGCATCAGCCCTTTCCTTGCCAGCTTCTGTGAGCAGGGCCTGCCTCTGGCTCACAGCTTAACTTTGCTTTATGTTAGCAAAGTCTTGACCATTACTTTAGTTCAGGCCTCAGGCCTCATACTGGGCCTCTGATAGCGGTTTATGTTTCAGGGCCTCATCTTACTAAAGTTACTGTGAGAAGCAACACTAGACAGGAAAGTCTGTGGCGGAAAGCCCTGTTATGGAATGGATGAAACAGTATCTCAAGGCAATACAAACCAGACACTTAACAAGAAAACAAAACCTCCTGGTATACAGACTTAATTAGTATCCAATCCAGGACCTAAACATCTAAGAAGGGTTCAAAAGGGATGACCAGTGAAAGGGGATGACTAACTGCCATGGACTATGTTTGAAACTCAGGATAGATATTTTACTTCAGCCACTATCTACTGCATTTTAGACTGGCTTTAGTTTTTGGTACAGTCAAGGCAGAAGTGGCATCTCTCCCCAGTAGCCTAGAATTTTTATGAGGGAAATTATATAAAGATCTTTCCTGCTGATCCCTTGAAGTGTCAGCTCTGGGAGCCCTTAGGGGAAGAGTGCAGGGTGTACAGATTGGGTCTCAGCTGATAGATTAAATATTGCTCCACTGCAAGCAGAGTGTGCAGAGTCTCTTTGCATGTTCTCTCTGTAGTATGCTGTGCCACGCAGTTCTGCTTCAGTTTGAACCTTGCATACCTGCAAAATGAAGAACCATTATTTCTCCCTATGGGTATACTAGTTGAGTTTCATCAGTAACAAAACTATGTACTAAGAATGCAGAAATAGATATTCTTATTCTTATTCTTAAACCATTACTGGCTTTACGGCCTGTCAGTTGGAGATGAAAGGAGAAGCATCTCAGTAGTCACATAATGATAGATTAGGATGTAGAAGGCTTATTAACAGGTAAGCATTGTCAATTGGAATTTGGGATTGATTCTGAGCTCTAAAAATGAAATTATCTACATGTTCAGTTTTGCATTTTCTGAATATAAAATTGTAAAAAATCCTTTCTTTTAACAATGCTTTTTGGTTTACTGTACTGTACTGCATTTGATATAACAGTGTTGCTGGTGATGAAAGTGGTAAACATCTGGTTCGCTTTTCTATCTGCAAGAAAGATGCTAAGAACAATATGTGAAAGAAATGGGGAAGGAGACAATGGAAATAACTTGTATGAAGGGCGTTAGAGAAACATTGTGAAAAAGCCTGATCCAAAGACCACTGGAGTCAATATCTTCACTTCAACCAGTCAAATCTAGCCCTGTTTTCTTTGTTACGTTAAACCTGTACGATTTTATTGGATTTCTCTTTAATATGTGTGTAATTTTTCCTAAGTCATTTTTAGTGAAGAATAGATAAAAGGTTTTTTTTATCTCTGTGTAGTGGTGTGGTTGCTAAGAAATAATATGTGAAGTGTTTGAGTGCAGCAGAATCAACTCTTTTTCTGAAGTGTTGTCATGGTGACTAAGAGCAATATTTTTTGGACTTTAAAAAATAAAATAAGCTAAGGATAGCAGAATTATAATTTTAAAAAGTCCTATAACAATCTTGTTGGATGTTAAAATAGATGCATTATAATTAAATATGTGAAGATCTGAAGTACAGTTTAATGTGCATTGAAAAAACACTTCTGTGGGGAGGGGAATGACTTTGTAATGATGAAAACTAGATATTCGTTTACACTTTGAGCTGGGAGGAGTGCTTGCCATCTTGAAGCGACATACTCATACTAGCTGTTATCCAGCTCGTGCTAAAAGTAGAATGTAGCCACAATAGTGTGCATACACACCTAGGATCTTTGGCATGCACTCAGGGCAGCTAGCTCCTCCTGCCACTTGCACTGCCATCACTATGCTGTATTTTTAGCATGCTTTGTTGAAGAGAGCTAGCACGAGTATGTCTCCTTGATCTGGGAATCACACCCCGAGCTTGACATGTAGACATACCTAAGTGTTTGACTTTGTAGTATATTGTTGTCTTCCATTCAGCCAGAGTTTAGTAATCACCTTGTTACCCCAATAACTCATTGGTTTTGCAATCTAATAATAGCTTCAGATGTCATCTGGTGGAAACATCATCTTCGTGCATAGAGGTAACTAAAGTTGGGTGATTTGTTAAGGGGATTTTTAGTTTTCCATCTCAAGGTGACTAGTTCAAATGTGGCCCAGACTGATAAGTGACTGCCTGTAATTAAGGCCCTGTCATGTTCAGTTTTTACCAATTTTTACTGAATAATTCCCAGGTTTTACAAAAGCTATTGTTTAGTTCTTACTGATCTTCACCTGAACTTTGGAGGTGGTGGAACTTCCCAGACCCAACTTCCTGCTCTAAAAGGAGAGATGACAGCTTGGTAACCTGTGCCACTCAGGTTACTGAGCCGCTCTCTCCTTCCCGAGCAGGGAACTGGGTCAGAAGTACTGGAATGCCTTGATTGCTGGTGTGCATACTATTAGCAATTCCATGCCACCATGTATACGTTACCAGCTTTGCAGAGAGCAGAAATAGATATTAGCTTTCAAAGCAAATATAAGTTAGTGAACTGCCTCTCATGCTAAAATGGGTCAGAAATGAAAAACTGTATCTGACTCTGTTTCAGAATGTTGTTTTTTTTTTGTTTTGGGTTTTTTTTTTAAGTTTGAAAAAAAAATGAAAATAGGAGACGAGAGTGATATTTACTGAGAAACTCGATAGTTTTTTTTTCCCACTGATTTTTTCACTCATTTTTAAACTTTTGTAATAAACACTGATAAATTCCTGGGAAACCTTAACCAAATTAAAAACTGAAAATGAAAGGCCTTACATGTGATTATTACACTAGATAGTTATTTAATAGGGCTATCAGCCAGAGAAGTTGTTTCAGGCCTGAAAACAAAGTTTATCAGGCTGACAGCTGATGCTTTGTCTTTGGAGTAATGAAAGATGATATGAAGCTTTGTCTTTGGAGTAATGAAAGATTTCCCTCCCCTGTTGCCTCTCACAATCTACTGCAAATGCTGTTTCTCCTGAACTGCCTGCTATTACTTGCCACCAGAAGGCTGTGTGTTCAGGAGGTTATGACTGAAGTATCTTGCAGCTGAGTGAGTCCATCTATTATAATGATGGGGTATGTATGTCTTACACATCTCCAGAGATGGAGACGGGACAGTATCACCATCACGTTGGGGTTATGGGAGTGAGGGGTTTTTGGTTTTGTTTACAATTCATAGGCTGCTGAAGATCCATCCCTTTCTCCTCATAGGGCCTCTCATTGGGGTAGTGAGCTGTGCAATATGAGGTGCTCATTTACATGAACTATCACCACACTTTAAAATATTCTGTTACTCTGGATGTATAAAGTTTGGGTAGTTTTTTTTTTTTATATTTGTGGTGGGAGGAAGGGAGCTCTGTACAGCAGGATATCATTTCTCCTGAATAGGCTGATGTGCTGCACAGCCTTTTGGAGTCTAGGTAGCCTGTAAACCCGTAACTGTTTTTTGCAGGATAGAGCTATTAGTCCCTGGTGTATAAGCATTTTCTCCTTGCAGTTCAACTGTTATCTCTGTGGCCTATTCACTGATCTAGCCGACTGCTGCAGAGGAGCATGTGGATCAGACACAGACTTCTCTTAGGGGAGAGTCTGATGATACGGAATCTCCAGGTTATAGTCATGTAACCCTTCTGCCCCTCTGAGCTGGCAGCAACAAGGGCCGGGTTCAGAATCCAGAGGTTCCGTTTCAATAACACAATGCGTAACCGGCTTGAGCCCCCATCCAGTGACCTGGGACACTTACACACCACCCCCCCGGGCGCCTCTAGGAGGCAATACTTCCCCTCTCGCAAGCAGGGACTCTGAGTGTAGCAAAATCATTTTAATAAAGGAAGGAAACAATGCGGCGTCCCATTGGAGGAACACCACAAACAGGATTATAACACAAACCATAAGCAAAAACCCACCTCCAAGTACGTTTGGCAATGTTCTTTCCCCCTTAGGTTCTTAAGTCCAATCACCCCAAAGTCCAACAACCAGAAAGTCTCTGGTCAGTGCCACTCCAGAATTCAAAAGTTTATCTGCAGAGTTTTACCCCC
>NC_133774.1:47766053-47808329 GCF_003597395.2 Chelonoidis abingdonii | reverse complement strand
AAATAAAAGGAAGTTCTTCTTCACACAGCGCACAGTCAACTTGTGGAACTCCTTACCTGAGGAGGTTGTGAAGGCTGGGACTATAACAATGTTTAAAAGGGAACTGGATAAATTCATGGTGGCTAAGTCCATATATGGCTTTTAGCCAGGAAGGGTAAAGAATGGTGTCCCTAGCCTCTGTTTGTCAGAGGCTGGAGATGGATGGCAGGAAAGTGATCACTTGATCATTGCCTGTTAGGTTCACTCCCCCTGGGGCACCTGGCATTGGCCACTGTAGGTAGACAGATACTGGGCTAGATGGACCTTTGGTCTCACCTGGTACGGCTGTTCTTATGTTCTTAGCCTTTAGTCCCCAAATATTTATAGACCTTTTTCTCACCCACATGATCAGTTACAACAGAACACAATGTACTAGAGTTGTACTATTTCTTTAGACTCCCATCTTCATTTACATCCCTGTGAATAGGGAGTTATTTTGGAGAGTCATTGAAATACATCAGTACATATCTACTCACCCACTTGCTGCCAAGTATTTTATATTCTGAATGCAGGAAAGGCAGAGCTTCAATTGTTCCCAAAAAACATTTCAGTTTAATGATGACTGTGCTCATTAATAGTGCCTCAGTGCAGAGCTCTTAAATATTAAATTACTTCACTCTTAAAACACACAGAATCCATTTTTAATGAAATTGTAATTAATTGATGCATTCCATGACTTCCCAAAACTAATTCCCTGGGTTCATGGCCACTGAGGGGCAACTGCTGCCCCCCTCCACTCTGGGCACAAAATATCCTGATGACACTGGAACCAGCATGATTCCACAGCATGTGGGGGGTGAGGGTGGGGGGGGCTGTGGAGTACAGGATTCCAGAGGAGCATACGATCTGCTCTGCATAGTTCTGTGTTAGATTCCTGGGACTGAGTGTGTGGAGTATTTGTGTGTGCCAGGCAGTCTGGAGGAGGGAATAGCAGATCCACTACACTCCAATTGCCATCATGGAGCTGCTCTACAGCTAATTTGTGGCCAGTTGGGAGCAATTATTTCCTGTCTCTGGCCTTCATGGATCTACCCAGTGCACAGCCCAAAATATGTACAGAAGCCAGCATTTGACTCCAAATACTTAGAAATTGTGGTGATTTTAGTCAGTCACTCGACTCTGCACTTACAGAGTATTAATGTTTTTTTTTCCCCCCCAGGGACAACAAAAATAGCATAGCTTACTCCTACTCATTCATGACAGGCTTATGTATTTCTTAGGACAAACTGTGCTCTCAGCCAGTGTGCACACATCAGTGTGATTCATTCCTTTTCAACTACAATTTGTTTGTAACTTATTTTTTCAGACCTGATTCTCCTCTCACACTGGTTTAAGCCTGGAGTAGCTCCACTGAAGTCATTGCAGTTATACCAGTGTAGAAATCATGTAAGTGAAAGTAGAATCAAGCCCCTAGTTTCAAAAAGATGGTTTTGAATTTCCTTCCTCTGTTGTTAGCTCAGTCAGTTGGGAATTATGTGGGAGACTTTCTCCCTCTCTCTTTGTTGATCTAGGAGCCTCTCTGTCTGGGATTGCTATACAAAGGGAAGCAATTTGAACTCAAGTGTTAATCATCTTCATTCTACTGCAATTTTATTTTATAACAATTATTGTTAAGTGCATTTCTAAAGGGCATATCACAACACTGTCTAGGCACCAAGCAGTAGATCCACAGGGGGAGTTAGGCGTTGCAGCCTCATTATTGCCATGCCTAACTTTTAGGTGCCATGTTGCCCAGAGGAATTCACAATTCTGAAATAGGAGCCCAGGCTCCCTATACCATGCGTGGTGGGAGTTAGGTGCCTAAGAATTGAATCCACAGAAGCCAGCAGGCTGAGTGGGGAGCTGCCTAAACTAACCAATAGGAAATACTGAGGAGAGAAGTGTGGCCTAAGGCCTGCCCCTCAAAGAAATTTAGGCACTGAAGTCCAGGCAGGAAGGAGACTCCTATCTCTGTTTGGTATTTCCAGTCATGAATCCTCTCCAGGAATTAGGCACCTGTGGCCGAATGTACCTCTGTAGTCACACTTTACACACCATTGTAATAATCTTTTGCACAGAATATGCCTTGTGAGGTACCATTTGAAGACCAGTAACTCACTGGTCAGCAATATCATGATGAAATGTGTGTAACAACATTATATGTAAAGTTATGAACATATGCTGGAATTATGACTGAAGTGTGTTTCCAGATAAGTCTGGGGAGGGAGTAAACCTGTTTCTCAAAAGACAAACTCATGCCTCTAGCCAGGTGTCAAAGTTGATTGGCAATCCCCGGTCAAGTGGCCATTCGTTGACAGCAAAGTGGAACAGGAAAAGATCAATCTGCATTTTACCAAATGATAGCATGGAACCTTTTTCACCACAAGACTCCTGCCTCATTTCTCACAGTCGGAAGGAACTTTATCTAGGGCATAGAGTTGCCAACTTTCTAATTGCACAAAACTGAACACCCTTGCCCCACCTCCTTCTCAGCCCCTTCCCTGAGGCCCTGCTCCCTTCTCTGAGGCCCCTTCCCCACTCACTCCAGCTCCTTCCCTCCATTGCTCACTCTCCCCCATCCTCACTCACTTCACTGGGCTGGGGCAGGAGGTTGGGATGTGTGAGGAGTGTGTGAGCTCTGGGGTGGGCCAGAAATGAGGGGTTCAGGGTGTGGGAGGGGGCTTCAGGCTGGGGCAGGGGGTTGGGGTGTGGGAGGGTGTGTGGACTCTGGGAGGGTGTTTGGGTGCAGGAGGGGGTTCTGACCTGGGGCAGGGGGTGGAGTGTGGGTGCGGGGTCTGGGTAGAAATTAGGGTGCAGGAGGGGGTTCCAACCTGGGGCAGGCAGAGGGTTCAGAGTGGGGGCTCCTGCCAGGCAGTGCTTACCTCAGGTGGCTTCCGGCTGATGGTGCAGTGGGGCTAAGGCAGGCTCCCTGCCTGCCCTGGCTTCGTGCTGTTCCTAGAAAGTGGCTGCCATGTCTGGCCCCTAGGCAGAGGCGTGGCCAGGATGCTCTATGTGGTGCATACTGCCTGGGCTTGCAAGCGCTGCCCCTGCAGCTTCCATTGGCTGTGGTTCCTGGCCAATGGGAGTTGTGGAGGCAGTGCCCGGGATGGGGGCAGCATGCGGTGTTTCCCTGATCCCACCCACATTCAGAGGCTGCAGGGACATGTCAGTCACTTCCAGGAGCTGTGCAGAGCCAGGGCAGGCAGGGAGCCTGCCTTAGCCCTGCTGTGCTGTTGACTGGACTTTTACGAGCCCAGGCAGCAGTGCTGACCAGAACTGCCACAGTCCCTTGGCAACCCTACTAGGACAGCGTTTCTCAAATGTGGCCACAAAGGGTTTTTCTTGTGGCCACAGGCTCCTGGGCAGTCATTGGGGAGAGGGAAAAGCAGTGACCCCTTCCCCAGGACTGCCAGCAGAGGTTGGGGTCTGCCCCCCTCTGGAGCCACAAACACCAGAGGAGCAGGCAGCCGCTATGAGTTCCCACCTTCCCAGAGGTGGTGGGCCTCAAGCTTCTGGCTTCAACCCTGGGGTGGCAAGCATCAGGCTCTGGTTGTGGGGCTTTGGGCTCTGGCTCTGGGCTCACCACTCCCACCATTGCCCCATGCCCCTGCGGCCTCCTCCAGTCCCAGGTGCTGACTATGGGGCTTTGGACTCTGGCTGCACAATGGTGGGCTCTGTCCCCCGGCTGCAGGGCCATGGAATCCAGCCCTGGGCTCACCGCCATATACATTAGCCCTTGCTTTTGCTGCCTCCCCTCCCACCCTACCCCCAATCATCCATGGCCCCTGCTGCCTCCTTACTCACCTCTCCATCTGGGGCTTAATTTGTCCCTCGGCTTGTTGGGCCTGAGTAAGTCTGCTGTGAAAAGTGATATTTGTATGTTTTTCAGTATTACTTTTCACTGCCCCCCGCTAGCTAGTAAGTCTGCTGTGAAAAATATTAACAAATGTACAAATATCACTTTTCACAGCAGCAGATTTACTAACTAGCAAGTTTAAAAAAAAAAAAAAAGAAACCACAGAAGCAAAAGAAACAACAACAAAAAAGACAAGAATGTGCAAAGCATCTTATTTTGTTTCTACTCTGTTCAGGTCCAGTAAAGAATAAAGACATCTGTACATAATTTTTATTATTGTCTGCAAAAAAAACCTTCCATAAATTACAATGATTTGGACATGTACATGTACATATTCATTTGTTTTTTCTAAAGCTAATTAAGTATTTTAGAAAAAATTGTCAGAGCGGTGACCAGCAAGATTTGGTAGCCGCACTCTAAAGCCATCAAAATGTTTCTTGTGTGAACCCCCGATCTAGCGGTAACCCTCAGGAAAATGCATTTCAAAGGATAAAAGACTACAAAAGTGACGGGCAAAACTACCCCAGGGATTCTCTTTTTCTATCTTTGTCTGTCTGTCTCACCTAACAAGACAAAGAAAACAGCCCTTTGGACTTTGAGGGCAGATTCTGACTTGAGAATTTGATTTGCCATGTTGCTGGGAATATGTAGAACAGTGGTTCCCAAACTTGTTCTGCCGCTTGTTCAGGGAAAGCCCCTAGCAGGCTGAATTGGTTTGTTTTCCTGCGGCATCCGCAGGTTTGGCCGATCGCGGCTCCCAGTAGCTGCAGTTAGCTGCTCCAGGCCAATGGCAGCGTGGCCTGGAGCAGTGAACTGTGGCCACTGGGAGCTGCGATCGGCTGAACCTGCGGATGCGGCAGGTAAACAAACCAGCTCGGAATGCTAGGGGCTTTCCCCGCACAAGCAGTGGAACAAGTTTGGGAACCACTGATGTAGAAAGAGATCTACCTTGAACCAAGACTAGTTTGTTAAGTTTTCGATACTAGAATGTGTTTTATCTTTATTTCTTTCGAAACCATTTTGACTTTAATGCCTTGTATTTGTACTTACTTAAAATCTCTCTCTCTCTCTGTAAAGTAAACTTGTTTTATTCTTTAGTCAAAACTGTTTAATCCAGTGCTGTGTTTAAACTGAATTGCTTGGTAAATCCACTTAAAGTAGCAACAGACCTGTAATATCTGAATTGTCCAGGAGAGGGCTGGACACTGCAGAACACACATTTTGGGAAAAATTCAGGGCTGGGCATGCGTTGAGATTACCCTTCAAGTTATAGCCAGGTGGTGATATAGCCCGTCACTAACCTGGTTTGCACCGTGGAATGTGATAGCACCTAAGCCATTTTTGAAGAAATGTAGGAAGAGAAGGCAGAACAGGCCCTTATAACCTTCAGTCCAGAATGTGGGAGACCCAACTTCAATTTGAACTTGGATCTTCCACCTCCCAGAAGAGTGCCTTAATCAATGGACTGTGGGATATCCAGGTTTCCCTCTATCTCTCCTCTTGAAGCTGGTCCACTGTGTATAAATAACTAAATATTCATTGGGCCAGAGAAAGAGGTGAGGATGGCTCTCTAGTTCAGTGGGAAGGGCATTCACCAAAAAAGGGAGAAGACCCAACTTCTAATCCTTCACATAAGGCAGAGGGGGGATTGAACCTGGGTCTCCAGCATCCCAGGAGAGTACCCTAATGTTTGGCCTAAAGGTTGTAAGGAAGTTGTCAGCTTCCTCCCTTAGTCAGTCAGATGTGCAGAACTCACCTACCACATCAGGCCCTGCAGGTGAAATAGGCAAGAGAATGCTTAGTTTGAGGGTCCTGCACCGGGGTAGGCACTGAGGTGGTGGTAGGACTGAGGCAGCTGTGTGCATGTCCAGATGCTGAAATTTAGGTACCCCAGGGTCTTTAGAAACTTAAGTACCTGGGGGACTTTAGGCACCTACAGGGTTGGGCAGCAACTGGGCAGTGGTTTTGTGAATGTCAATGTGCCTAAATGTTGGACTTTGGTGCTTAAAGTGGCAGTTAGGCACTAAATCTCTTTATGAATCAAGCCTCAATTATATAACTTTATTAGAAAAGCAGCACTCTCTCTTCCCTCCCAGATTAAAGGCACTTGCCTATGAAATATAGCTGGGACTGTATCACAGTTTGTTGGTGTCATAAACAGATAGATAAGGGTTAATGTTTCTTTTACCTGTAAAGGGTTAACAAAGGGAACCAAACACCTGACAAGAGGACCAATCAGGAAACCGGATTTTTCAAAGCTTAAGGGAGGGAATTTGTGGGTGTTTCTTGGTCTTGGGTCTTTGTCTGTTCTGTGCTCTCTCAGCTATGAGAGGATCTATTTCCAGTCCTTCTAATCTTCTGTTTCCCAGTTGTAAGTACCAAGGTAGCAAAAGTATAGTCTTTTAAATTGTTTTGCTGTATTTGCATCTGTGTATCTGGCTGGTGGAGTCTTTATGTGTATTTGGCTATAAGTACTTTAAATTGTATTGTTTTTGGATAAGGCTGTTTATCCCTTTTCTATTGTTTATTCATTTTCTATAAGTTGAAAACCCTGTATCTTACCATCTAGATTACAGAGAACTGTTATTCTATTCTTTCTTTCTTTTTTTATTAAAAGTTTTGCTTTTTAAGCCCTGTTGATTTTTTTTTTCTAGTTGACCCACCAGGAAATTGGTGGGAGAAAGGAAAGACAGGGGGGAGGGGAAAAACTGCTCTCTGTGTTTAACTCTCCTAGTGTCCCAGGGCGGGAAGAAGCTAAGGGGGAAGAGAGAGAGAATCTTTTCTGTTTCCTTGTCTTTGGGTTTGTCTCTTTGTGGAAGAGAGGAGACATGCTTCTTGGTATTGTGATGTAAAGAGGTTGCATCAGTAACTCTCAGGTTAGCCCAGAGAGGAAATTCTGGGTGGGAGAGAGGTGGGGGGAATGGTTTATTTCCCTTTGTTAGGAGACTCAGGGTATCTGAGTCTTGGGGTCCCACAGGGAAGTTTTGGGGGACCCAAGTGTACCAGGCACTGAAATTCCTGGTTGGTGGCAGCCTATCAGATCTAAGCTGGTAATTAAGCTTAGAGGCTTTCATGCTGGTACCCAATCTTTGGGACGCTAAGGTCCAGATTTGGGAATTATACCATGACAGTTGGGTGAGATCAGGTCATGTTGTGACCTCGAGGAAGACATAAAAACCACATGCAGAGCAACCCACAGCTAATTTATGCTAGGCCACTTCCTGCTGTATCAGAGAATTCAGTGGGAGGAGCCAGGCTGACAGGAAAGGAGCGGTCCCCTGGATGTGGAATAACCATTCCTCCCCCAAGCCCTGAAATCATATCACAGCATCATGTCTTGATCTGTGAGTGACTTGGAGGGGAAAGGTGAGAGAGACTGGCTACAGTTGCTGGGCAATCCATGTGCATATCAGCAACTCTCTCATGGTGGATTCAACGTGCTGCACTACAAAACTATTTTAAAGAGAACTGAGAGAGTGGGGACTGGTTAACATCTGGTTGTGAAGGAGGATGCAACTAAATCAGCACGAGAAAGAGAGAGGCAAGAACAGCAACAGCAGTGTAAAAATATCAGTATGTAGTGGATGACCAGAGAAGAAAGAGCTAGAAATACAACCTAGATGGGAATTACTATAAGGTGGGTGCATAACTGGTTGTAAAACCATTCCCAGAGAGTTGTTATCAGTGGTTCGCAGTCAAGCTGGAAGAGCATATCAAGTGGGGTTCCACAGGGTCAGTTCTGGGTCTGGTTCTGTTCAATATCTTCATCAATAATTTAGATAATGGCATAGAGAGTACACTTATGAAGTTTGTGGACCATACCAAGCTAGGAGGGATTGCAAGTGCTTTTGAGGATAGGATTAAAATTCAAAATGTTCTGGACAAACTGGAGAAATGGTTTGAAGTACTTTACTTAGGAAGGAACAATCAGTTGCACACATACAAAATGGGAAATGACTGT
Organism: Chelonoidis abingdonii; assembly: GCF_003597395.2. NCBI lineage: Eukaryota > Metazoa > Chordata > Testudines > Testudinidae > Chelonoidis > Chelonoidis abingdonii. The sequence continues at coordinate 47,800,494 of NC_133774.1, read as the reverse complement.
CTAGGAAGGAGTACTGTGGAAAAGTATCTGGGGGTCATAGTGGATCACAAACTAAATTGTGAGTCAACTGTGTAACACTGTTGCAAAAAAAGCAAACATTATTCTGGGATGCATTAGCAGGAGTGTTGTAAGCAAGACACAAGAGGTAATTCTTCGGCTCTACTCCGTACTGATTAGACCTCAACTGGAGTGTTGTGTCCAGTTCTCGGTGTCACATTTCAGGAAATATGTGGACAAATTGGAGAAAGTCCAGAGAAGAGCAACAAAAATAATTAAAAATCTAGAAAACATGACCTATGAGAGAAGATTTGAAGAAACTGTGTTTGTTTAGTCTGGAGAAGAGAAAACTGAGGGAGGACATAACAGTTTTCAAATACATCAAAGGTTGTTACAAGGAGGAGGGAGAAAAAATGTTCTTGTTAACCTCTGAGGATAGGACAAGAAACAATGGGCTTAAATTGTTTAGGTTGGTGCGATGATGCGGTTCTGGCGGGACCCAACTAAGAGTGCCAATTCAGGACTAATTGCTTAAACAGGGCAGTTACAGCCCAAGGCTAGGGTTTTTCCATCTATAAGGCAAACCAGACCAGCCAGACAAAGAGGACTTTGGTCTTACCCCACTGGCTAACCACGAGTCACACAGGCAATTCCCTTAGACACTCCAGTCTCCCAGTATCACCACCAGTACCACTCGTCCTGGGGATAAATGGTTATGAAAACCAATACCCCATTAAAAGAAAAAGGTTCTCTCGATCCCAAAGAATCAAGGCCCAGACCCAGGTCAATATACAAATCAGATCTTACCCACAAATCACGCTGCTGCAATCCTTTAGAATCTAAAATCTAAAGGTTTATTCATAAAAGGAAAAAGATAGAAATGAGAGCTAGAATTGGTTAAATGGAATCAATTACATACAGTAATGGCAAAGTTCTTAGTTCAGGCTTGTAGCAGTGATGGAGTAAGCTGCAGGTTCAAATCAAGTCTCTGGAATACATCCCTGACTGGGATGGGTCAGTCAGTCCTTTGTTCAGAGCTTCAGTTTGTAGCAAAGTTCCTCTAGAGGTAAGAAGCAGGATTGAAGACCAGATAGAGATGAGGCATCAGCCTTTTATAGTCTCTTTTCCAGGTGTAAGAACGTCTTTGTCCGTACTGTGGAAAATTACAGCAAAATGGAGTCTGGAGTCACATGGGCAAGTTCCTACATACTTAGCTGATTTACAAGGCATATCTGCCTTCTCTCATGGGTCAGTTGTGTAGCTGATGGTTCTTAATGGACCATCAAGCAGGCTAGTCAGAGCTAACACCAACTTGTCTGGGATGTTTCCCAGAAGCATAGCATAAGTTTAAAATACAGACAGTATAGAGCCAATACTCATAACTTCAATTACAAAGTGATACATACATATAGACACCATAATTTTAACCAGCAACCCATAACCTGGTCTTAGACACCTTATATGACCCCTTTGAACAAGATTTGGTGCCACTATGTTCCATATGGTCCCAGATTATATCAATAACGTCACAGTTGGACATTAGGATAAACTTTCTAATTGCCAAGGTAGTTAAGCACTGGAATAAATTGACTAGGGAGGTTGTGGAATCTCTGTCATTGGAGATTTTTAAGAGCAGGTTAGACAAACACCTGTCAGGGATGATCTAGATAATATTTAGTCCTACCTTGAGTGCAGGGGACTGGACTAGAATACCTCTCAAGGTCCCTTCCAGTCCTACGATTCTATGATTCAATGACATTAGTTAGTCTAGAGAAAAGTGCCTGGGTGGAAGGCATAGCCAAGCCAAGGGAGTTCTGAGCCCCATTTGAAGACTCAAATCCAGGGATCCCTCCTCCCCACTGCAAAAAACCCTGGAATCACCACTAAATACTTTTACAAAGGGGCCTTCATGGCCTTCTCTAAAGCAAACTCATTCACCTTGCTTCTGAGTCTTCTATAGAAATAACTGCCAGAGCGCTCAACCTTTCCTGCACCAGGGACATTCTTAGATAGGTCTTGATTAATTTTAGCTTGCTGAAACTCCTTTCATTAGCAGATCTGATTAAAGGAAGACAGCAAAAATATACAGTGCGGTTTCTATGTTTGGGAAAATCCCATCTGAAGACTTTTTATGTGTAACCCTTCTGCCCCTCTGAGTTGGCAGCAACAAGGGCCAGGTTCAGTATCCAGGGGTTCCCTTTCAATAACACAATGCATAACCGGCTCGAGCCCCCACCCAGTGACCTGGGACACTTACATACCACACTCCCCGGGGCGCCTCTAGGAGGCAATACTTCCCCTCTCGCAAGCAGGGACTCTGAGTGTAGCAAAATCCTTTTAATAAAGGAAGGAAACAATGCGGCATCGCACTGGAGAAACACCACAAACAGGATTATAATACAAACCATAAGCAAAAACCCACCTCCAAGTACATTTGGCAATGTCCTTTCCCCCTTAGGTTCTTAAGCCCAATCACCCCAAAGTCCAACAACCGGAAAGTCTCTGGTCAGTGCCACCCCAGAATTCAAAAGTTTATCTGCAGAGTTTTACCCCCCCAGCCTGGGTGGAAATCTGGGGGGGGGAGTCCACACAAGGTGTTAAGGGGCACCTTACGTGGGCCAGGGCCAGCTGCTCCGCCTCTCCGTGGATTTCTGCTGCAGCCTTCACCACGACCAGCTCCACTACACCAGCTGTGCCGCTCCTCCAGCCTTCCCTGCAAACCGCTCCACTCCACTCACTGTTCCATGGGCTGCTCCAATATGCTGCAAACTGCTCCGCTCTGCCAGCCGCTTAACGATAGGTCTTCAGGCTCCCGCACTAGTTAAACCAGACTCAGTGATCTCAGCTAGCTCTTTCAGTGTTCAGCTCGTTAGTAGGGGAGCCCTGGTGCACCATTGGCCCAAATGAATTCAGCTCACAGTTTCTAGATAGACTCCTAATGGAATCAAAATTACTCTACTCTTTTACACTGGAGAGAGGAGGATGTGTAACTGGTGTTCAGGCCGCTCAAAAGTGGGGGGGGGAGGGGACCCATACCATCGGTCCACACAGTCCCCCACCTCTCTCAATTCACTGGGTTTTGGAACCCATGTCCCTTGTCTAGCAAGTGTCACTTAATTTATATTGAGACATCTCTGTCATAAAGCAGTTTTGTAGTTCCTCATTCACATAATCAGATGGCAACACTATATTTATCCTGTCCCAATAACAAAGAAATTGGGGATCCCGGAGCTGTCAAAATAACCATCCCAGGCTGCTTTGGGCTATGCTGGGTGTGCCCATGCAAATACCTGAGATTTCACACTTCCTGAAATTCTTTCCACACTTCCCATAATTCACCACCAGATGTCAGGGTAGAGCTCATCCTGACTCTGCTTACATCATTCTTAGATAGGTCTTGATTAATTTTAGCTTGCTGAACCTCCTTTCATTAGCAGATCTGATTAAAGGAAGACAGCAAAAATATACAGTGTGGTTTCTATGTTTGGGAAAATCCCATCTAAAGACTTTTTATGAATGTAGCTAAGGAGATCAATGGGTGCCTTTGTTTCCAAGTCAGCCTTAAAGATTCAGTTGCAAAAACTGGTGAAAAGCTCAACCTCGTTCTCAAAACTGAGTTTAAATCCTCAAGGTAGCTGCTTGCTAAGTTTCAAATGTGCCTCCACATTTCAGTTTCCTGCCTGTTACAAAAAGCAAACCTTTCTTCATGTCCATCATGCTTGCACATCCTATCATCTAATTGTATTAGTACTGGGTCTAAAATGGAGCTGACAACCTTGAATTCAAAAACTTTTTTGAGATCTGATGACTTTTCATCCTGTGCAAGTTTGCCTGGCATTGGTTTCCTCCTTTGAGATTGTTTCTCTTTGAACTGCATGGATATGCCTAATGTTTCAGTCTGTGAAGCAACAGCTTTCTTACATGCAACAAACCCAGAGCCCATAATTCTGAAAAAGCTACCGGAAGACCACCAAGTAAGCTGCAAGTTATTTGAATGTCAAGATCCGGATTCAGCAATTTTTTGCTCACAACATTCATTTTTGATAAGCTATTGTACCACATCTTGGCCAAAACAAGAAATGAAATCTCTGAAATATTTGTTTGCAAGCTATCAGCTTCTAACTTAAGTTCTGGCATGTGAAACCTTTCTCTCATCTAAAGCATCAAAAACACCCTGTACCTGATTTCATAGTGAATGAATTGCCCCTACTCTTGCTGACCACTGTGTTGTGCATTAGCATTTTTATGTGACATTAATATGCTTTTTCAACACACCCCAATTACTAGTCGAAGCAGAAAACAGAGTATGCAATATTTGAACAATTCCAAAAAATAGAACTTGTGGAACAATAATTGCAGCAGCTCCTCCAACAATATACCATGAGTGGGCAGCACATGGGATGAAAGACATGTATTGATTTTACCTGCTGAATCGATTTTGAACACCTTTTTATGCTGCAGCCATGTTAGCTTTGTTGTCATAGTTTAGATACGGCAGATAGCTTTGTCTTTGGCAATCTTTTCTTCAGCTTCTCTAAAATAACCTCTGTAATGCCCATTTTTATTTTGGGGTGGATATCAATGAAATATACTAAGCTCTCAACAACCTTTGCTCTACCTTTCGAAACCTCAACATACCTTAGCACCTGAGACATTTGTTCCATTCAGAAGATGTCTGTAGTGCAATCAAATGTAATACAAAAGTATTTAACTTTCCTAACATTGTCAAAAACAGTCTGCTGTATTTTTCTTGTGATCCTACTGATAAATACATTTTGAAATCAATTTGATAAGTATGTCACTTTGCGGTACTAGCCTTACTAGCTTCCACATAATCTCAGCACGCTATCATACTTTGTAAACAATTCAAGTAAACCCAAACAATTACCATTACAAAGACTGCCTAATTTCTCATCTGAACTTCTCAAGGTAAACCCCTATCACCTAACTACAGCAAAAGATTCAAGAGATGATGCAAAATATTGCACCACATGTCCTTCTGCCTCTGATCACAGATTGTATATCTTTGCCAATTGTGACCGTTTCCCAACCATTCTGCAAGTTCCATCCAGTGAGCAATTGCCTCCACATGTTCCTTTCAATGTTCATGTTGGCATATTCACTCACTAAAGTGGAAGAAGTTCATCATGAATCCAATTTATAGTTCTCAAAGGAAGATGAGGAATTTGGCTGGAAAAGCAAACAAGTGAAACAGAACAAGGAAGTAAGAGTCAAACTGTATATCAACCACGATCACTAGCATAAGTCCCCATTAAGAATTTCGACAAAGAACCATGGTTTTAATACTTGCATTCCTTTGTGTTTGCTAGGCAAAAAATCTTGTTCTAAATTAACAGCAAACAGAATCCATCACTTTTGGCCAAGTAGCCAGATCTGCCAAGTCAAAGTCAAAACCCTGCCTTATGCTTTCAATAATCAAAATCTTTTCTGCATCCATGTCTATAACAATTATACTAGCAACCTATGGGCAACTCTCTTCCTGGAATCAGAGATGCTGGCACCCAACAAGCCTGACAAACCCAAATCAACATCCTCGCTCACTGATGCAGAATCGTCCATGGATTGTTGACCAGGAACATAATCGAACTTCGCATTTTTTCAAGAAACTTCAGTAAGGTTTACACTATGAGCCAGGGGTGTGATTCCCTGCTCACTTACACATACTTGTGCTAGCTCTCATCAAGCTAGCAGGAGTACAAATAGTATTGTAGCTGCCATACCACAGGCAGCAGCAGCAGAGGCACAGTTTAGCCATGCTGAGTATGTACCCACTATTTTCAGGCAAGTTTGTACTTAGCCTGGCTAAGCCGTGCCACTGCTGCCCATGCTACTGGCTCTGCACTACTATTATACTTGTGCTAGCTCAATGAGAGAGAGTGTGAGTATGCGTAGTCAAACTGGGAATCACACCCCCACCTTGTAGTGTAGACATAGCCTATATTGACCACTTGCATGAGTACCACCCTCAGGGCAGACTGTTAAAAACTAGGACTCATAATTGATTGCGAGTTCTAAACTTAGATTTACCAACCAATTGCATCAAGTACAAATTCCTCAGTCTCAGACTGTTCCTTGGGTACTCCTGTTTGTCTTGTCACCGGGTGAGTGCATCTCTGTGATAGATGGCCCCTTATATCAAGAATCACAGCAATATTCAGGTTACTCCTAACCCCAAAGAACCAATCATTTACCCATGTCAATTGTGCTTTAGGTCTCACACCAAAGACAACCCTTGTAGCCAGTTCTATGATAAATTACATGAAGATTTATTAAACAGGAAAAGGAAATTAGAGGATTATTTACAAGGTTAAAGCAAGTAAACATAGATACACAAATGAGTTACAGTCTTTGGTTTCAAAAGGTAATATCAGCTTCTGTGATTAGCAAGCTCTCTTGTTTACGGGTAACACAGGCTAAGCAGCTGGAGATTTCTTGTTAAACCTTTCCACCTCCTCCCCAAAGTCCAAGCAGCATAGACATACCTACTTCCTTTTTTGGGAAGAGGGCAGTTATCTCCCTCCTGCCATGTGCACCGAGCTGCAAATGCAGCAGATAGGAGAAGTCCACTTACATGGCTCATCTTTGCAGGGAGGAGAGCAGAACAATTATAAAAGCCTTTAATTCTTTTGTTGACAATTCCTCAATCCAGATGTGCCAAGTTTCCAGTTGCAAAATCCACCCTTAGCCTGTCTAATATCAATTGGTTTGCTCTTTCAGGAAGGGCATAACAATTTCGGTAGAAGAGCAGCTCTTCACACTAATTAACATCCCTCCCCTGTATGGCGATTCATAATGCAGCCACTCAAATATTACATTACAATGTGGAACACAGATATTACAAGTAAGATTAATGCATGCAGCAATTCAAAGCATTCAGTAGAGTCCAAACACTACCCACTTTCTTTTAGTTCTAATATCTCTTTTATCAATATTAATCCACAAGTGAGCAAGACAGATTCCAGCTGTGTATCTGTTAGTATCCAGTTGAGACATGGGGACCTTGGCATGAGCTGGCACCTAGCCTGCCAGTATCACAGTTTTGCCAGGTATGCCAGAGGTTAGTTTAAATAAGGTCTTTTTGACACAGTGCCACCTATTGGCTGAACTGTATAATACAGTTTAGCGTTCTGTTACATCTCCACATTGAAGTTCTACATTCCTAACGTTTACAAAATATACACTATCATGCTATCTTTGAAGTTACGTGTTTCTGAATCATACTGGTTTTCTAATGACATGACCTGAATGCATAATAACTTGGTCATCTGGCTGTCCATTATTTGCAATGACTGGCTGTGTTTGGTTTGGAATCTCTGAGTCGTCTTCTTGTTCTGCATCTACCATCTGTAGAGTTTGCTCTGCCCATTGTTCTTTCTGGAGGTAAAAACTGTAGTTGCCAACAGTTTCGGTTGAATTCTCCACAGTCTGTTCCAATTAGATATGATGAGGGCTCTGAAGTCCTTTTCTTTCTGACAGCTGGAGTTTGTCTTTTTTCCTCCATCCAGTTTGAGGCAAACATAGTCACCACATTCTCGACCTGGCAGTTCTCTGATTGGTATCTGTTGTAAAGTATTTGTAGGCTCTTTTTGCCTTTTTATTTGATTTGGTTACTCTCTTCATGTCAGGCCACTTTGAAGGTAGATACTTTTCCAGAGTTAGAAGAGTAGTTCTGAGTTGTCTTCCCATCATGATTTTTGCTGGACTCTATCCAGTTGCTGCTACTGGTATTGATCTGTAACTCAGAAAAGCAATGAATGAATTTTCCTAGTGTACAATTTTCTTGTGCTGTCTCAGCCACTCCATTCACTTATGCATAATGTGGGCTGCTCTATTTGTTCTATTGTTTGATCAGTTCGGACTGCTTTGTTTTCTGTATAGCTGTGGCTCAGGTTAAGTGCATCTTTAGTTATAGCTGCTGAAAAAGGTTTTTAATCTGTTAAGTCAATAACCAGCCCATCTCTGATATTTTCATGTTTTGCAGTCCCAAAATCATGGTTTTCAGCCAATGTATGCAGAGCTCTTATAAAACCTTCAACGTTTTTCACGGGTTCTTGAATTCTCTGGTGAAAACATGCTCTTTCATAAACCACATTTCTTTGAGGTATAAAGTATGCATCAAACATAGCCAGAACCTTTTACAGTCATCTTTGTGCCTGTCTTCAGTAAAGTCAAAGGATTTAAAGATATGCTCTGCCTTCTTCCCCATAGCACAAATTAAAGAAGATACCCATATATCTCCAGTTTCCCTGCTGAGCTTGGTAGCAATATGAAATCTTTCAAAATATTATTTCCAATCTGTCCATTCTAAAGGTTTGTCAAAGCTGAAGTTCTCTGGGGCACTGAAGAGTGGCATGTTGATTAAATCCTGCAATCTTTGTTGCTTTGTTCCTTCTGTTGACAAGCTTTGTTGCTGTTTTCCTTCTGTTTCTGTTCTCCTCTGTCACTAGTTTTATTTATGACTCTGTCATATTCCTGTATCAGATATAGATTGTCAAAGGAGCTTCCTTATTGGTGAGGTACACATTGGATGTGTTCGTCATAAGGTCCTTTAATGCTTTGCCAGGTATAGTGGAGATTAGTTTAAATAAGGTATATTACACACAATGTCATCTGGTGCCTGAACAGTAAAATACAGTTTAGCACTGCATTACCTCTAGGGCCCCATGATGGAAGAAAAGAGCAAGAAGGTTTTTTGTTTTTGTTTTTTTAAAAAAAGCCCCATACAGGCCTGAGCCCAGTTCCATTTGAAATCCCTCTTTGCATGGTCTTGGTGGAAGGAAAGTCAGAGTCTAGTCTAGGCTGAGGAGTCATGAAAGAAGAGTCTGTTGGATGGGTGGATGGGGATGGAGAGTGAGGCCAGGAAAAAGGTTGGTGCTAGGCTAAGAAGGGATGGAGGAATAGTTAGGTGGAGAGATAGCTGGGAAGAAAGTGTCTGTCTAAGTGGCATACTATTTTGAAGGAGCCAAAAGTTTTCAGGGATCTATGCCTAAGCTTCCTTTCATCTACCATAGACCTGCAGAACCATGGCTGATGATATTGCCTTGAAGTTGACATAACAAAATCTTTTTAAACCATTGTGTCTTTGGTGCTTATTTATAGGAGTCTGATTCAGAACTTGCTAAAACTGCTCAAGTGTATTTCTGTCTCACTATAATAAGTGAAGTGTAGGTGTTATTCTGTGCTCATGTTTTAAATTAGTAGTAGAATGCCCATTGCCATCTAAACCACCTTACATGAGTCTGTTCTCTGTACATACACATTCTTTCTTCCAAAGACAATGGGGAAATATATGCATGTGTGGATAGTAGAAGAGACCACTATGTATCCACAGAATTTGGAGGAGCATTAATCCATCCATTTCCCTGTGGCATACATGCCAGCGTGTACATCCGTAGGAGTAAAACGTGGTCTTTCATCTTCATCCATTTTTTCTTGCTAACACAGATTATTTCTACCATCAAATAATGTTGATTAGTAATAGATATATGGTGGTACCAGGGAATCTGGGAGTGGAGTGTGGGCAGCTACAGCAGTGGCTCATTGTAAGTGGGGAAGGTTGCTGGCAAGGGTGTGCTACTGCTGCCAAGAAAGCTGTGGCTGGGCAAAACAGGGCCACGACTGCTGCAACAATCAACAGCTGAAAGGGGAAACTCCTGGCAGCACTCCAGAATAAACCTAAATTATGAAAATCACCCCTATGCAGCAGATCCTGCACACAGCATTTATGTCCCATATAAGTCCTCACCATAGGATTTGAGTGGCTGTGCAGGGGTTAATTTCACCAAAGTGCAGTTTTACTCTGGAAAAATGACTTTGTAAAATTGACACCATTGTACTCAGCAGAGCTGTTTCTTTTGTGCATTCCGGCTTGGCCACTCACTTTAGTGACTAAAAGCAATGTTTACTACTTTTCACTTCTGTTAACTCTGCAGCACCCACACAGGTAAGACTGAGAGAACTGCAGATTCTAGTCCATCTTTTGCAATGTCAGTAGTATTGTTTATTGAAGTCCAACCAGATCTATCTGTTTTAAAACCACGGAAACAATCAGATTGTATAGTTGTTACTGAGGGCACAACTGGCAGGCAGTAGCAGTACTGTCAACTCCACGGCTTAAAATCATGAGATTTTTTTTTAATAATTTTTTTTGATGTCTTCTGGTGTTTGAACCACTACGGGTCACATTGTCCAGCTTTTCTCTATACACGTGAATGCAGGGCTGGCCTTACCATAAGGCGAACTGAGGCGGCTGCCTCAGGTACCAGACTGTGTGTGGGCACCATTAGGACCCAGAGTGTAGAAAATTGTGTCTGCTGCTGGTGCATATGTATTCTCTCTGCTCTAGATGCACAGAGATGGTGGAGTGCTGTGCTGGAGGAAGGAGGGCACAAGAGACATAACAGGCAGGCAGGAGAAAGGTGAGAGGGAACAACAGAAAGCAGCAAGGTTGCAGGGGGCGAGAGAAGAGGACCTCTTACGTACTCTCTAGCACCTCAGGAGCCTGGACTGATTAACACCAGCTTCTTAAGGAGCTTCCTGTTTACTGCTGCTTCCCTGAACCCAGTGAGGACGAACAGGCAGTCAACTGAAGTAGTAGGAGCCAGTTAGGCCTTAAGATGCTGATATCTTCCTCACTCAGGCCCTGCTACCAGCCTGCTTATTTTGTCCCCTTCAACTGAGTGTTGAGAGCCACTATAGCTGCCCAGAACGCAGTCGTGAGTGAAAGAACAAACGCCCCTTTGGGAGCATTCAGAAAAAGAAGGAAAACAAAAGGAAGCTTTCTATCTAACAAGAAGGAGCTCTCCTGAGATACATAGATAAAAATGTTCCCGGTGAGTCTTCTCGGCCCCAGTAGGACGTGAGTGGTGAGCAGATCCTGATGTTCCGTTAGTCAGAGTGCAGGTGACCTGGTAGATACTGCAGCAATCCATGTTCCATCTCAATGGATATAACCATGCACATTTGAAGAAAAGTGTAGATGAGAGAAGAGTGTGGTGAGGCGCAAGAAACAGCTGCTGCTGAATTTAGTTCCTTACGTCTAGATGATCCAGACTGTGGACCCACTGAGCATTAGTCTGAGGGACTTCCTTGTATTGCATGGCCCACAGCAAGTGGAAAAACTTCATCGATCTCCAAAGACAATGAAATAGAAGTTTCCATCCAACACATTACTGATGTGAACTCCGTCCAATGGTGACAAAGTGAGAGGCCATGGCTTTAATGTACCAAAAACCCGAATGCTGCATACTGTTTTGTTGCAACTTTCCAGTCTAATGTTCCAGCCCATTGGGTTTCTACAGGAACAAAAGACTGTGAAAAACTCTGGCTAGAAATCTGGCATGCCATGAAAGCATCAAATCACCAGAGAGCATTCCATAGGTTGGAATAGAGTTGAGATGAAGACTAAGGGTTAAGGCAACCATAGCATGATTCAACATCAAGAGAAGATTAAATCAGAAATCTTTTACTCGGCAAATGTTCTGGAAAAGGCTCATTCTCCATTGTGAGAATGCTTGCTACTCACCAAAATCTAGCACTGTGTGCAACTTCAGATCAGCTGTAGTGGCAAACAATGGAACTTTCCTTAAATTGTGGAGCTGATGGCTGAGTTTGATGCAGTACTGCAGGACATCTAGAATCACCACCCAAATGTACACACCACACTACCTTGCTGAAAACAAATTCAAAATGAGTATCACGCAGTTACTGGCTACAAAAGTCAACAGAAGATTGGTGCAGTATCTGCAGGTCAGCAAGATATTGCGCTGTTTATTCTGGACTGCACACCTGACATCAGCCCATATTGCGAACAAATTCTTTTAATAGGCTGACGATTATTGTAACAACAACAGAATTCTAGTGAAAATGAGACTGCAAATGGATGACTTGTCAGAGAGCATTTTCTAAATTTATTGACAAGTGATAATATGACAGGAGCTGATATGGCAAATGATGACATATCATTAAAAAGCTGGGATTATGAATATGCAATAGCTGGACAGTGGAGGTCAGGGCTACGATAATGGTGCCAAGCATGCGAGGAAAGAACAGGGAGTGCAGACACTTGGTCCAAGACGTTAACCTCGAGCTTTCTTTTGTTCTGTGCGTCCTCATTCTATTGAACTTGGTGGTCAGTGATGCAGCATCAGCTTCTAGTTGAGGCTGCTGAATTTTTTAACTAATTCAAAGCATACTGTGTATTTTTCTTCTGCATCAACCATCATGCCAAAATTTGAAGCAAAACCATCTGGAACTTCCCCTCTGACCACTGAAAACCATGAGTGCACACGATTGGGGAAAGTCGAAGGGAGGCGAATAAAGCCTATCAAACACCAAACTGGGAAGATAGATAGATGCCATAGTTGCCATTGATGGAGAGATAAATTCTATGACAAGAATGTTCACATGGGAGAACAGAGGCAGTGGGGAGGATGAATCACCAGAAACATAATAACATTCAACATTTTGTGTGTGGCTTAGTGTTTGCATGACATGCTGTTTTGAAATAAATGTGATAAACAAGAAACTCCAAGGTGTTGACTGATATATCAGGAGCAATGAAACAACTGGCAAGCAAAGTCATGCCTCAGTCTTACTGGTCAGATGAAGAGATTTCAAAATGTTTCTGAGAAAAGATGCCCAGAAAGTGGAAAAAAAAAAAATAGAGGAACATCCCCACTGAAGCTAATTTTCCCACCATTCAAGGAAATAAACAACGAGTCAAAAACACGCAACAGAAGACATATATAGATATAAAAATAGAGACATAGAAGAAAATATACACAATAGAGACCCCACACACAAGTAATACACAAGAATATGAAATATATATAAATTAAACCAGGTGCCATAAGAATTAGTGCAATAACAAAATAACCGTTGAAGAACATTTCACTTGCAACTCAAGGAACATGGAAAAAATAATATTAGAATGAAATTTGTAAATATGATAATTCCAAAGTCACATCCCATATACCTGAAAGACAATCACCAGCATGGCAGGGCAACAAAATAAAAGAGAAACAAGTGTGACACAATAGAAATGACATGTGCAATTTGGATACATGTTTTAGGTGATTGAAATGACAAAGCCCTTTCAAGTTTCATTTTCAACAGGATTCAACTCCAAAAGGTGTTCTGGAATATTATGGTTGCACAAATAAGATGACACCCTCTTTCCCAAAATGCTTTTGTGCTCGTGTATACTTCAAACTGCTTCCTGTTGACAGTTTGTTAGTTGAAGAACGCAGCAGTCTCCAAGCTGAATGTTTAATAAAACACATCATAGCATCCACAAATTGATTAGGAAGAGCTGAGTTTGATCCTTGCAAACCATTCTCAACTAGAGCAATGAGCTGGCCCAGACTGATGGACCTTCAGAAGCACTTCAAATCTTTGCAACCAAGAAGGCATGGGAAAGCACCACTTTGATTATTCAAACAGATAAAAATGCCAGTGCTTACTATGCAGACAAGAAAAGTTACATTTGCTGTTCAGGCGTTTGAAAGTTAAGTGTTACTTAAAATTTTTGAACAAGGCATTTTAAGTTGTTAGTTCTCCTTTATTGGGGTAGGTAGCAGAGCAGTACCATGAAAGGAGTAGAACAGGAAGAAGGCAGAATTGAGACCTTTCAAAATTTTGGCCCAAGTGAGGGGGTGTGGGGGCATCATTTTGAGCTCGCTGCCTGAGGTGCCAAAATGTTGCGGACCAGCCCTGCATGAGTGCTAGAAACCTACTTTTTAATGAAAACAAATTTACCAGTTATCACATGAATCTAGGAGCTAGGGCTGTAAAATAAACACCAAATAGCATGAGACTCATACTAAAATAGGTTGAATTGGCAGCACTGTACAATTCCCAATTTATCTGGCAGAATCTATCACACACAGTGTGAGGTTGTGTATTGTCTATCAAATACTACTGCAGTGGATCAGTTTATCTGTCTGAGGGCATGTCTACACTACAAAATTAGGTTGAATTGATTTAAATTGACATTTAGCCTCCAATTTTACAAAGTTGGTGCTGCATGTCCCACTATGCACATTCCATCAGTGGAGTACATCCTCACTACCATGGCTAGCATTGACTCACGGAGTGATGCACTGTGGGCAGCTATCCCACAGTTCCTGATGCCGACTGGAATTCTGGGTTAGGCTCCCAGTGCCTGATGGGGCAAAAACATTTTCGTGGGTTGTTTTGGGTACATGTCGTCAGCTTTCCATGATGCACTTGCCTCCTCCCTCCCTCCTTGAAAGAACGGTAAACAATAATTTTCGCACCTTTTTTTCCTAAGCCTGGGTTACCTGTGCAGATGCCATTGCACGGCAAGCATGGACACCGCTCAGCTGTACATTGTTGTTGTGAGTATCGCAAACACCTCGCACATTGTCCTGCAGTATTTGCAGAGCCTAATCAGGAGCTGCCGCACGGAAGAATGTGATGCCACGCAACTAGCCATGCTGGAAGCCATGGAATGGAGCAATTCGCCCATGCCAGCTGCGGCAGTCAGGCTTGTTGACATGGTGAAACGCTGCTTCTGGGCCTGGGAAACAAGCACAGACTGATGGGACCACATAGTTATGGGGGTATGGGATGAGGAGCAGTGGCTGCAGAATTTTCGAATGCGTAAGACCACTTTCATGAAACTTTGCAAATTGCTTTCCCCAGCCCTGAAGTGCAGAAATACTAAAATGAGAGCTGCTCTGACAGTTGAGAAGCGAGTGATGATAGCCCTGGGGAAGGCTGCCATGCCAGATTGCTACCAGTCAGTCGAGAATCAGTTTGGAGTGGGTAAATCTACCATGGGGCTTGCTGTGATCCAAGCACCCAAGGCAATCAATTCATTTTTGCTAAGAAGGGTAATGACTCTGGGAAACGTGCAGGATATAGTGGATGGCTTTGCTGTGATGGGGTTCCTAACTGTGGTGGGGCGATGGTCAGGAAGGGTACATGATGCGCGCATCTTTAGGAACTTCGGTCTCTTCAGAAAGCTGCAAGAATGAACTTTTTTCCCAGATCGGAAAATTACCATTGGTGATGTTGAAATGCCAATAGTTATCCTTGGAGACCTAGCCTACCCCTTGTTCCCATGGCTCATGAAGCTGTACACAGGCAGCCTGGACAGCAGTAAGGAGCAGTTCAGCCATAGTCTGAACAAGTGCAGAATGGTGGTACAAAGTACCTTTATGTTTAAAGGGGCTCTGGTGCAGTTTGCTCCTTAGGTTAGACCTCAGCAAAAGCAGTATTCCCATTGTGTTTCTGCTTGCTATGTGCTCTATAATATCTATGACAAGAAGGGGGAAAAGTTTTGGTGGGGGTGGGGGGGAGGTTGAGGCAGATCACCTGGCTGCCAGTTATGAGCAGTCAGACACCAGGGCAATGAGAAGAGCACACTGAAGAGCAGTGCATCTCCGAGAGGCTTTGAAAACCAGTTTCATGAATGACCCAACACTGATGTCAGTTGTGTGTGTTGCTCCTTACTAAGCTGCCCCCTTTTATGCATGTGCTGCCCTGTAAACTAAACACCCATCAACCACAGTGTACACAGTGAATAAAGAGCCTTTTATCCTCAATCCATGCATTTTTATTATGCTAACAAACACTAAACAGAGACAGCAATGAATAGTAAAGATCACCCTCGTCTAAGGGCCTGATAACACAGGATGGGAGGGACAAGAACACGTAGCTTATTACAGTTGCGCTGTCTAGCAATCACAGCTGGAGGAATAAGAGCCTTCTGCTCCATGAACCATCCTCTGGAGTTGAGTTCAAGGGATACTGGAGTTTCTTCCCCCATCCCTGCCCCTGCATTCTAAGACATCTGGGAGAGGAGGATATGGAACTTGGTGAGGAGGGCAGCTGGTTCATCATTGGGTGCAGTGGGACTCTAAGGTCTAGGTGCCTTTCCTGCACCTCAACCATACATCTCAACCTGTCTGTTTGCTCCCCGATAAGCTGCAACATCTCCTCTTGCGTGTTACGCTCTTGATCCCTGCATGCTTTCCTGCCCTCTTGGTTGGTAAGCATGCTTTCCGACAGTGTAAGCCTCCATGCATTCAACTGGGCCCTGTCAGTCTCATAGGAGCACATCAAATCACAGAACGTGTCTTCCCTGGTCTGCTTTTTTTCGCCTTCTAATCTGGGACAGCCTTTGTGCTGGTGTGGAGGAAAGACCCACAGACAAGGTTGCAGCTGCAAGGGAAAAACCCCCACCGGGGTAGCCTTAGAGAACATACATGGTTGAACACAGAAGGTTAACTCTTGCAATGAATGAAACACTTCACAGCAGTAAATACGTTCCCTGAGGTACAAGGCCACATTTTGTCTTTCAAAAGAAGCACCTACCAGTAAGGTACAACATACAGCAGAGTACTGTGCAGCAGATTTCAGTTTGCAGGCAGGCATGGTAGGCACACAAGAAAGGGTAGGAGGTATCATGGCACACCCAGGGATATTTTTTGGTGGAGATCAGCAAACAGTGGTGGATTACTTCAGGGCAATCACTTATGAAACTTCCCCCATTTCACCCAGGTAACCATGTGCGATTTCAGTCTCCTGAGAGTAACAGAGCCAGAAAGGGAGCGGTTGCTTCAGGAATCTGGGCAGAGATTTGCTGCTGTCTGTGTGCTGCAGTGATGCCAGATCACTTAATACTAGTGTGGCGTGGGAAAATGTCCTACTGCACTGGATGGAATAAGGCAGTCCTCCCCAGAAACCTCCTGCAAAGGATTGCAGAGTACCTCCATGAGAGCTTCCTAGAGATTTCCATGGAGGATTCTTGGTCCATCCCCTGGCACATAAAGAGGCTTTTCTGGGGAGCGCCCTTTGCGTAGCTGGACTGGCTGCCACTGTATCCCAATTATTTACCTCAGATTAAACATTAAACACATTTGCATTTAACCCCTGTAGTGTGATTACAAGAGTGCACTCACCAGAGGTGCCTTCCCTGCCATCACAGTCCCGCAACAATTGGTCCTGGGAGGGGACTGGCTCCAGAGTTAGGAAAAGGTCCTGCTCCTCCTCCTCTTCCACAATGTCCTCCTCGATGTTGCCCAAGGCTGCCTGGGGCCCCTGGGAGGTATCCACTGAGAGTGTTGGGGTACTGGTGGGTTCCTTGCTTAGGATCACATACAGCTGCTCATAGAAGCGGCATGTCTGTGGCTCAGAACCAGAGTGACTAGTCACCTCCCTTGTCTTCTAATGCACTTGCCTGAGTGCTGTTATTTTCACATGGCACTGCTGTGTGTCCCTGGTGTAGCCTTTGTCCTGTGCAATTTTGACATATATGTCAGAGATTCTTCTGCTGGTTTGGAGCTCTGCCTGCACATACTCTTCTCCCCACACAGCAATCAGATCCAATGTCTCCATGCTGGAGTGTGTTTGCGGCCCTGGGCAGGCATGGTCAGTTATGCTGGTGAGCTCTTCACGCTGATCAAACAGGAAATGAAATTCAAAAGTTCTTGGCGCTTTTCCTGCATACCTGGCTGATGTGAAGTTGAAAGTTGTCCAGAGCAATCATATTGGAGCACTCTGAGACACCTCTCAGAGGCCAATCCCATCAAATTACACAGCATTCTGTCTACACTACCCCTAATTCGACCCAGGAAGGTAGATTCGAGCACTTCGCCTCTTGCCGAGGTGGAGTACAGGTGTCGATTTTACAAGCGCTTTAGGTCGGTGGAAAGGACTTGGTAGTGTAGACACGCACGTTATAAATTTGACCTTACGTGGCATATGTCAGCCTAACACCATAGTGTAGACCAGGCTTCAGATAGCTGTGATGCTGCCCTCCACACAGTTTGGGTCTCCATGGGTGTTAGTGGAAGGAGATCCCATGAACTCCCCCTCCTCTCCCAATGAAACAGTTCAATTGAATGCTGTTCAGAACTCTTTGGACTTAAAACTCTTGGTTTCCTCCCCTCTCTTAATGGCAAATTATTGTATTTCCTCTCACAGATCCTCTCTGTGGGACTCTGTTAAAAAAAATAGCTGATCCACATGCACCTCTCTCCTGACCTTCTGGCATCTTAGTGACATCCATAAAGTTCAAAGAGCTTTGAAACCTTTTCATGGGGTTCACCTGCTTTGTAAGTGGAGTCATTTTTAAATCAAAAACTTTTTCTAAGGACATTAAGTCTGCAGCCTCATCTTAAATTTGAAAAAGCCCCTTTACTCAGCGTGACAGCTTCACAGCCATCCTCTTGCCTCCCCATCATTTTTCATAAGGGTTTTAAGAAGTCCGCAGTCTATGGTATGGACATCTTAAATTTGGAGACGCTGTACTTCTACAGTTTGCAGATAGAGTATCCAAAATGCACTATAGTACAGTGCCTTGATATTTGGTTTCATACATACTTTTGGTCTTTTTATGTCCTTACTATTATGTCTTGATTTTCAAAAAGACATTTGACTGCCTGCATAGGCATATATTATGGAATATTTTTCAGTCTTATGAAATTCCAGATAAAGTCATGATCATCATCAAGGCTATGTAGAGTGATGCAAAATGCACTTTAAGGATGAACAACCAGACTTTGGTTCGGCATGGACAATGTCATGAAACAAGGCTGCATTCTGTTTCTGCTGTTGTTTGGCATTAGCATAGACTGGGTAATGAAGAAGTGTATTAGCAACACAAACACTGGCATACCGTGGGCAGGTGGCAAATGCCTAAAAAAACATTGCTGATGATATTGCACTATTAAGCAACACCTCAACAAGCTGCAACCAAAGACAGATTTAGCAAAACCAGCGGTGCTCGGGATCAGTTACGCCGAAACAAACATCCTTAAACCCAGACATCAAGCAATAACATCACATAAGACAACAAACACATCAAGAAAGTAGAACAGCTCATTTACCTGGTGTGATGGGGTCCCACCTGGACTGTGGGACTGCTGAACCCTCCCTCCCACCAACTTGGGTTGCCACTCACACTGTGAGGCTGATGTCAAGCTAGAAGCCTCTGGCAGGCGCTGCACTTACACAGCCATCCACAGGCAGGGATACACCCAACTGAGTTACATGAATGATCTTCCAGCCACTTGTGAACCATCAATAGGGAGGCTCTATCCAAATCTCCCCAGCTCCCCAGTCTTGCACCGCAGAACTGTACCATCTTGCACTGCTCAAGGCTCATTTTTGCAGTGCATGTTCATTAAATAAGTTTGCCACTTCTTCACAGGAAAGTGGACATGCGCTAGCCTTCGTAACCTGAGCTGAGATTTCCCAAGTACTTCAGCCAAAACATACTGTTTTAGGTAAAATATAAAACATATTTATTGACTACAGAAAGATAGATTTTAAGTGATTATAAGTAGCAGGCATAGAGATCAAAGTTGGTTATTTAAGAAATAAAAATAGAAATTCAGTCTAAATTCTAACATTAGCAGATTAAGCAAGATTTGAATCAAGCAAGGTCTCTCTCTGACAGATAGTACAAGCAGGTTACAGTTCCTCAGTACACAGACAGGATCACTTTCTAGCCTGGGATCAAACTTCCCCAGTTCAAAGTTCTTTTTTTTTTTTTTCAGCCATTCTTCTAGCTGTTGAGATTGGGGGTGGGGGAAAGAGAGCCAGTGATGCTATCACTCTCCCTCTTTTATACTTCCAGCTGCTAGAAGGATCCTTGGTGTGACAAGGGGTTCCAGTCAGTCTCCATTGGTCACTCCATGGCATATATGCCTTCTCTAAGGAGCCTCTGGGATAGTGGATTGTTCTCTTGATGGGCCATTAATGCTGTCTGGGTCCTCCTTTGTTGCAACTGAAAGGCTGGTTGTAGGTGTTCCCTACCTCACAACATATTTTAAAAACACATATGGCAATACGTCATAACTCTACATACAACTACAGCACATACAGTACAACAGAATATTAATGTTCAACAGATCAATACTTTTAAAATGATACCTCAGTGTATACTGTGTACAAAACATATCAATCATATCACAGTAGTGAATATGGGGGTTCTAAGGTGCTATTTTGAGGTACAGAGTGTAACACCTGGACAGTACTGTATTAGCCAATGGAGACCTCAAAAAAGAAGAGACATCAAGGATAAGAAAGGCATCCACAGTATTCACTAAATTCAGTCACATATGGAAATGAAAGTTATGCAGTAGCCAGACAAAACTGAGAATTTTCAACTGAAGTATACTCTCAGTGCTAACATATGGCTGCAAGAGTTGGACCTGTATTAAAATATGAGAAAACTAGATGTCTGTGCAGCAGGGTCATGTATTTAAGTGTGCAAAAGCATTTTCAACATAATTAGTTACCTAGTGGGGTATCTAAAATAAGCAGTGTATTTAAAAGTGTAATTAACTTTGATTTATCGAGAAGCACTCTAATTCTTTGTTCTTGATTTCATATAAATAACAAGATCCAGTACAATATTTTATTTTAAAGGGTGTCTGTCTTTTAGACTAAAATTTTCATACAAAGGCAAAATTGAAAATGGAAACAAACAGTGAAAAAAAGCAGGATAACATAGAACTGTGTAAATTCTACCTTAAAGTATGGTTACAGTAAACATTCTTTGTCTGATCCACTAGCACATACATTCATGTAACAAATTTATTCTTAGAGAAAGCAACCAAATTCAAATTACCATCTCATGTTTGTAGGTCCAGATCCTGCTCCTATTCAAGACACTAGCAATATGTGCATTGACTTCAGTGGGACTAGGATTTGGCCCTTAGTAAATATGAAATGAAATAAATCAAAATTTTTCTGTAGAAGTCTCAACCATTTTATTTTTAATAGAACTGAAAGAATTAGAGAACTGGCTGTATGCTCAATCCTCAGCTGCAACGAGCTTACTCAGTTGCTGTGCACTTTTTCCCATGCATGTCTTGTCTCCAGCACGTCTTCTCCAGCACGTAGAGCCAGT
Organism: Chelonoidis abingdonii; assembly: GCF_003597395.2. Classification (NCBI taxonomy): domain Eukaryota; kingdom Metazoa; phylum Chordata; order Testudines; family Testudinidae; genus Chelonoidis; species Chelonoidis abingdonii. The sequence goes on along the minus strand of NC_133774.1, from coordinate 47,779,586 downwards.
GGGGACAGGTGGCACAGAGCAGACTATTCCAGCTTTGCACCACCCAAGCACGTCAAAGTAATCCTTGGCTGCCCCTTTTGAGAAGTTTTCCAGCTGTTTTGTGCTGCCTTAAGGTTTGGCCCAAATATTCAGTGTTTTTAAATCTTTCCATGGAACAGCTGTTTCAGTGACACAAGTTTTGTGAACAAAGGGCCTGACCCTGGGAGTTGCTGAGCTCTTGCCAGCACTTGCAGTTCTCAGGATCAGGTCTGGAGGGCTTAATCCTACTTCCGTTCAAGTCAGTGGCAAAACTCACACTGACTTAAATTGGAGCAGAATCAAATCCAAATGATATAATTAATATTTGTGAGAAGAAAAAAGTTATATTAAGACACAATGTTACTATATTTTTGTCTGAGCATCAGTAAAAAGAACAACCCCTGCCTCCAAATTCCATCAAAGTTTCCCCTGCTAGAATTCTACTTTTCCTTTTTAGATACAAAAGCATAGCTTGAATACAGAGGGAAAGATTTAGAAATCATTTACAGAATGAAAAGAGAAGAAATGTCTGCTAATTAACAGGGCATTGATCAGTCTGTGGTTTTGAGCATAAGTAGTATCCTTGGAGTATTTATAGTCTCTGATGTTCACATGCACAGCTTTGCACCAAGTGATCAGTTAAGAGCACGATTAACAGGGACTTAGGTGACTTTTATGGGGTGGGAGATCTAGAGTTAAAAAAATAAGAAAATAACAGCTACTGCTGCTGTGGGAGGCAGTGTGTGTGTGTGGGGGCAGAGTTGCAGGGGTCAGAGCCCCTTTCTGGGAGTGCCTGGTAAGGGGGGGTCTGAAACCTCCAGCCCAAGGGACATGCAGTCTGAAACACACCCCTACCTGGGTTCCTAAGGCTGCTGCTGCAGAGAGAATCAGTTCCCTCAGGAACACCACAAATGGGGATGGGGACAGAATCTAATATGTGATACTGGGGAGGAACCACCTGGACACCCATCCCCAGAGACACATACAATCGTCCCTGGAAACCTTCAGCTCCCATATACACCTCTACCCACACCCCAGCCATACCTGTAGTCCCCACAACTCCCTCACAGTTTCCGGGTGCACACTCTCAAAACACCCATGTTCACACAACCTCCCCAGAACACACTCTATATCCCCCCCAAACACACCTTCCCCCCACCCATCACTTAAAAAAAGGGTAAGCTTGCTCAAGGACAAAAAATGGAGTGCTCTGTGGACTTTGTAGTCCTTAGTACACACAAAAAATTAGAGTGAACTTTGCTGGTTTTTATTTTATAGCATTGGTGTATAGGTAAATAATTTCTTTACTTCATATCCCCTGGTGCCTTGATTTTCCTCCTGTCAATGACTAGAGAACAGAGATCCATTCTCATCCTCCTCTTTAGCACTGAACACTGTGACCATGATCTTCTGCTGTCTCATCTGAGAGATGTGGTAGAGTTCCAAGGTAATGTGCTGAAATAGTCTGAGTCCTTCCTGGAGAGGTGCATCCAACAAGTAGTGATGGGAAACTGCAAATCCACTACTAGACTCTCTCACCTGTGGGGTTCCACAAGGATCAGTTTTCTCCAGTCCTTCCCAAAATCAACATGTGGTCACTACGTGAACTGGTAGGACAACATGGACTCAAGTGCCAGCACTATGCAGATGACACACAGTTCCACCTAGCCTGCTCCACATATAACCATACCTCTACCACCAAGATGGCCCAGTGCTTGGATGAGGTCAGTTCATGACGGAAGAATGGCTGACTGAAGCTGAACCTGAGAGGACAGAGGTGATCACCTTCTGACATGCAGACATCAGAGCTCAATGTCCAGGTTCTGCAACCAGAGGATAGCCTCTGCATCAAGGGAGGCTACACGTTGTAAGCTGCCCTCCAGATGTCAAGGCGGGCATTCTTCCACCACATGAGTTATTGTCTGCAATTCTGCTCCACAGTCAGAGTGGGGAGGAAATCAGGCCAAGCTGGTGCCTAGTTGCAGCAACTCTGGACAAGTCAGAGAGTAGCCTGCTGAGCTTGGTCCAGGATCTGTGATGAAATGGACAAGCAGGCAGATGCAGTGATGGACTCAAGAACATACTTACAGCGTCAGACTCTTTCCCAGTGATGCTTCCACTCTATAACAATGTAGTTTTCAGCTCTCTGGCCGTGCTGATCATCCGTGCATCCAAGAGTCAGTAGCACTCTTGTCCAGAAGTGTGTGAGCTGCTGCAGCAAAGGGGTATTGAGAGATCAGCCCCGGTGTCAGACCCTGGTCTGCAGGAGTGAGGTTCCTCCCCTGAATATGAGCAGATCTTTGAGCTGGCACTCCTGTCTGAGCTGGCACTCCTGTCTGAAAATGAGGCATCAGTCAGCTGGAGCTCTAGTAAGTTGATTTCCATCTGTCACAACTCTCCAGGCAGACTTAGCAGTAATGGCATCTTGGCAAAGGTCTGGCAGAGTACGTGTGCTAGAACATGCAGATTGGAGGTTGTTGTATATTTCAAGTGCCAATAATAAGGTGAGTGGCCAAATTCAGCTCTGTGGTGTCTGCACCCACAAAACGCAGAGCAGCATTCAGCTGAAGCCAACACCAGAACCAGGACAGTTGTAGGAAGGACTGAAGGGTCTGATACCCAGGAGGTTCCCGTCTACCTCAGAGCATTAGCCTTTTCTGTTTCTTCCCAGAGAACGGTTGGAAGGTTTGGCTTCTATTGGTGCCACTCTATTTTTGATTGATACCTTGGAAATATTATTTTTGTCTGCTTTAGCTGTGTTGGTCAGGTGTGTGGTGACACCATTTGGAGAGAACTCCTGTTGCCAGGTATCTGGTGGGTTTTGTGCTGCATTGAACTTCTTGAATGTCCATGCTTCCCTGCTAGCTCTTGACCTCTCAATTTCTAAGATTGCTCCCCTGTCCCACCCCACCCCCAGTAGTGTGCTTTTCAGGGTGCATTCAGGCTCTCAAAGAGGTGGTTGCCTATTTCTGGAACACCAGGTTTTTCATACCATTTAAGGAGGTATGCCTATTCTTCATCCAGACGTGGCATATAGGTGTTTTGGTAGCCATGTGGGCTGGGCTTGGAGGTGGTCTTAAAGATTGCTTTGGTAAACCTGGAGTGTGTTTCGGCTTCTCAGGGTATGATGTCTATTGATAGAGCTTGGTACATACTGAAATCGATGAAAGAAATATCAGTCAGTAACAGTTGGCATGTCTGCAGGAATTGGGTGTCACCAGCCCTACAGCAGTGCAGGGAGCCTCTGCATCCTTGTGTCATGGGAGTGAGACTCTGACAACAGGGTGCAGGGAAGGCTCTGGTCCTGGCAGGGCAGAGCAGAGAACCCTGGCCAGGACTGGAAAGGATAGAAGAAGGAGGAGTCCCCTGGTGACAGGAGAGGCCACCTCACTACTGAATGGCTGCTGTGGCAGCACAGGGACTCTGCAGCCCCATTGTCACAGATGTGCTCTCACCCACCAGCTGGGAGGTTTCTGCTCTGCCCCACCAGGACTGCAGCCTTCTCTGCACCTTGCGCCTGCAGGGATCCAGTGACACCAGTGCCATGGCAGTGCAGGGAGCCCTCTGATCTGGTTAGGTCGCTGGACACCATCACAGGACCTAACCAGATCAGCCATACTATCAACGGTTCATTCACCTGCACGTCCACCAATGTAATATAATGCCATCATATGGCAGAAAATGCCCTCTGCTATGTACATTGGCCATACTGGACCAGTCACTACGGAAAAGGATAAACGGACACAAACAGATATTTAGGAATGGCAATATACAAAACCTGTAGGAGAACGCTTCAACCTCCTGGCCACCTTAGGTAGCAGACCTTAAGGGCCATCCTGCAGCAAAAAACTTCAGGACCAGACTTCAAAAGAGAAACGCTGAGCTTCAGTTCATCTGCAAATTTGACACCATCAGCTCAGGATTAAACAAAGACTGTGAATGGCTTGCCAACTACAAAACCAGTTTCTCCTCCTTGTTTCCACACCTCACTGCTAGAACAGGGCCTCATCCTCCGTGATTGAAACTAACCTCATTATCTCTAGCTTGCCTGCATAATAACCTGCCCCCTGGAGAATTCCACTACATGCATCTGACGAAGTGGGTATTCACCCACAAAAGCTCATGCTCCAAAATGTCTGTTAGTCTATAAGCTGCCACAGGATTCTTTGCTGCTTTTACAGATCCAGACTAACACGGCTACCCCTCTGATACTTTATTCTAAGTAGCGCCCTCTACACAGCCTAAATCTTTCCTGTTTGCAGCTTAATTGGCTGATTGGGGCCTACCTTGCTTAATTCAGCTCTCTTAGGGCTGGTTTGGGGAGTACACCCCATCACAGAGAGATCATCATCTTCTTTCCTCAACATTTTGTGAGCCTATACCTTTACATTTCTAAAAAAGCCTGAAATTGAAACAAAAAATTTTCAGGTTGGGTTGAAATGAAATGTTTCATTCTGACATTATTAAAATATATTAAGTTTTTTGTTTCATCAAAACTATTTAGCAAACTCAACAAGAATTTGCAAATAACTTCAGGTTGAATGAAACTGCATTTCTGATGAATTAACTGCTGAAAAAAATTGACCCAGTTCTACACAAAATTAAATTCCTATAATAATTTGTTTTGCACTGATCAAGACATTTCATTCCAGTTTCAACCTTTTCAATTTTACATATTATATTAGATAATAAAAAATAAAAAAAATTGAAACAAAAAGTTGCTTTGACCTTATTGGAATGTTTATTTGGGTATTTTTCCTAACAAAATTTAATCAAAATCAACATGCTTCCATTAAATGTTTCATTTTCTACCAGCTGGCATTTTCTTATGGAAGAACATTCTGTTGGAAAATTTCCAGCCAACTCCAATATTAAACTCTTGCTGCTCAGCTTCACCTGCTCATTAACAGGTAGAGATTGACCACTCAGATTTCAAACACACAAGCCTTCACCAAGACACAAACAGACCTGTCTTGCCTGGCCTGTTCAGGGGCCCAAAGAGCCAAGCTACATGACTCTCAAAGACAATAAATAAACAAACAACAAGCAGACTAGACCAAATACACAGCTCACCAAGTCCCTCTGTCTTCAAGCACAGGTTCTCCTGCTGCTGCTCCTTCCAAAATTCCACTGTTTGCCTGTCCTGTTCACTTGCTCAGGAGTTGGCTTGGCAGTTGACTTGATTTTAAGCTTCTGTGGAGATGTATCTTGCATCTTTGATAGTAGTGCAGTATAGGACTTAGCTGTTGGATTTAAATTCAGAGCAAAGAATGAAATGCGTGATTGACCCTTTTTACATTCTGCCATATCATCATTTGTGTGCTTCTTGATTTGGCTTAGACATCCAGGTTTAGTGGTTGCAAATATATTCAGTGAACCATCTGGGCATGAAAAATCTTCCCCTTTGAAGGCAAATATCAAGCAAAGCATCAAGGTGAAGGATTTAGCAAGCCATCTGTAAATAAATATGGTTCTTGACCTTGGTTTGCCTGGGACATAAACTATCAAAAGCAGCAAAGTAAATGTTTGATTTGGCCTCATGTAGCATGGTGCCATTACCCAATTCATTGTTGTTATGATTCTAGGCATGAAGAACAAGTCACACAAGAAAGCACATGAGTGAGATGCTCATTTGATGTTGCTGTCAGTAATGGCAATGTGAGATGACCTACAATCAATGTTATGTGTTTTACTGTACATAAAAATTCATTGAGACTTTTGTACCACTTCATCCATACACATTTCAGTGATAAGTAATAACCTCAGAAAGAAATGTCTTTAGTGTACCTTTTGGCAGTAAGAAAGACAATCATTAAACCAAGCCATCTTAAAAAAGATAGAAGTTCTTGCAGCTGTTTCATTTTCTAAGAATGAGTCTTTTCACTATGGATCATTTATATATCCCCACCTAGTATATTCATTCTGTTTCTATATACTGTCACGGCATTTTCATCAGCCTTGCAAGGATAATAAAATAATTTGTGATGGGTACCAATGGAATTATTTCACTTTCACTATAATTTAACTGCTTGAACCTGTCTACGGTTGCATTTCAATTTATAGCAAATGTCTTATGCAGCATAACCAGCCTGAACTAAAAATAACTGGCACATGTCAAAATGCGGGAACAGTTGTCGTGTTATAGCTGTAGTTAAGGTTACATATAAATTTCTATTCTAACCTTTTTGTTTTGAGTCTTTCATAACTTTCTAAAGCTTTCAATATTCACAAAGCTATAGTCATCATCATGTGCAGGAATAGGGTGGCATCCTTTAAAATAGTTTGTGAGTTGTGCCAAGTTTAGAGAATTGTATGCGCTTTCTACCCTACGGTATACTTGAAAGCTTTTCAACTAAGTTTCTGAAATATTATGATACCCCTAATGTTATTATGTGGTTCCTATGAGATAGAACAGGGGTTCTCATTGAGAACAGGTGTCGGGGGTCACAACCACCTTGCCTTTCCCATATTGCTAATTGGGAGGGGGGATCCTGACTAAATCCTAGTTAGATGGGAGGGCGAGTCCAGGTATGGAAAAGGATGAGAATCACTAAGATAAAACTGGCTAGAATCAGTGTTTAGCACTGTGCCGATGCCCGTTTTTCTCCCCAACTATACATCCCTTCGTTGACTGATGACATTGTGCTGATGCCATAGTATTTTTAAGGTATACGGTTGTAAGCAAAGTCAGAATGAGCTCTACCCTGACATCTTGTGGTGAATTATGGCGAGTGTGGAAAAGAATTTCAGAGGCTGATCGTGTTTGCATAGGCACACCCACTCCTCCTAGCATAGCCCACGGCAGCCTAAAATGGTTACTTGCACAGCTGTGGGATCCCCAATTTCTTTGTTATTGGGGCAGGAGGAATAAAGTGTTGTCACCCTGATTAAGTAAATGAGGAACTGCGAAACTGTTTTATGATAAAGGGTTTCACTATCAACTAAATAGCACTTGCTAGACAAGGGACATGGGTTCCAAAACCCAGTGAATTGAGAGAGGCTGGGGGCAGGTATCTGTACTGGGTGGTGTAGGCTCCTTGTGTGAGCCAGAAGCGCCAATTCCACCTACTCCTCTCTCCACTGTGGAATATCAGAGTTGATTTTTGATTTCCTTAAGACTCTAGATACAGGTTACTGAGCTGAACTTACTTTGGGCTAATGGTGCACTAGCATTGGGGCTCCCCTACTGTGAGCTGAAATCACTAAAGAGCTGGAATTGCTGAGCTGAGAGCACTGAGTACTGTGCTAACTAGTGGGGGAGCGTGAAGCTACACTGCGGAACAGAGCAGCTGGCAGAGGGGAGGAGTGAGTGGAGCCAGCCTTGAACGAGTGGAGCAGAGAGGAGTTTGGGGATGCTGGAGCGGATCATGGGACAGCTGGTGAGCAGGAGCTGAGCAGTTTGTGGGACGGCTGGAGCGGCCACACAGGAGCCGGCAGTTTGGAGAGCAGAGAGATGGCTGGCAGAGCAGGAGCAGAGCAGTTTGTGGGGATGGCTGGAGGAGCAGAGTGAGTGGCTGGTAGAGGGGAGCAGTTCGTGGAGAAGGCAGAAGTAGAACCCCACGGAGAAGCAGGGCAGTTGGTCCCGGATCATGTAAGGTGCCCCTTTCTACCCAGGCTGGGGGAGGGGGACCTCTGCAGATAGACTCTCGAACTCTGGGGCTGCACTGACCCGGGACAGAGACTTTTGGGTTGTGGGTCTTTTGGGACTGTTGGTGATCTTTGGGGGTTGCTGGACTCAAGAGCCCAGGGAAAAGGACACTGCCTAATTTCCTGGGGTGGGTCTTTGCTCATGGTTTGGTCTATGAACTCTAGTTAAGATGTTTTCCCAATTTAATGCTTGTTGTTTATCTCATGTAATTAAACCTTTTCTGCTACACTGAGACTCTGTGCTTGCGAGAGGGGAAGTATTGTCTCTTCGAGGCGCCCGGGGTGTGTGTAAGATTTTCCCAGGTCACTGGGTGGGGGGCTCGAGCTGGTTTTTGCATTACATTGTAGGGAAGGGACTCCTATGTATTGAACCCGGCCCTTGCTGCTATCAGTTCGGCCTGGCAGAAGGGTTACACTGTATAGAGCTTTTCAGTTATTCAAAAAAAGAGCTCAGTTTCAGTTTGTGGAATTGACCAAGTAACATTGGGGAATGGAATTAAAGTTTTTACTTTTATGACAAAGTAAATCGGGGGATTTATTTGAAGTCTCACTTCATTACTAAAATACAAAAATATTAGTCAGTAAGGCTGTACCTGTTCTCTCACTGGAACAATCTAAGCAAGAACCATGTTTGTAAATGCATGCGTCCGAGGATTGCAAACCCTGCAAGTTAAAAAATTATGAGATAGATGACTTTCCCCAGGGCTCCTCCCCCAAAAAGAGATTTACAAACAATACAGTCTCATGTATTATTATTATAACTCTTTGGGGAAATGGCCCCTTTCTTCACCCTTTGTGTGTGCCTATTTCAGATTAAAAAAATTAACTGAGCATTTATACATAATGAACTTAAAAAAACTGCAGGAAGTTCACCGCTCACAGATGAGAGAGATGCTCATGCTAGCATTCTCACCTGATCCTGAGCACGATTGACAGCTCCTTCTCTTGACTACTGGTCAGTTGCTTTGCAGGCTCTCAAAGCTATTATTTCTGGCTGGTTAAAGATTTGCATTGCTGCACTGAGTCCCACTTAATTCATATTTTCAAAGTTATCTTTATAACCATCCGGGCTAGAAACTAATTGTTTAAAATGAAAGGTTAGATTCTCCAGCACAATTCTACCCCAATGGATGGAGTCTGTGGAAAATTGCTTGGTCACAAATTATGGAACAAACCACACCCTGGCTATATATAGTTAACTAGTAGATAGGTATTTTTAAATTTCATTTGTAAACCTGAAGAACCAGATCCTGGCTTTGATTAAGGCCCTGATTCAGCAAAGCATTTGAGCAATACTTAATTTTAAGTCTCTTGGGGAATATTGCAGTTGAGTGCAATTTAAAGCAGCCCTGAGGCTGCTATAACCTGTGTCAATGTCTGATCCAGTCCCTGGCTGGCCAAGGATTGGGCAGCAGAGAGAAGATATAAAGCCATCTTTGGCTTCATGCTCAGAAGAACTGAGCACTGTTCTAGTGTAGCTAAAGTTCAAACCTAAAGGTGCCTTGCGCCTTATGTTATCATTTGCACAATGAGTGTGAAAAAACATAACCCCATGCAAGAGAGGATTTGCTGATTTGGATGTACTGTATTTTACATCCTCTTTGCATTCAGCCCAGGTGTAAATGACTACACAGGCACAAATCAGTGAAAAATCAGCCACTCTATACGTAGCTCTCTAACAAATTACCGCAATTTTGCTTTGTGTGACTAAAAAACCCATAACTTTTCACTATATTTCTTTTCAGAGTGTGTTGCAAGGCTACAAAATGAAAATGATTCCATACACTAACATCAGTGTTGCATTTATTTGTTTTATCATTAGTTGGCACTGTGTAAAATACAAATGGTTTTTTATTCATTTTAGTATTGCTTTGTAAGGAGAAATAATGCACATATGCTAAAGATTTAAGGTCTGATTCTCCTCTAACCTACACAGATGTAAATTTGGAGTAAATCAGGTAAAGGCAGAGAAGCTAGCCTAGTGTAACAGAGAGGCAAATCAGGCCAGGAGTACTAACTATTTGCATTGAATCATGATATACAGTATTTTGTTCTTGTGAGAAAAACTATTCTAAGTTACCAGCTATATGCTTCTTGAGAAAAGCATGTTATCCACAAATGCAATGTGTAAGGCTCAAGTAAGTTAAAAATATTTCTCACTTTTTATGCAAACTAGTTCTGGCTCAGCAACAAATTACAGAAGTACTCATAAAAAACCAATAATATTTTCTGTATTTTAGTGTGTGCTTTGGTGAATAAATAAAATGTGAAAAGTAAAAAACAAAAGCCCTACTGCAATCCACAGACTAGTGGAGATAGATGCTCCTTCACCCAGCTTGCCTGTGGGGCGTGATCATGATACTTAAATAGTCATTGGGACAGAGACAGAACCTGAGAAAATGACTAGAGCCTTGTAGAGCACCTGCATGGAAGACTGGAGACCTAGGGTCCAGTCCCCCTATTCCAATTGTTGCCGGCACAAAGTGCCCGAGGCCAAGCAACAGCGGGGGGGCTCCGTCGCCTGGTGTGCCGTGCCAATAAACACACCAGGGTGGAGAAGCAAACAAAGTTTATTTGAGATCTCAAAGCGGTGCAAGGAGACTGATGCCTCAAATCAAGCATACCTAAAACAAGCAGCTTTTCTCTTTTATACTTGAGTTGTTTACTGCAAAACCTGCTGACTAGCTTATCCCCCGTTCCCCCTCCTTCCAGCTGCAGCATCTTTTCTCACTCAATCTTTTGTCTTTCCCCTTCCTCCTCCCCTCTCCGCTGCTGAGACATGTATTCTGTATCTAACAGTGGCCTTGAGTTCACTTTAGCCTAGCTTCAGTGTATTACAGCAGAGAACTGGCTGTTACAACAGAAAACTAACTGCTATCACTACATTTTTGCAGCTATTAGTATATTAGGTTACACTAGGTTACACAAAGTGTTTAACATGGAGGAACAATGGTTCATTGAGGCCTGAGCAGGAGGGCTTCATCGGCACTCATGATCTTCCACCCTCCGGAGTTACCTAGGGTTATGCCTAGTGACAACTTAATGACTATTTAATTATTTATCCAAAGTGGAACAGCGTTAGCAGGAGAAACGGAGGGTAACCCACATTCAAATATCCCCTGATGCACTGTCCTGAAAGGTGGGAGACAAGGTTAAATCCTTTCTCCCCACCAGGCAAAGAGGGGAATTGAACCTGGATCTCTCCCATACTGGGTGAGTGGTCTAAAATTAATAAGGGAATTACTATCTCCTCCTGTGGTTTTTCAAAGAAACATCTTAGGTACCTGAGCTGCCTGACTCCAGAAGCAGGGTTCTCAGCTGTGGATGGCAAACAGAGATAGGAACCTCCCTTCAGCTGGGTTAGGTGCCTAACTCTGTGGAAAGAGCAGAGCTCAGAACTCACCCCTGTCATCTGTATCTCCCATTAGCTAGCCTAGGGGGCTCTCTGCCTAGCATGTTGTCTTTTGTGGGTAGCATTCTTAAGTGTTTCTGGTTGTGTCATTCCACATTTTCAGTTTTCAACGTGATACAGATTTTTATGTTGCTAGTGCATAACTGTATTATAAAAGATGTAAGGAGAAGCTGGAGGCTTTGGTATCAGGGTGAGAGAAGCTGGGGTTTTTGGCCTCTAAGAAGGTATGGGAGGCAGTTTGGGATTAGCACATTAGCTACATGTTTCTGGTGAAATGATCAGCAGAGAAGTAGGTAACAATGTTAACCCTGAAACAGTCATTGTCAGGTTTTAGCGTTAACACTATGTTGCGATGAATGGGGAAGTTCATGCTTCTCAGATCTATCATTTCATGCCACCTAAAGACTCAGGAAAATAATGCTGATTGCTTTATATGCAGATCATATTTTTCTTTGCAACTCTGAGAGCTGGAAGCATAATTTTTTTTAAAAGTTTAGATTTTGGAGCAAAGGGTGTATTCTGCAGTAAAGACCATGGCTGCTGAAGCATGAATTACTCAGGTCCTGCTAATCTGGCTCAGTTGCCTTTCTTCAGACCCAGACAATTTTAAGAGAGAACTCCCAAGAAATCACTATTCAGAAGTACCTGAGAATGGGGGAAAGCCCAGGAGAAAAACTAGGTTTTTTCCCCCCTTCTTCTGTTACAGCTTCCACTTCTAGGGCTGATCCACAAAATTGGAATCAGGATCCACCACAAGCTCATCCAGATAAATAAGTTTCTAATGTATATTCCAGACTTCCTCTTTCTGTTTGTCTTTTGTCCTTGTTATTTGTCTTCCAATAGGTAGAGTATAGAGTGGTGTTTGGATTGAGATAAGGTATACATGCTCTATGATTGTGGGCATAGGAAGGGGTTAATGAACTCATTAGACTAGCATCATCCTGCAGACACTGCAGCTCCTAGGCAGAATGCCCTCCAGCTGTGGACACCTAGGAATAAGAAATAAAAGGAGGAGGCAGGGGTAAGTAAAGACTTCTTGTTGTTGCTGTTGCTATAAGAGGAACAGACTGAGTGGCTCTGGAAGAGGTTTCAGGCTGTTAAACCCTAAAGTTTTAAAGGTCAGTAGCCTGTAGGCCAGTAGTTCCTGGGTAAACTGTCACTGGGGAAAGGGTCTACATGGATTTAAATAGCTCCTAGATCAAAAAGGAACCTTTCTGTTTTTGCCTTGGAGTAGAGGCAGCCTCATTATTTTGGGATGTGTTTACAAACTAATTTTTTAGGTGTCTGATTCTGGCCACTGTTGGCACATAACGAGGAACATAGCTGGGGCAAGGAAACTCCTTGAGCAGTGCTCAGTCTGAATGGACTCATTTTACATGAAAAGCCTGGACCTTGGAAAGCAAGGGACCTTTAGTCACTAGGGAGCTTTGCATGCATTCTGGTGAATTGTAATGGAGCACACTAAGTGCCATAATGATGACCCTGTAAAGTAAATAATTAGAATTGTTTCCCTTTTAGAGATGGGGAAATTAAGGCAGAGAGGTTACTTGGTGAGTGGCCCAAGGCCATAGAGAGAGTTATTGTCAGAGCTGGGTTTGGAGTGTTGTGATAAAACTTTCAAAAGCACCTAAGGGTACATCTACACTGCACGATTATTTTGAAGTAGTTTAAACCGATGTTACAAAACCGATGTTATAAAATCGGTTTTGCGCGTCCACAGTGCTTGCAAGCTCCAAGGGCTTTTGCCACTCGCTTCTCCACGTGAGGGCTGCTCTCATGTTTGTATTACGGCGGTTTCAGGGCAGTGGGAAAGCAGTCACAAAGCTTCTAAGAAAGTGCTCTATGCATGCGGAAAGTTTCACAGCCACTGCCCGAATCGTCCCACACCGTTCAAACAATGCGAGTCCACCAGTCTTTGCTTGTTTCCTGTGCCAAATTCGGCGTTTCAATGGGTAGTAGATGCCCCTTTAATATGCAGTAGCTCCAAAACCTGGGGCCAGCCGCGTTTTATGGGGTCTGTCAACGCTCTCGTTAACTCGCTGGTCACTCTCGCCGCTCAGCAATAGCTGCCTCCTTCCTCTCCTCCTTGCCTTTGCATTCATTGTTTCAAGTATAGTCAGCACGAGGAGTACGCAGATGGTGTTGACAACGGTCAGGATAACGTTTGTGATCTCAGGCTGTTCATGATTGCTTTGTGCCGTATGGCGTTTGCTTCAATGACTCCGTTCGGAAAAGGCGCAAAGGTGTTGGTCTGCTGCCTCACAAAGGGTGGGTGAGGCTTCGTACCACCACACCACCCGGGGCAATGTTTTATGCCCTAGCACTTGTGCTCTCAACCGGAGAGTCGGGAAACTATGGGATAGCTGTAGAAACAGCTACTCCAGCAGCTGCACGCCCCTGAAATCGCATTGGTAGCCTTGGACCATGGACATAAGCATCGATTTTTGATCGCACTT
>NC_133774.1:47763394-47765953 GCF_003597395.2 Chelonoidis abingdonii | reverse complement strand
TCCCCTGGAAATGGGTTTGGGGCCCCAGGGTTTAGGTGTCCCTGGAAATGGATTTTTGGGGCCCCCTGGAAATGGGTTTTTGGGGTCCCCTGGGGTTTGGGGCCCTTTGAAATGGGGTGTTGCTGGCCCCTGAAAATGGGGTTTTGGGGGCCCAGGGGTTAGAAGGCCCCTGGAAATGGGTTTTGGCCCGGGGTTAGAGGCTCCTGGATATGGGGGTTTTGGAGCCCTGGGTAGGTGCCCCTGGATATGGGGTTTGGGGCCCCTGGTTTTTAGCGGCTCCTGGAAACGGGGTTTAGGGGGCCCTGGGTTTGGGGCCCCTGGTATGGGAATTTGGGGTCCCAGAGGGGTTTTCAGGCCTCTAGAAATGGGGTTTGGGGCTCCTGGGGTTAGCCAGGCCCTAGGGTTAGGGGGTCCTGGATATGGGTTTGGGGCGCTGGGGTTAGGTGCCCCAGCGTCAAGGGGGGCCCCTGGATATAGGGGGTTAGGGGACACCATCCGGTTGGCCCCTGGATTTGTGGGTAGGGGCCCAGGCGTTAGAGGCCCGGATTGGGGGTTTGGGGACCCTGGTTTTGGGGCCCCTGAAATCAGGGTTTGGGGCCCTTGGGGGGTTTAGGGGCCCCAGGGATTAGGGGCACCTGATATGGGTTTTTGGGGCCCTGGGGTTAGGGGTCTCTGGTATGGGGGGTTTGGGGCCCCATGGGGTTAGGGGCCCGGTTTGGGGGTTTCGGTCCCCAGCCGGTTTGGGACACTGATATAGCGGTTTGGGTCTGCAAGATGATTGGGGCCGTCAAAAATGGGTTAGGGGCCCCTGGATATCGTGGTTAGGAGCACCCAAGTTTAGTGGCCCCTGTAAAATGGGCGTTTGGGTCGCCCTGGGTATGTGCCCCTGGACATGGGCGTTAGGGGCACCTAACCCCTGGGCCCCCTGAAATTGCGGATTGGGGCCCCTAGGTTTAGGGGACCAGGATATGGGGGTTTGGGACCCCCGGGGTTAGAGGCCAGGAAACGGGGCCTGGGGCCTAAAGGGTTAGGGGCCCCCTGGAAATGTGGTTTTGGGGACCCTGGGATAAGGGGCCCTGGAAATGGGGTTTTCGGCCCCTGGGGTTAGGGGACCCTGAATATGGGGGTTTGGGGCCCCAGGTATTAGGGGCCCCTGAAATGGAGTTTTAGGACCCCTGGGATTAGGGGCCCCTGGAAATTGGGTTTGGGGGCCTCTGGGGTTAGGGGTCCCATGGGTTGGGCCCTGGATATGGGGGTCAGGGGCGCCAGTGGTTAGGGGCCCCTGGATATGGGGGTAAGGGGCCCCAGGGTTTAGGGGCCCCTGGATATTGGAGTTTGGGGCACCAGGGGTTAGAGGCCCCTAGAAATGGGGTTTTTGGGGCCCAGGGTTTTGGGGCCCCTAGAAATGGGGTTTTCGGGCCCCTGGGGTTAGGGTCTCCAAGGGGTTGGGGGACCCTGGATATGGGGGTTTGGGGCCCCTAGGATTAGGGGCCACAGGAAGTGGGAGTTTGGGGCCCCAGGGGTTAGGGGCCAATTTAAATTTGGCTTTGGGGCCCCAGGGGTTAGGGGACCCTGGAAATGGGGTTTTGGGGCACCTGTGGTTAGGGGCCGCAGGGATTAGGGGCCCCTGTTATGGGGGTTTGGGGCACCTGGGGTTGGGGCCCCTGGAAATGTGGTTTTGGGCCCCTGGGGTTAGGGGCCCCAGGTGTTAGGGGGCCCCTGATATGGGGGTTAGGGGCCCCTGGAAATGGGATTTTGGGGCCCCTGGTGTTAGGGCCCCCTGGAAATGGGTTTTTGGGGCGCTGGGGTTAGGGGTCTCTGGATATGGGGGTTTTGGGCCCCAGGGGTTAGGGGCCCCGGTAATGGGGGTTTCGGGACCCTGGAAATGGTGTTTTGGGGCCCCTGGGCTTAGGGGACCCTGGAAATTGGTCTTTGGGTCGCCTGAAAATGGGATTTGGGGGCCCCTGGGGTTAGGGGCCCCTGGGTATGCAGGTTTGGGGCCCCAGGGGTTAGGTGACCCTAGAAATGGGGTTTTGGGGCCCTTGGGATAGGTGCCCCATGGGTTGGGCCCCTGGATATGGGGGTCAGGGGCCCCATGGTTTAGAGGCCCCAGGAAAAGGGGGTTAGGGGCCCCAGGGGTTAGGGGTCCCTGGAAATGCGGTTTGGGGCCTCATGGGTTAGGGGCCCTGGAAATGGGGATTTTGGGCCCCTGGAAATGGGATTTTGGGGCCATGGGGTTAAGAGCCTCTGGATATGGGGATTTTGGGCCCCAGAGGTAAGGGGCCCCTGGATATGGGGTTTTGGGGCCCCAGCGGTTACGAGACCCTGGAAATGGGGTTTTGGGGCCCCTGGGGTTAGGAGTCCCTGGAAATTAGGGTTTTGGGGCCCCTGGGGTTAGGGGACCCAGAGATTAGGTTCCCCTGGATATGGGGGTTAGGGGCCCCAGGGGTTAGGGGCCCCTGGATATTGGGGTTAGGGGGCCCCAGGGGTTAGGGGCCCCTGGAAAAGGGGTTTTGGGGCCCCAGGGGTTAGGGGCCCAAAGGGTTTGGGGCCCCTGGA
>NC_133774.1:47748223-47761279 GCF_003597395.2 Chelonoidis abingdonii | reverse complement strand
AGCGACTCGAATAAGGTCACAAGTGTGAGAGAGATCTCGTTTGGTTTGGGAGGAGTTCCGAAATCGATTTAAGGAGGCGGTTAACTCGATATTAATGACGACGTCGTGTGAACGGATACAGCGTTAAATCGGTATATCGGCCATTAAACCGATTAAAAGTCGCAGTGTAGACCTGGCCTAAGTGACTCAACCAGTCTCCATTGTCCAAAGTTGCTTAAATGATTTAAATGCTTACGCTCCTGAGTCACTTAGGCACCTTTGAAAATGCTGCCATTAGTCTCTAGTCTAGACTGTGTCTTGCAGTGCTGAACCACGCAGATTGTGGCAAGAGACCACAAAGGTACCTTAGCAAAGGAGGTTGTGGTAGTTCTAGTGCAGGGGTCAGCAACCTTTCAGCAGTGGTGTGCCGAGTCTTCATGTATACACTCTAATTTAAGGCTTTGCATGCTGGTAATACATTTTAACATTTTTTAGAAGGTCTCTCTATAGGTCTATAATATATAACAAAACTACTGTTATATGTAAAGTAAACAAGATTTTCAAAATGTTTCAGAAGCTTTATTTAAAATTAAATTAAAATACAGATCTTATTAGTTTAGTGTGATCCTTGCCCTTGCGTTTCCTTGCTGAATTTTCCAATGTCTGGTGGCATGTATTTGGATACTTTAAGCTGCACACAGGCTTCTGAGTGATCAGTTGTTAACTGGCTGAACCCCAGATCGGCAGCTGAGGTGAGTGGAGCTGGTGGCTGGTAGGGCTGAGCAGAGCCAGAGGGCTGGACCCTGTCTGGCAGGGGGCCTGCGCTGGAACTCCAACTAGAAGCAAGGTGAGTGGGGCTGCAATGGTGACCTCAGCTGGCAAGGACCCAGCAGCTGGAACCCCAGAGCAGCGGTGGACTGAGCGGGTCAGCCCGCCCACCTCTGGGGTTTCGGTGGTGGGCTGAGCATCTCTGCCCACACCAACTCTGGGAATTCAGCCGCCGGCTACTGCCAGCCTGGGGTTCCTTCACCCAGGCCAGCAGTGGGCGCTGAGTGGCGGGACCCTGGCTGGCAAGAGGCCAGCAGCAGGAACCCCAGAGCAGTGCTCAGCCTGCCGCCGCCGCTCTGGGGTTTCAGCTGCTGGTTCCTGCCAGCTGGGGTCACAGCCTGCTGCCAGCCTGGGGTTCCTTCCCCCAGGCCAGCAGTGGGTGCTGAGTGGGACCAGCGACGGGACCCCAGCTGGCAAGGGGCCAGCAACCGGAACCCCAGAGCGGCGGCTCAGCCCGCCCGCATGCCACAGGTTGCTGACCCCTGTTCTAGTGTTATCGCTGCCAGCTTAGGCAGCCCTGTGCCCACAGTCAAGAACTGTTCTAAGTTCCTGCCAAAATGGAAAGATATGTTTTATGAGTATTCAACACCAAACCTCGGTGGCTGTAGGAAGAGTCATGAATTAGCCATGAACATCAGAAAAAATTGCACTATGGCAAACCTGCAACCCTAGCAATGAGCTTCTGTGTTCAAGGTCATGTCTGCAAGGAAGACAGCTAGAAACTTAATTTTCACTTTCAAATGAAAGCTGAGCTTTTCTTTGACATTTAGAGGGCTCCCAAACTGAGGGGGAGGAGTCGGGCAAAAGCATGACTGACAGGCCCAAGAGGCCAGTTTGGGGGCCTGTGGTAAGGGCCTGATTGTTTGTCTTTTCTATCTGACGGTAACAGTGTACACTATAACTGTGCCAGAAGTGAAGGACTCTCCTCATAACTAAGAACAACCAAGGTGGCCTCCCTGAGGCTCAGTTATTTACTATTGTGGTAGTGGAGCTTCGGGCTATTCCAGGACGGGATGTACACAGCCAATTGGTCTTACCTGAGAAATATCCAGTAAGCAGTCACCAAATGCAGTAAAGAGAGAGGGGAAAACTGCCCTTTTCTGATTAAGGTTAGACATGAGGAAAGCTCCTGAACAGTAGTCGTCATTACATATTTAATTGCTACCTTTCCTAACTTCCGGGAGCAATTTCAAATATAATTCTGTCCAAGTAAACTCCTAGTGATGTCATACAGCCCTGTAATTATGCCTCTCCCCACTGTAACAGCACAGAAGGGAGACTTTAAACTTCTATTACCCGCACCTGCAGCATGAGACAGGGCATTGGGTTGCACATGGTGCAGATGTTGAGCTGGCAATCTCTAGGACACATACAATCTCCTGGTTTTTGGAGGAGGATGAGTTTACGTTAAAATTAGGTAACTGATTATTTTGCGGTCCAATAGTCTTTTATAAGCTGCACACAAGTAGCCAGCTTAGGAGCTGGTGTAAGGTCATTAGAGCTATTTCGTTCACTGTAACACTGGGTTTTTTTCTTACTGCTGCAATTACTGCTTTAGCTGTAGTTACTCACTGATATTTTATTAGATCACGTTGCTCTCTCGAGGCTCTCATGCTGTCAATACTTACTTTATACCCATGTACCAATTACAAGGTGATGACAAGACCCTTTACAAAATTCTGGTGTGTCTAACCATATTTTTAGAAATTTCTCTCTCCTCTCCCTCCTCCCCCTCCCTCAGTGTCTGCATCACTGATGTGGTTCAGAGTTAGTTATAATAGCCTTTCATAAGATTGACGTAACCAGATCTGACCTGATTCACCAGTGAGAAATGACTCATCCTGCTACAGAAACGAGAATGGACAATGACAAATGGTTGTACAGAATGAAATCTCAGAGACACTGAGAAGACCCATCCTGGACAGATTACATTTACCTTTGACAGATACTGGAGAGATTTGTCTTTTTTCTAATAGTTTGGTGACGCTAATAAAGTTTGTTGTGCCAATAAATATTTAACAAAGTGAACTGGTGTGCTAGGGAACTACATAATGTCTTCAGAGAGAACTGCATTTAAAAAGATAATATTCAAAAATAAGCTCATGGCCATTCTGTATCTTGTTACAATTCCTCCCCCCACCTCTCCCCTGCCATACCCCCAATTTATAAAACTCACTGCTTGTGAAAAGGCTTATGCTGTATGTTTACTGCCTAACTATATATCTTGCTGGATTAAAATATAGGAATGTAAACTCCATGTTTACCTGTGAGTAGTTCAATCCCATTATACTTGGAGTTACAGAAGAATCCTAGTTCTGGAGAAATACTGAAGGGCCTGTTGTGCCTTTCTGTATTTGTAACACACTCTGAACAGTAGTTAATGTATGCATGGCATCAGGTGCAGAACTGACTCCAGTGTGTCACCAAATCATAATCAAACTGCTGTTGGAAACAGATGGATTCATCAGTCTATGTATGTGTTGTGATTTATTTTTCCTGTTCAGGAAAAAATATTGCCTTTTTGCAAATCAACAGGAGGGCCACATATAAACGTAGCTGTGATCTTGAAATGAGATACCATTAATACATTACTTTGTCACAGCCAATCCCTTACACTTAATGATTTGCACAACCATAGCACCATCCATTTACATTTCTCAAGTATCATGTTGCACTGGCACTGCAATCTTCCTACCACTACTAAGTAAATGTCCCTTTAAAATGCCACTTAAGACAATAGAATAAGAAGCCTGCAGTATTTTGAAAAGCTTTTGTTAAAAGCAATAAATGGTTACTTTTTCAGTAGTCTCCATCCTGAATGGATAACTGTGTATATTAATGCATGTAGTGTTGTAGCTATGTTGGTCCCAGACAAAGTGGGTGAGGTAATACCTTTTATTGGACCAACTTCTGTTGGTGAGACAGACAAACTTTTGAGTTACAGAGAGCTCTTCTGAAGATATTACCTTTCCCACCTTGCCTCTATATTAATACAGCCTGTAATAGGGTGGCTTGTGGCTTAAGGGCTAGAGGCCTGAGGCTAGCCAAACCCTAGTTACTAAAGGCAGGTCTACACTATCACTTAAGTTGATCTAACTTATATTGCTCACGGGTATGAAAAAGACACTTCTCTGAGCAACACAAATGACAGAGACCTAAGCACTGTCCACACCAGTGATATGTCGGCGGGAGAGGTTTTGCAAAGACTGTGCCAATGTAGCACTTCTAGTGTAGACCTGCCCTTAAATAAGCACACCTAAGCTGGGATCAGGTCATTCTCCTATAAGAGTAGCAGGAAGCTGCAGAAAGGTGTGGACGTGGAGCTGATGGTGCAGCTCTGTTAACCACTTGCTTCTAGCCCCTGATGTACGGGGGACATAGCTGAGAACAAGGGAATGTGGCCGGAGATCACCCCTTCAGTCTGGCTGTTTCAGAGCGCTAGAATGGCCCCCTTTGGGCTGTGTTCAGCTAAGCATAAACTAGAGTGGTCCCCAGACTGCCCTAGTTTAAACAGAGGACCAAACCCTTCCCCGCTAGCCCTAGATTCCAGGGGTCACAAAATTAGCTGTACTGAGATCACGGCTCAGAATCTGGGCCTTGATGTGTATGTGTAAGAAAAAAGTGCGGGAGGGGAGATTTGTCTGCATAGTCTAGAAAGGTTTCTAGCTCCTAGAGTACAGCCTTAGTTATCCAAATGTCTGGGGGAGGCTGAATAAATCCAGATCTCCTCAGAGTTTTTGATGTACTGTGGTAGAAGTCAAGAGACTCTTCCCTGTTTGGGATAATTGTAATTTTACTGGCATCGCAAGCTGTCTGTTGCTCCAAAAATATTTTGTATTAACTAGATATTTATATGGCTAATAACATCCACAGTCAGAGAGAGAATAGAAATGTATATAAAGTGAACTTTCATGGTACAATCCAACTATTGACTACCGACGGCTAAGGAGACACTTCCCATAAGGGCAGGTTATTACATGATTATTCATTGTGGGTGAAATCCTAGCCCTACAGAAGTCCAATATGACTCATTGACCTCAGTAGGACCAGGAATTCACTGTATGGAGATTTTTACTTTTATATTTTTTATTGTGTTTTGCACCTTCCTTTGATGCTTCTGGTAAGAACCACAGTCTGAGACAAGATATTTGTCTGATCTGATCCAATATGGATAATTCCTGTGTGCCTAAATTAACAACATAAATGTCACTCACGTTGGTGACTTTTTTTTTCCTATGAGAAGTCTAATTCCTATAATGATGATGTATTTCCAGATGAGCTTCTATTTCTGTGTGAATATGATTAAAAAAAAAACTGGTACAATGCAATATTCTTACTGCCGTCATTTTTATACCAGACCTACATCTGTTCCATTAGCACTCAAGGAACTATTCTACAAATGTCAGCTTGATGTTTCAGGAGGTTGATCTAAAATTGCTAGCAATTTGGTGTCTGTGCCTTTTACCTTTCTGAATTGCTTTCTTCTTAAGGTAGGCGCAGATTTTTTTATGTACCCTTTTTATAGGGGCTGGCCTCTGCCTTTTTTTCTTCTTTTAAAGCTTTACCTATGTACAGCTGGCTTATTTGTCTTTTCTTCTCATTGTGATTTTACAACATATAGGACCAGATTTTGCATCTGCAGTTATTTAGCAGTGTGATCACTGTCACTTTATTTTATAGTGCGTACAATTGTACAGAAAATTAATAGGAAAACAGTTTCTGCCCCCAAACTATTGTATTCTAAACTTTTAACTTGACACACAAGCAAGGATACAACATTTGCGAAGAATCGGGACAAAGAAAGGAGGTTCCATCTCATAGGGCTGGCTCCTGCAATTGATTCTGTGCCGCTGAAGAGGTCTGCCTGCATTTAGTCAGCTGCAGGAGCAGGGTTGTAGAGTGTACAGTGACTCAGTTTAGGCATATAGTACAAAAGCCATAGTGACTCAGACCTAAATATCTGATTTGTGGCATTGTGGGCTGAAAATTTGGTCCATATTGTATAATCTTTAAGGTTTTTCTCTTCTTAATAGTGTTCTATGGGTGATTGGAAAATTATGCCTTTTCGTTGTCTGCTTAAGTGACTTCTGTTCTTAACTAGTTATCAACAGAGAATGTAATATGTAGCAGCTGTAAGCCCTGAGTTCATTTTGGGTCATGAATATTGCCTATACACGTGAAAAGGAGGCCCTCTGAACTATGCGGTAAAATGTTGCATCCTTGATTTGCAGAATGACTTAGTAAACCATTGGAGCAGGAAAGTGCTTTGGTATAAGAGAGAAAATCAGGGTGCATAGATACTGAAGATGTCTTAGCTGAGCACCAGGCTAACCCATTAGAAAAGGTCTCCTCTTTTTGAAAGCATATTTTGTAGTGACAGAGCTTCTTGAAGTTTTCCATAGTGTAGGCTGTAGTAAAGACAAGTTCTCGTAACTCACAAAAAAAAGTTGTTTTAAAATAAAGTAGCCTAAAATAAAACATTATCTTAAAAACAGAAGTTATTCTAAAATCAGTCTGAATCTTTTGCAGACCAAAAATATCTTCAGGGATACTGATAAAAATTGCAAGCAGCCAGATGATCTAATTTATGAAAATCTAGACTGAGGCAATCATGAAGAAAGGAGATAATCTTCAAATAGTTATCAATCCCCGGTTTCCTTTCTGAAAGTGAAAGATGCTAGTTCTGCAAGGAATAAGGTTAATAATGAAAGAGCAAGACTGATACCTTACAATATAGAAAATCTCATTTTTGTAAAGGCTAATCTGCCAATTTTGAACTACTTTTCCTATGCCAGTATTTTGGAAAAGGATGATGATTAACCTACAGTTCTCTCTCCTACACAATGCTGCCATTTTAATACTTACACAAAGTGTATAAGGGATTTTTCCAGAGGGAGGCAATCAAGTATGCTGAGGCACAAAAAATTGGTATAAATTCAGATAAGCTTTGTTTTAAAAATCCAAACTTTTGGTTCTTATAAAAACCAAACCACTGAAACTTGGACAAAAAATTAGTGATCTCGTGCTGGCTGTAGGTGTGATCACTTTGCAGTATGTTCTGGCTGGTACCAGGGGAAAGGGGCAATGGATGCTGAAAAAAAATGAATAAGGAGAGGTAGGTTGTATGAATTCAGGAAGACTGAGACCCCACATCCATTTTCCCCAAGCCTATGATCTGTATCTACCTGGATGCTGACACCAAAGAAACCATCCATAAATATTTATTATTTGTATTCCTGTAGCATCTAGGAGCCCTACCTATGGACCAGGGCCACACTGTGCTAAAGACTGTACAAATACAGAACAAAAAGACCATTCCTGACAATCTGAGTACAAGACAAGGGACAATAGATGGATACAGGCAGACAAATGGCGAGTACAAGGAAACAAAGAGAGAGTATTACTCAGTATGCTGGGCAGTGGTATCAGTGCACGGCAGCCTGACCATTGTCATTTTTTTTGTTTGTTTTTTGTACACATCATGATAGAAGAGTTTTTTTATGGAAGGATTTGAAGGATGGTAATGAGTTAGTTTTGTGGATGTTTATGGGGAGCTCCTTCTGAGCATAAGGGGCAGCATGGGAGGGGCTTATTTGAAAATTTTAACAAGTGGGCAATGGAGACAGGCTTCATGGGATGATCAGAGGTGGCAGCTGACACCTTGGTAATGAATGAGAGATGATAGGTAGGAGGCAGCTAGGCCATGAAGAGCCACAAAAGTGAAGACAGCTAGCTTATGTTTGATATGATACAGAAGGGGAAGCCATGGGAGCAGGGGAAGCCCTATGTTTTTTGTCCAGGGCTGAGAATGTTTTTGGTTCCCTTCCCCACTGACCACCTAGCCAGCCGAGCACCCGCCCTCTGCGCCCCCACCCCCTCCAAAAAGGGGGCAACCAAGCAAACAAAACTAAAACAACCAGAACCCCCACAGCAATGCACAGCTGGGTGCAGAGCATTGTATCACTCCTAGAAGTTGGCATCCAGAGGGGCAGCCCTGCTCACTCACCCCTAGGGCTGGCTCTGCAGTGGAAGGATTCAAAGCAATGAACTAAGAAAATAATCTTTTCAGTATCTTACTGAATATGGATGTGAGCTAGCCAAAGATTGCCTTTGTCAAGACCAGAAAGAATAATGTTGCAATAATCAAGGCACAAGATGATGAGTGCCTGGATGAGAGTTTTTGCTGTGTGGATGGATAGGAAAAGCTGTATCTTGGAAATGTTATGTAGAAAGAATCAGCAAGAGTAAGACATAATATGAGGACTGAGAGAGAGGTCCCAGTCAAAGAGGACACCCATGTTATGGGCCTCAGTGATAGCAAGGGTGGTGGTGGTGTCCACAGAGATCAAGAAAGGAGATAGCAGGGAGGGCTCTGTTTTAGCCATACTGAGTTGAGCTGATGGCTAGACATCCACAAGGAGATGTCAGAGAAAGAAGGTGTAGCAGACAGCATGAGTTTAACATAGAATTTTGGTAGAGAAATTTTTGAATAGTCCATGAATGACAGGTAGTTCAATTCCCAATGTCTTACATGGTTGCAATATGTAACTAGGTCAGGGGTAGGCAACCTATGGCATGGGTGCCGAGGCGGCGCACAAGCTGATTTTCAGTGGCACTCACACTGCCTGGTTCCTGGCCACCAGTCCAAGGGGCTCTGCATTTTAATTTAATTTTAAATGAAGCTTTTTAAATATTTTAAAAACGTATTTACTTTACATACAACAATAGTTTAGTTATATATTATAGACTTATAGAAAGAGACCTTCTAAAAACGTTAAAATGTATTACTGGCACGCGAAACCTTAAATTAGCGTGAATAAATGAAGACTCGGCACACCACTTCCGAAAGGTTGCCGACCCCTAAACTAGGTTCTTCTGTCACACCCATTGTTGTACTATCTAAGCAGGTACTACTGCTAGAGGATGTGTGTATTCAAACATAGAAGCATAACTATGGCAGGGGGTCTTATAGTTCTTCAGTAGCATGACAAGTTTAATGACGAGATTGCCCATCTGAGATTTTTATTAGTTTGCATAATATTAGATACAGTCTTGTATTCAGTGCATAAACTGTTTTGTTTGGCACTCTTTAGAGCATTCCAGATCTCTAAACTGGTTCCACAATCAAGTGCTTTAACTGTAACATGTCTGGCAGACATTGCTGGAGATTAAGCTATTTTTAAAAAAAATTAAGGCAAGTAAATCAGAATGCTGATTTTCAGTGAGTCTCAACCCAGCCTTCTCTTCTGTGCATGTATCTTTGTGTAGGCACACCTGCATGAGTATTGCTGTGCATTATTACCTGTGCAAGAGACTTTTTTTCACATGGAAGTTGTATCATGTGATCATCACCATAAAAAATTGTTCTCAAAATGTAAGTTCTGCTGTTTTTTGTAAAACTAATAAAGTATAAACACAGCTTTACTTTCTGAACTCTTGCAAGAATGAATAAGAATCAGAATTTGAAAGCTTAACAACAACAAAAGACTCACTTGGAAAGTTCTTTTAACTGTGGCCTCAATTCAATTGACTCCAGATAGGCAGACTCTTCAGTCTGCACAAAGCTGCTTTGATTTCAGTGGAGCTTTGAATGAAAGCCAGTTACAGGACTGGGATCTGTATTTGTAAATCACAGAAAACTTCCTTCACACAGAAACTTGCTTGTGGTATGCTGCTTCTGAGCTACCTGTGCTGTCAGAGGTGGTATAGCAGCTCCCAGCTCCAGCATCAGTTGTGCAGAATACAGCCAGAAGCATGAAAACAAAAACCGTGCTGATGAACTACTTCTGCTTTCCCAGTTTTTTGTAATGTATATCACTGAGGACACCTGACCTTGTTTTGTCCAAGACACAACAATCGAATCAGAAATGTAGAACTTTGTGGTGATCAGTCAGTTTGCCACTCTCATTGCTTTGGATATCAACAAAAGAACTGTAACTCAGCGACCTCTTTCTGATGCCTCTGGGCTGCCTGTATCAATAAACCAAAGTACATGCAAACAAATAAAATAAGCCCTGTCTGTACCAGGGAAACATTTCAAAACAATCCCATAACTACTAATAGTTTCCCCTGAGGTAAATCAGGCTTAGAAACCTAGTATAGCTGGACTGCTAGCTACCATATGCATTATAAACTCTGAATGATCTAATCCTGCTCAGAGCAGATCTAATTCATATATAGTGCTTAAAACAGTAGTGGTTGCCTCTGCTAACAGAGATGGAGCAAAACTGGTGTTAAGTGAAACTTTTTTTGACAGTGCTATGCAGTATATGGGCTTGATTTTTAAGACTTGTTTGAGCTGACACCTGACCATCTGGAGAAATTGAGATCAGTTCCCCTTCCTCTACAAACTGCCCTATTTCTATAGACTGCATGATTAGTTATGAAGTGTAGCTGCCTTTTGTCTATCAGGTTCCAAAGGGATCTCACTGTCTTTTTAAATCTGGAATTGACAGAAGAGCTCGTTTGGCTCTTTGCTTCCCCTTTAGTCCTCTTGTTGCACTGTTGAAGCCGAAGCTGCTTCTCTTTATTAGATAAAATGTGTATGATTGCCAGAAGAACCATTTTGGCAGATTCCAAAGGGTCTGTGCCATCTGTCACTGGGACACTGTAGTTAGGAGGCTTTGGAAGGTTTGATCATTAGTGTGTCTCTATGGTGTGCTCTGGTTGTCACAAAACTTCATATACAATTTGTTTTTTTAAATATATTTAGTTAGTTTGTTCAAATGATTCTCAGGAGAATTATCTGAACAACTGTTTTGTTGCTGCATAAGATCGCCGTTGACTTTCAGTACAAGATCTCCTTAAAAGCCATCCCTCAGTAACTAGCCTCATTATGCGCTCATAATTTCACAGAACATTTAATTATTAATTTTCATTTCCATTCTGATAACGTAAGACATGCAACGTTGTGACATTCTGTACTTTGGAGGAGCACCCTGTAACCCGCCATATTCCTCATCTGTATATAATTGTGATATTACCTTACAAGGCATGCTTTATATGCATCAGGGGAAAGATTATGATCTGCTGAAAGTCATTTCTCTATCCATATATGTATATAATTAATGTATGTGAAGTTATAAGAATTATGTTGTATGGTCACTAAAACATGCGGTAAGTTAGGGAATCAGCCAGATATTAGCACCCCAGAGGCAACAGCAAGGAAAGTAACCAATGTCTGTGCGTGATGTCAAAAAACCCATCAACAGCCATTGTGAGCAAGGGAACTACAATTCAATGACTCACCTGCATGCAGCCACACCAGTGGAATTGCTTAACCTTGCCTGGAGACCAGCAATGCCCCCTAGACATGCCTGGACTTGTGTTTTCCAAACACATGGACTGAGGGTATAAAACCAAACACAGGGAGGCCATGTGGGGCCTTCTCCTGCCAACACCTATGCTGGAAGCAACTAAGGGCATGTCTTCACTAGCAAGGTTAAAGCGTTGTGGCACCAGTGCTCCCACAGCTAGTGGTTGTGGCACCAGCGCTGGTAGGGCAATAGCTGAGCTGCGCTCCCACTTGTCTACACTGGCACTTTACAGCGCTGAAACTTGTTGTGCTTGGGGTGCGTGTGTGTTTCACAACCCTGAGCGAGAAAGTTGCAGTGCCGTAAAGTGTCAATGTAGACAAGCCCTAAGACACTGAGAAGACAAGACTCCAACGGAGGAGATTGGCCCAGGTTTTAGGAACAAACCTGTATATTAAGGACTGCAACATCAGTGGGGTGAGAACTTGCTTAGTCTATCTGTTGCCAAGTCTAATAGGGTTGAGAGTTTAGACTGTGTGCTTATATGTTATTTTCTAACTAACTCTGACTTTTTGCCTATCACTTAAAATCTACCTTTTATAGTCAATAAATTTAATTGTTTATCTTTACCAGTGAGCTCGTATGAAGTGTGTGGCAAATCTGCTCAGGTTTCGCAAAGGCTGGTGTATGTCCATTTTCCATTGTTGAAGTGGTGAACCAATTAATAAATCTGCACTGCCCATCTTGAGCAGTGCAAGATGGTATGTTCCTGGGGTTCAGTGCTGGGGGAGGGGGGTGACGGGACTGGGCTGGTGCCTTTCTCTGTGTGATTCATGAGTAGCTCTGGGAGCATTCATGCAATATAGCTGGGTGTGGGGTTCCACATGCTGTGTGCTGAGTGATTACAGTGCCTGGAGGGGTTTGCTGCTGGTCACTAGCAAGGCATTGTGAGAGACAGCCCAGGCTGAAGAGAGTTCAGGGGCACAGTGGTCCCACAGTTCCAGGCTGCATCTCGGGGGCGGGGGGGAATCCTGTCACAAATGTAACTTCTGTTTGCACATGGGAATAGATCAAATGCACAATGTAAGTTAGAAGCCTCTGTTAATTGGCTGAGCCTTAGTCAGTGGACAGGGCTATCAAGAAGGCCAGGGCTTTATAAAGTAGTGAGCAAGCGACCAGGTCTGCTAACAGGGAGTTTTGCAAGGAAGTTGGGAAGGGGGAAAGGTTCACTTGCCGTTCTTTAAAACCTGTAAACTAAACTATATTCAAAATTTCTTGATTTAAACAATACCCTTTCATTAACTTAGGTAGCTGTAGGAGAGAATGTAGGCAGAAGCCCAGCAGCAGAGTGGGGGCTACCCAGTTTATTGTGCTGAGTGAAGCATGTATGATTACCTGTCCTCTGGGCAGGTGGCATATGTGTGCATTTGGTGGAAGGAGCTCCTGGCCCTCAGAGACTGCGTACGGGCTTTGGAGGCCAGGGTGGCGGAACTGGGGGAGCTAAGGGAGGCAGAGAGGTACATTGATGAGGCTTTCTGGGACACTGTAGAATTGTCCCACCTCTGGTCAGACAGCCCCTACGCTGTTGAGGAGGACGAAAGGTCCAGGGAAGTAAAGCAGTCAATGGGAACAGAGAGAAACCTTCGCATAATTGGGACCCTCCTTCCAGATGGTGTCAGGGTATCCTCTTGCACTGAGGTTACTTCTCTGAGGGAGGGAACTCCAGTCGCTAGGAAAAGGCAGGTGTTAGTAATGGGAGATTCAATCATTAGAACATAGATAGCTGGGTTTGTGATGACTGGGAGAACTATGTGGTGACGTGCCTGCCTGGTGCGAAGGTTGCGGATCTCTCGAGGCATCTAGATAGACTTATGTGTAGTGTGGGGGAGGAGCTGGTGGTCGTGGTACATGTAGGTACCAATGACATAGGGAAGGGTAGGAGATGTCTTGGAGGCCAAATTTAGGCTACTAGGGAAGAGACTGAAATCCAGGACCT